>NC_061513.1:279962357-280116096 GCF_022539505.1 Lolium rigidum
GAAACAATGTCTAGTTGGGCTAGAAACAAAATATGGCTACACCGGATACCAATAAATGTTACTCCATGGAAACTTTTTTTTGTTTCTTTTGGAAAAACAAAAGAAGCACAGTACAATATCATTGGAAACCATATTTACAATGGAAACCCTTTATTCCAGGGAGACAATTTTAGTTGCATAGGAAGCAAATTCTCTTATGGATCAAAACACGGTTTTGCTTCTTTGGAAACAAAATGAATAGTGAAAACCAGATTTTTGTTCGATAAAAAATACTCCCTCTAGCCGCTAATACTTGTCATGGACTTAGGCAAAATATAGGATAAAATATGTTAGATTCATCACAGACGATTGTGTCAAAGCTTCCACACTACCACACCTTACTCACTCGATCTATCGTAATGATCCACACAACTTTGCTTTTTTTTTTTCACTGCTCAAGCTCACTTCAACCTTACGGCAAACTTCAGATGACATTGAGGCGAATTTATCGAACACTCTACTATTCCTCTCCAGCCACAAGCACCGAGCCACTAACACAACCGGAGTGGTGAACTCTTTACACCGTCTTTCAGGAATGGCATCCGACAAAGTACTCCACCATTCTGCAATCGTCGTGTCGGCTACAGGAGTGAAACGATGCATCCTAAAGGGAAGCAAGATGGAGTACCAAACCTGACGGGAGAAAGAGCATTGCGGCGTTAGATGATTTGCAGTCTCCTCCTCTTGGCAGCAGAGAGGACGCTCCGAGGGGTGATGCAATCCCTTGCTCACCAATCTACCTGCAGCCTGTTTCGAATCGCAAACCACAGGTGCAGCTTACGTAGTAAAAGGTGAAGCACTCAATTATTTGTATTATGGAGCAAAATTAACTTGAAACAAAAATAAACTCGACTGGAAACAAAATTTCTTCACATGGAAGCAAAATTTCTTCACATAACGCTATCAGTTCGTTCTGGCGTGAATCAAGGGAGTAGTTATTACTGTAGGAAATAAACTTCCATCAGTATAACCGCTGCATGCAAAAAAAATTGGAGGGCTTTCCGCTCGCCACTCACAAGCCAGGATGAAAGCAATCGTGTGATGCAGCAGAAGTCCCATATGAAGCTTCGGAAGGAGGCGACGCTGGACGAGGGAAGGATTGGCAAGATAGGGCTGGCGGTGGCTCGCTCCGGGAGATGAGAGAGGAGGCACGGGAGAGTGGCAGAGAGTGTGTTCAGCCGGGAGGCCTCAGCAGGCGAGTCATCAACCAGCATTATAGCTTAGAGAAATATGCAGTGTTTAGTAAATCTACTACTGGCGGTCAGCAGTTAGACATCACAGTTAGGATGATTAGAACACACACAAATTCCTCATCGACCATTCAGGCTATGTCAAAAAAAAAAAGCACTACTTGGAACTGAACTGATCGATCACATTCTGTCAATGCGAATGTCGAGAGTCACCGCCTTGGACGCCTCTAACCAACCCAGATACGCAGGCGGCACTGTCAAGAAAGACGGCAGCTCCTCCACCACGACCTTGCCGGTCCTGGTGCTGCTCGTCACCGCCTCCATCTTCCACTTGATTCTGCCCGCCGCTCTGCTCGGCAGTGCCGGGCCGTTCACCCAAAGCTTGACCGCGTACGATGGTGATGCACCTGCCCTGATGCACACCACCGACACGACCATTGCTGCCCCGAGCGCGCCCACCACGAGGAGGAACACACTGTCATCCCCTTCCCCGTGAAGCAGGAATCGTGGCTTCGACACCAGGAGCCGGTGCACTTTGCCATAGTTGACCGTGTGCACCGGCATGGAGTGCAGGGCAGCAAGGTGGTCGAGGAGCACCTGTGGGGGGCCAATGAAGCCACAGCCAGCCTCCGTGCAATAGCAGGGGGCGTGGGAGCACGCGCTCTCATGGTCGTCAAGCTCGTGGTAGGGGACAGAGCTCTTGCAGCCGTCATGGGAACAGTCTACCATGGCCGACGAGATGATGTCATCCATAATGGGGCACGGGCTGAAGCCACTGCCGTGCTCGCACATCTGGCACTGCTCGCCAGGGAGCTCGGCGACGCATCTGCCGCAAGCTAAATGCCTGCCAATGCACTGTTGCAATAAAAAAAAAGCCCCAAAGCAAAACATATGTATCAATAACTGCCTTCCTCTGACTTCAGCAGTTCAGGGGAATGGAATATGTTGAAGAATGACACCTGGAAAACAGGACGCTTTAAAGGGCAGGAGCAGACAGTGCAATTGAGCACACTTAAGTCCACAGCTGCAACTCCCGGGCTCGCTTAGCTTGGCCACTGCTGGGCCAATCCACACTCGCCTTCTTGGCGCTCCAATCGCCTGCATCCTCCATCGGCGATGTGGAACCCCTGTTCACCCCCTTGGGGTTATCGGGAGAAACATGCATCTGTGAAGTTATAATGGAATTAGCAACACAGCAGATATTTCTTCAGCAAAATTCATAGAATGTGGCAGCAAATGTGAAGCAACAACAAACTTGTGCAGAACACGGTTCAGAAGAAGGCCTAGGAGACTGCAGTTGCTCGCCACTTGTTGGAAAAATTATTTGCTCTGCGAAGTTACCGGGGGCTGCAATTGTGGAAGTGTTATGCGAAGTAGAGTTTTATCTTAAATATACACAAAAATATAAAAGCAACGTACGAGATGAAAGGTTTTTTTCATTTCATTGCCATGTACTTGCCATCCATTATAAGCATCTGAATGTAGAGGTGTACAAGAATAATAAAGTAAAGCATATACAAAGACACAAGAATACTCAGTTTATAGCATGTTACGTGCATATCGATCAGGACAGGTAATGTTAATTAAAGGATGAAAAATCTTGTGCAAAATCTGTTATAACATGACTATAGATAATATCATAAGTAGTGAATGTCTGGTTCGTACCTGCTGATCGAGGTGATGTGCCAACCTCTACATATTCAACAATGGCCCCGCTTGTTGTATTATGACTTGTGACGGGAGGGCCAAGCACTGCTGAAACGGTATGCTTATTGTTATTCTGATCAGTGTCGGTGGTAGCAGACTTATCGGCAAAATTACAAAAGCAACATACAAAAGAAAAGTTTTTTTATTTCTTTACCATGTACTTTACATCCATTGATTGAGCTTCTGAAAGTAGGGTTGTATAAGAATAACAAAATAAAGCATACACAAAGACACAAGAATGTTATGTACATATGGATCAGGACAGGTAAATGTTAATTGAAGGATGCAAACTCTTGTGCATAACCTGTTATAACCTGGCAACAGATAATATTATAAGCAGTGAGTTTCTGGTTCATACCTGCTGATATAGGTAACGTGCCAAGCTCAACCGAAACGGGATGCCTGTTTTTATTCTGATCAGAGTTACTGGTACCAAACGTATCAGACAAAGCATCAGTATTTGTAACACATTTTCCATCTTCGACAATGTTATCTTTTGGCCAGTTATCAAGAACGGCAGCATAGATTGACTCTTCTGGACGACGTACCTATTTGAATCACAACACAAATAAAGTAAATTGTAGTAACATTATGTGCAACTTAAGGAAAATAAGAATACTTCTGGAAAATTCCACTTAAATGTAATTTCATAGAAGTAATAAACTTGACCGGACATTAGTTTGGCAAATAAATGTTAGACCAGCAAGGTGGAGAAGTCATTGCATTGTTCAATGGACGCATGTGTGTTATAACCTACAGGACTGTTAATGCCTGTAGAGCATGGCAATATTTTAAAACAAGGCATATGTTCACATAATAATGAATAGGGTTTGCATTCGTATTTTACAGATTGCTTAAAGAAGTTAGTGCACAAGTCATTACCATCAGGCTAGTGAAGGGATGTGAAACAACCCATTTGATATGTTCTGTAGTGACAACACCCAAGCGTGGAAAACCAACTGGTACTTCAAATGCATCATGTTTCACAAAATCAATGAATATGACCTGCGTAGCAATGACAAGAATTGAAATAAATTTATGGATAGACAAGCTAAATCACCACATTCCAACAATTTGTTAGACCAAATAATAATTAATTTCGAGAAGTGTCATCAGAATGATTCTTACGCTCAGTATGTGGACACAACCCTTTATAGAAACAAAAGTTGCCTTGGATTTTTTGAATTTCTTGATTCCTTTGAAGAGGTAGGTAGCAACAAAATTGCACCAATCCATCTCTTTGAGTTTATCAACCTGTCTAACAGCTCCAAGTAACTTTCTGTTGACACCCACGGACGTGCTTGGTGCTAGATAAATTCCAAGTATCCCCATCATGAATGCTATACAGAACGGTTCTTTGTCAATTATGCTGCACATTCCATTCGCCACCTCCCACGCGTTCTTCACTTTGCCATTACAAGTATACTCATCCATTAGAGCGTTGTCAATATATAGACCCTCTACAACTTGGATAGGGCCTGAAGGGATTCCAAGGACACTCTTCACAAGTGGCCTTACCGGAATCGATATGCCACCTTCGAACTCAAGAGCCTCAGTATCACAATTAAACTTATCAACTAACCATAGGGTAAGAGCCCTATTCATCTTAAATTCTGCCATGGACAAGAAGCTCCCAAACCCAATTTCTTCGACATAACCTTTCTGCTCAACATTCTCAGTGATAAGCTTCATTATTGGTGGAAGGAGCTGAGGTGAACATTTGTAAATGATGATTTCAGCCTACAAGGTAAGAGGTGGATTAAAATGAGTTTGATTTAAATACAACTTGAAGTGTCCAATCAAGGGTGGGGATTCCAGCATTATACCGTCCTGGACTTGGCAGATCTAATTGGTCGATTACCAGTATCCATGACATTGTGCCCCTTTTTCCTCTCACTGGGATTATCACACGGAGCAGGCTTCGCAGGCATGACAGTGCCAAGCTCTCCTGAAACGCGATGTTTGTTGTTATTCTGATTGGTGTCGGTGGTTGCAGGCATATCAGTTAGAGCATCAGAATTTGTTTCAGAATCAACACATTTTCCATCTTTGACAATGTTATCTTTTGCAATGCTATCAAGCACGGCAGCATAGACTGACTCTTCTGGATGACGAACCTACTTGAATCACAACACGCATAAGGTTAATTGTAGCTACATTATATGCACCTTAAGGAACATAAGAGTACTTTTGAAATATTCCGCTCAAATGTAATTTCTTAGAAGTAATAAACTTGACCGGACATTAGTTTGGCAAAGAAATGTTAGATCAGCAAGTTAGACAAGTCATTGCATTGTTAAACGAATGCATGTGTGTTACAACTTACAACTGTCAATGCCTATAGAGCACCCTATTATTTTAAAATAAGGCATATGTTCACATAATAATTTATAGGAATTGCAATCATATTTTCAAAGCAATAGTATATTCCAGATTGCTTAAAGAATTTAGTGAACGAGACATTACCATCAAGCTAGTGAAGGGATGTGAGACAACCCATTTGATATGCTTTTTAGTGACAACACCCAAGCGTGGAAAACCAACTGGTACTTCAAATGCAGCATCTTTCACAAAGTCGATGAATATGACCTGCATTGAGAAATTGAAATAAATTTATGGATAAACAAGCTAAGTCAGAACATCCCAACAATTTGCTAGACCACATAATAACTCAATTGCAGAAGTGTGGTCAGAATGATTCTTACGCTCAGTATGTGGACACAGCCCTTTATAGTAACACAAGCTGTGTTGGATTCTTTGAATTCCTTGATTCCTTTGAAGAGGTAGGTAGCAACGAAATTGAACCAGTCCATCTCTTTGAGTTTATCAACCTGCTTAACAGCTCCCAGAAAAGCCCTGTTGACGGTCTGAGATGTATTTGGCGCTAGATAAATTCCGAGTATCGCCATCATGAATGCTATACAGAAAGGTTCCTTGTCAGTTATGCTGGACATTTCATTTGCCACATCCTTGGCAGCCTTTGCTCTGGTATTTACAGTATACTGGTCCTTTAGAGCGTCGTCAACGTCTAGACCCTCTACAACTTGGATAGGGCCCGAAGGGATTCCAAGGACACTCTTCACAAGTGGCCTTACCGGAATCGATATGCCACCTTCAAACTCAAGAGCCTCACTGTCACAATTGAACTTATCGACCAACCACAGGTTAAGAGCCTTGTTCATCTCAAGTTCTCCCATGGACAAGAAGCTCTCAAACCCAATTTCTCTGACATAACCTTTCTGCTCATCATTTTCAACAATAAGCTTCATGATTGGCAAGATGAGGTGAGGCGAACATCTGCAATCGATCTACAGCGTATGAGGTGGATTAAAATTAGTTTGATAGAAATACAACATGAACTGAACAAAATTATCCTTTTTTTTTGCGAGAAAATAAATTATCCTATTGATGGTGGGGATTCCGGCATTATACCCTCCTGGACTTGGCAGATCTACTTGGTCCATAATCAATATCTATGGTATTGTCCCGCTTCCTGCTCCCACTGCGTTCAGCACACGGAGGCGCAGGCTCCGGAGGCATGGCCGTCAAACTGTTAATCTTGAAAGATAGACACAATTAGTGGCGGATCCAGGATTGGAGAAAGAAAAGCCAAAACAAAATTAGAGCTTTATAAACTACTCTGGAGAAAACTCGTGTCAAAGCATACAAAAACGGTTTGCTTGCAAAGATGATTCAATTTGACTGTTAATGATACAAAAGAGTGCATAAAAGATGACAAAAATATATAGAAATGGTAGCACGGGGATACAAAGATAGTAATAAATCAATGGGTAACATGAATTCGATGACAAATTCGTTGAATCAATGAATCGATTCAGTTGGACAGTCGGTTTGGGAAGAGTAGGCATTACCTAGCCCTTGGGGCTTTCCTGGTTGCTGGGGCAGGATAGAAGGGGAGGGGAGGCGGAGCCGCAGCCGGGCCGGGGAACAGAAGCTCGCGGTCGCGGAGACGGAGGAGGCGCGGGGCGAGCCGACCTCGTTCGTGCGGAGGCGGGGCGGGCCGGGCCGGCGCAGCACGGCAGCAGCTCAACAGCTTAACGGGGAGCGGCGGAGAAGAACGGCGCGTGGCCTCCAAAGGCAGGCGGACGCAGAACGGCGGCAGCAGAACAAAGTAACGGGGCGCGGCGGAGAATGACGGCGCGACGTGGGGGAGTGGGGACCAGGTGAGCGGCACGCCGGCGACGATGGCGTGGCGGCGCGCACGTCCAGCCGGCAGCCGCAACGAGCAGCGACACAGGCAGTGGGGACTCGGGCTCGCTCGATCTAAAAAAAAAAGTAGGGCTCGTTCGCTCGATCTTCAAAAAAAAATGAAAGGTTCGCTCGTTCGATTGCTCGCCTCGTCGTTCGTCTGGGCCGCTCTAGACAAAGCCCAATAAAAGTAGGGCACGTTCGGTTTTCGTTAGGAAAACGCTGCGTTTCCCCCGCGGGAACGCACGTTTCGTCGTCCGCCTCCAACGCCGTTGGATCTCTTTAGATCGCGCGGTCTATGTAGCGCCACGTGTCTCGGTTGGCGTGCGCGGTGTGTGCGCGTTGCTGCAAGGTTCCGACCGCACCCCCGCAATCATTTCGCTCGCGTCGGGTCGCTCGCTCTCCACGCTCTCGCTCTCGGCGACGGCAGCGTCGCAGGCGAATCGAGCGCCGCCGCCGCTACTCCGTTTCTCGCTGCCGACAAAATCGAGCGCCGCCAGCCCCAGCGTGTACGTCTCCTTCTCCCGGACCTCCGTTCTCTTCTCCTTCTTCTCCAGGATCGACCTCTCCCTCTTTGCTGCTACCACCGAGCCAAACCCTAGCTCCGCCTTTTGTGTGCAGGAGATCTCCGCCGGTGAGTGCTGCTAACGAGAGCTAGTTCGTCTGGATCTACGACTCCTCCGCCTCCTTTCCTCAAGGTGGCTATCCTTTTCCCCCTGCAGACTGCAGTAGCCTGTGCCATGTTTTTTTTCCGCGCCCTCATCCTGCTGTTGGTTTTGATTGATGTAGATCTCGACAAGGAGTATCTATCGACAAGTAGCTTAACCTGTGCTCGTATAATGGAGGTGAGGGTTCTTGACTAATACGTGCAATTGCTTCAATTGCAGCAATTTTTCATATATGTGTGTATGCTGTTATTAGTGTTGTTGGTGAGATTTTTACTTCAATTTGTACACATGGGTACAAATTTGCTACATGCAATTGCTTCTATATGTAGTTCCACTATTATTTTCGTTTTGGGAATTAAGTAGTTTAGGGTTCAATTTGCAGCAATTTTATGTCCATATGCAGTAATTACTAGCATTGATGAGTTTTCCTCTGTCTTGTTTGTATTTTATATGTGTTTGGTAGTTCCCAGTAATGTTGTTCATTTTCAGTAATTTTGTAGATGGGTAGTTAATTTTGTTTTTTTTTTCAATTGCAGCAACATACATTTGTGAGCATTTCTAGGTTAATGCTGATGTGTGTGCTTATTTCATAATGTTTTGTAATAGGCTGGGCAGAATGTCAAGTGGTCTTCGAAGAACCGCTTTGCTGCAAAGAGGCTGCGAACTATTGCTGCTGGACTTACTGGAACGAAAAGAGAAGTGATCGAAGCAAATAGCGCATTCAGAGCCTTGCTGAACATAGCTCCTTTCATCATCCCCAATGAATTGATCGACTATGTTGCTCAGCATACAACCCCGAGTCTGCGTGAGTTCAAGGTTGGGAAGAAGAGGATTTTGTTCACAAAGGATATGATCACGAAGGTGTTTGGCATACGCTCTGGACCAAGGCCCGTTGTTCTTCTGAAGAGGAGCGAGAACCATGCGCTGCGTGATGTTTACAGGGGCACCAATCCAAGGCCTGATATTCCGACAGCAATCAAGGTTTTGAAGGAATGTTTGGACACAGACCATGATACTATAATTAGGTCATGGGACCTGCTTTGTCTGGCCACTGTTATTGATCCAAGCTGTAGCAACCACCTGTGCATGGAGTACGTAGGCAGTATGGTTGATCCAAGGAGGACTCATGATTATGCTTGGGACGAATATATCTTGGATTTGGCTATGAAAGAGGTCAGTAAGATCCAGAAGAAAAGAGATAAGCCACTGGTTCTTGAGGAGGGTTCTTCGAAGTTTGAATTCTGGATTTCAGGACCTTTTGCTGTTCTTGGGGTAAGTTACTGCTACTTCTGACTCTTAAATTTATATTCTGCATGCTTTTTATCAGTGTTTTTTGTTTGTCTCACTTAGCTTGTTATTGTACCTTTTTTGTCTACAGATTGTGTATATGGACCATCTACACTTCCCCCCTAATAAACATGTCATAAACTACTCCGTACCCAGAGTTTGCAATGTGACGAGCGATAATTTTGTATTCGCAGTTTCAAATGACCTGAATAATTTGATTCTCAACAACAAGACTATCCTTGGACGGCGTCCTGTAAGTCTTTTTTGAACATGCTGTGCGTGTCTCTTTTCTTTCTGTAACTTTTTGTGCCATGTTTGTCATTTCTGCCTTTTTGTTTTGTTATACCTTTTTGTGTGCAGTTCCTCGAGTTATCCCAAACACCGTATGCACTTGGTGACCCTGAGCCTGGAGTACAACCTGAAGATCATCATGTTGAAGTCAACCAATCGGCTTCGCTCAATGAATGGCTTGTGTTCCCTAGTAGCCAGGAAATGGAGGTATAAGATTTAGCATTTTCTTCATATGCTGCTGCATAATGCTTTTTTTTTGCTACTTCATCTTTTCCAACTTGCTACTATAGCATTTTTTAAGTGCTACATTGGATGAACCTAGCTCAATGTAACTACATTTTTGTGCTGCATTACTGTTATATTGTAGCTGCATTAGGATTGACTAGTTGCTACTATAGCATTTCCAACTCGGTATTATAGTTTCATTTTAAGTTTTTACACTGCTAACATTCCTTAGGTGCTGCATTACTGTTGAACACTTGCTTCTATAGGGTTTAACATGTCTTCGAGTTATCTAGGTTTTTGCTAAATGCATGATCTTAATAATTGCTTCTTTTTAACACAGGTTCCAGAACGCTTCAAGCATTTGCATGACAAGCATAAGGCTATTTTTGCCTCTGACTTTGATGCTGCAATGAAAAACTTTGCGGTTGGGGCAAAAAGAATGCACTCTCAACGGTTGTCTGCACTGTTTAATGATGTTGATGCTGCCATGAAAGAAGCAGATGTTGCTCCAAGTGTTGTGTTTTCTCCTGGAGCTGCTGCAGCTACAGAGGGAGTTGTCCCTAATGCTGACGGAGAGGTGGATGATATCAGGCTGGAAGAATCAGAGGATGATGACACTGATGATGAGGGTGACGAAGAAAAGGATGATGAACCCACTGTTCCAGCAACAGAAACCATTGTCCCCATAGTCCCCTTACACAATGTTGCAGCAGATTTGCCTCAATCTGCTGTAATCACTGATGGAGGCGACATTGGTGAGCACCATATTGTTGATAGTCCTTCGAGGTTGCCGTTTGCAAATGATGAAGTGAGATGTGCAGCATGGACCAAGGGTATCGATGCTCCATCGATGGAACTTTTCGAAGAGGGCACAGATGATTATGAAATTTTTGTTGGGAATAAGTTGGATACCCCGGGTCGCACAACACCCACTCGCACATCCAATGATGCATAAGTAGCAACTCCTACTGCTGATATTCCTTCTGCAGAGACTCCTCCTGATGAAGGTTTCTTTTTCTCTTTCCTTTTTTCTATGTAGGTTTTCATGGCAGCAATTAAAGGTTTTTTCTGTCTTATTACAAGTGACCTTTTCATTTTTTCTTTTTAGTGTCCGTCCCTACTTGTCCTGTTGTATTGGGAAAGGATGTACCAACTGTTGAGGTGGTTGATATTGTGACACCGAGTGAACCCAAGACAGCAGGTTCGTAGCATTTTCTGTTTTTTTCATTATTTTGTGTTGGTCATGTCTCAATTTTGTACTAGTAACATTCACTTCTTGCTTTTTTTTTTATATTTGTGATGCAGGTCCTATTTCCATTGAGTCAACAGATAAAGATGCTACTTCTGGTTTTCAAACTCATGAGAAGAAGAACAGGTACAAAAGGGCAGCAAAGTCGAATCTTACTCCTCCCAAAATGAAAAAGATTAAGGTCTCTCAAGATGCTGGTGACATGTACAATAAGTTTATTTGTCATGGTCGTAAATTCAAGAGGCAGCCGAAGAACTATGCAGTGTTAGTATTCTCGAATTTTCTTCCTTCTCTTTTTATATAATCCAATTTCTGTAGTATGTAGCTAATTTAGATTTTTTTGCTGCCACATAGTGAGTGCTGCATTTGTCTTTTTTTGCTGCTTTGTAGATCTTAATGTCATCTCAGGTGGTGATTGCTTTTTGTTATGTTTATCTTATGCAGCAAAGAATTTGTGAGGATTGGACGCTACTTTTGTTCATACAAAATTTTATTTGAATCCCTCAAGCCGTGTCATTACCTTGACAGCGAGGTGATGAATGTGTGGGTTGAGAAGTTCAACCGCGAAGCAAAGATTGTTGCTCAAAAAAATCCAAGGGAGAAAAAGAAGTATGCATTTACCCAGTTCATGGTGGTGAGTAGTACTTCCAAATCATTTTTGCTGTTCAGCCATTCTTGGTTTTCCAATGTGTCATTTATGTTTTTCTAGGACAAGCTTATTGTTGATCCAGCAGCATTTGACTTGGATAGTAGCATGAAAGAGTTGAAGCTTGTGAACGCGAAGTTTAAGGTTTTAAAAGATGATCTTGTAAGATAATTGCTGTCAACTTACTTCCTATTTTTTGTTGAGCTTGGTTGCTTCTTTTTTTTATCCTTAATGTTGCATGTTTGTTTTGCTGCAGTTGTACTTCCCTATTGTGAAAAATAGTCATTGGGTTGTTTGCTGCATCAACAGTATTTTAAAACAATTTCACATATTTGATTCGATGCGATCATCAAAGGATACCAGCCTGTTGGAGCAATATGGATTGAATCTGGTTAGTTGTTACGCAGCAACATCCCAATTATTTCTGTTCTATTTTTTTGCCTTTCACTTCCTTTGCTATCATGCAACATAGAGTAATCTATCTCTTTTTTCTCCAGTTTGCTAATTTCAACACACTTGTTATTGAGTCCAAACTATCAACCTCAAACTTCACTTTATTCACCCTGGACACTCCTGATCACCCGCAGCAAACTACTTTGTAATTAAAGATTATAATCTTTTCTCTTAACCTTTCTGTGTTTTCTTCTTTTTTTCGTTCAATTATGGTTCATACAATGGTAGATCCATATATTTATCTTTTTTTTTCCCAGGTTCGACTGTGGATTCTTTTCGCAGCTTTTCATGGATAATTTCGACGCAAAGGTCATGGCTCATTTTGACAACAATGCTATCCCTGACCACCGGAAGGCCGTCGCAGCAAGTCTTATTGAAGCAAGGGACAATGGAGACGTTGCTGTAGAGTCTGTCATGGAGGAGGAGCTCATCAAGAAGAAGTGAAGAACTGGGAACTACTTATGTTGAGCACCAAGTTTAGGAGAAAAAATTTGTAAACAGATGTGCCTTTTGAATTTTTGTCATGTGAGCAACCTGAAAATTATGTGGTCTCACGTTTTCGAGAGGTGTATGATGTACTTCACAAGTTGTAGCGGGATAATGCACTCTCGATTCTTGTTTTGTCCATGTTTCTGTAGGATGATGTTTAAAATGCTGCTTATGTTTTGCTCAGACAATATATATAATATGTTTTCGTACCCGTGGATGTTTCTTTTTGGCAGAAATGCCTTCATGGCCTTTTTACATTGTCTATCCAGACATGTTCATGCCAATTTTTCAGTATTTTCTTTGCTACTTAAGTGTTTTTTTCCTGCTTCATACTTACTGATTTTTTGCTACATTTGTACTGTCATTCCCTGTCTACATCTGAACTTACTGGACCAACATTCTAACATAAATATGCTCTTTCTGCTGCAAAATATAGCCACAATTTTAAAAAATAATTGCAGCATTACAATTACTTTTTCACGCTACACATGAAAATCTCGGTACCATGTGAAAAAAAGATGCATTTTCTCTGGCTTATCAATCATGAGGATGCAAATGACAGTGACATCTATGCTGCTAGCAAAGCAACAGCATTTAAAAACTTACAAATGTCACAATTACTTGTACTTGTTCCCAATCTAGTAACAATATATATGCCTTCACATGGAGCATTTCAACATAGTCCTATCTTAAATATATAGTACCATCTCTGATTATTACATGTATAATATTCTGTATATATTATAGTAGCATCTATAGCTTCAGTTCAACAACAGCATCTCTCGTAGCCTTCAATTCCTTTGCGAGTACCATCAACTCACACTGATTCACAGCATGGCCTTCCTCATTGCAGAAAGGGCATTTTTTAACCCTGGCTTTTCTCTTTGGTTTTGGCTCCTTCTTCTTCTTTGGTTCCTCTGCCTTCTTCCGCCTCTTTTTATTTGCCTCGTCACGCAGCTCAATCAACGGTTTCTTCCTCTTCTCTTTCTCTGATGGGCGTCCTTTCGGCTTTACTCTTGCTGGGTTTCGCAGAGAATTGATATCTATTGTTCTAGTTTGCATGTCACAGAAGGCTTGTGGTGCTACATCAGGCTGCTCCTGATTTTGTATAGGTGTATCAACATTTTCAGTGTCAACTTGCTGCTTACCAATCGTTGCTCTATTCATTGTAGCAACAACTTTCTTTGCTTCAGCGATCATGTCTGACACCATTGCATACGTGTCATCAGAAATACAAGCATCTGATGCAAGATCATTCATTTTTCTGCAAAGGGAGTTGTATTTCAGCGTGTTCGTTGCTGGAACACCGAACCGGACGCCGCTTGTTCCTGGGTCAGGTGCAGGTGTTGTTGCTGCTGCAGACCACCTTGGAAGCATGTACCTATCCGGTATTTGCTGCACATTAAGGAGAACCATTACCCTAACAATGTGCGGGCAAATGAGGCCACACATTTCAAATAGGTTGCATCCACACGTGTATGTTTGGTTATCAGGCTCAACTTCTACCCGATATGTCTTTACATCTAGGCCAGGGTTTGGTACCAGATCAAAACATAGGCCATCCACCTCTGCCCTTACTGCATAAAATCCTGTTGAGCGCTGCAAAATCTTCTGAAACCTGTCAAAGACATCCCTGGTGTAGAATTGCAGCCCCTGCCTTTCAATTCTCCAGCTGCAATAAAAAGGTTGCTGCATTAGTACTTTCAAGTTGCTACAAACAATAATGATTACATGCTACAACAGGTATTATGAAGTGCTTCAATGACTAGCAGAATTACTAACCTCCCCCATAGTGATGCTGTTGTTGTTTCCATTACAAAACCAGAGTTGTCCTCCCGGTCCAGCATCAGACTCTGACACAGTTCGTACTGCTGGACAAAGTTGAAAACTGAATCTCCTGGACGAACCAAGGTTTTGAAGTATGAGTTCAGCCCTTCTGATCTTTCGGTTGTACTTGTGAATGAAAAGAAATTGTGCCTGAAATACACCGGTGCCCATGTTTTCCTGCAGCCCCACATGTTTTCAAGGTGTGTGTTATCAGTCATATCATGGACTTGCAGCATGTGCTGCCAGCAGATTTCAAACTCCTCTACTGTGTCGGTACCGTAAATGCACGAGTAGAATGCATCTGCAAATGGATGACCATCCACTAGTTTTGGACCAAGTTTTCTTCTCGCTAAGTTCACCACGTGGTAAAAGCAGCATCTGTGGATTGTTTTCGGGAATATCTTCGATATGGATGTACGCATTGCTTGATCCTGGTCTGTCATTATGTGATCAGGAGCCAAGTTATCCATTGCAATCATCCACCTCTCAAAAACCCATCTGAATGTTTCGATTGTTTCATCAGGTAGCAGAGCACATCCCAAGACAATGGTGTGCGTGTGGTTATTTATTCCTACAATTGGAGCGAAAGGCATGTTGTACCTGTTTGTGCAAAATGTCGTGTCAAAAAACACGCAGTCCTTGTACTTGTGGTACAATGATCTGGCCCTTCCATCAACCCAAAAGAGCGCTCTCACTGCATTGTTCTTGTCGAGTTGAGTTGCATAAAAGAAACCTGGGCTCTCTGCTTGTCTTCTCTCAAAATACTCAACTGTCAAATTCATGTCTCTCAGTGTCACTTCCTCTCGCAGCATTGTTCTTATGTTCGATATATCCCTCTTAACATAACCAAGCCCTCTCAGGTCACCACCATGTACATCTGCAAGTGCACCCATGATTTTTGCTGTACTAATATTCTGGTTGTGTAATGTCTGCAGCAATCGAAAATCTTCTTCAGGAACCTTTCTATGCGATCTATAGTACCTTCTCCTTCCAGACTGCGACACCATTGGGTGCGTGTGTGCAGCTTCAAAAACTATCACTCGTCCAAGAACTTGTTTCTTTTACCAACAAGCATGCGTGCTTTGCAATCATGACGTAGCACCTTGTTTCGCTGCCTAGAATCTCTCACATCCATCTCGCTCCACTGCTTGCTTGCCCTTAGATTTCGTGCACTAGAGCTACACATATCAACTGTTGTATCAAAACCTTTCGCTGCAACCCCCGTGACATTCTTCCCTGACTTTTGTGCTTCAACTATAGGTTTCCCAGAATGAACACATGCAAAGACCCTGCTCAGCGGTGTATCCTTTTGCGCCCCTCGTGCTTGGCTGTATTTCGTATTTGATATGTGAATACCGAATCCCATCTTGAATGCATACTGATTGTACACCTCCTTTGCAACTTCAAGGTCATCGAAGATCATGCCAACATAAGGTACAACAGGCTGCGATGATATTTCTTCTGCATTTTCTTCTGCTGCAATAGAAGCATTCCCACTGGTTGCGCTACCTGGTCCAGGTACAAAATTCTCCGTAGCAGTGGGTTCTTCAGCAGCATGTGTAGTATCATTCGTATCATTGTTCAGATGGAAACCACCAAAGATGCTGTCTGCGACAAAACCCTGTAATTGTGACATTTGAATCAGCTACCAAACATTTTTTGAACTTGTTTTGGTACATATCATTTGCTGTTTTTTTGTTAGCAAAAAATGCAGCCAGTAGCAACTTAATTAACACAGTAGCAACTTAATTCACACAGTAGCAACTAGTTCATACACAACATTTTCCTGCAGCACAACATGCAGACAGTACCAACTTAATTCGAAGCAGAAACTATTTCAAATTCATTACATCCTCTTTTGCTTTTTTTCAAGTGAAGTGACACTGGATTCCATTTGCATCACCATAACAATGTAGCAAAATAATTCATCTTCAATTGGTAGTAGCAAAAAACTTCCAACACAAGTCTACAACAGCAAAGCACAAAAAATACTCACTGATTGTGCAGGATCTTCAATCTCTGGGTTCTGGGTGAAAAACGCAGGAGGATTGTTGTAGGGGCCCCGATTTGGTTGCAGCATAGGATCACCGGAGCCGAAGCTCGCCGGATCTGACGTTTGCCGTCGCCGTGGACCTGGATTCGAGCTCGAGCTTGAGGCACCTTGCGCGGAACGATGCTGCTGATGAGGGTATTCTCCGTTGGGGTAGAGCACAGATCGGAGGAGATGCGCCATCTTCGGCCGCCGCCGACAGCAGCTGTTACCGACGCCGCCACGCGCGCTGTGGTGGAGGTCGCCGTGCCGCCGTGCGGAGCGTCGAGTTCGTCCCGATCCGCGTCTAATTCGTATTTTGCTGCATTTGAACTTTTTTGCTGCGTTCGGACGGTCATGGAAGCAAAAGCGGGAAAGGTGGTTCTGAGGGGATCATCTGACGGTCGACGTTGGTTTGATCGTACGGTGGTCGACCCGGGGGATCGGTGGGTTTGATCCCCCGGGGGACGCTCAGCGCTGTCCTTTTCGTTAGCTTCGTGCGTTCTTTTGCCCCGCCCACTGTCTTTTGCACGTGCTGGGAAAATGTTCTAAACCACACGAGCTGGCCATCTTTTTTCTTTTTTGAACAGATAAGGCCCCGAAGGGCCGAGAAGCTCCATTAGTCGGTGGGCACAATTACAAAAAGGACCTTGGCTTTAGTGACAATAGCACAAGAGTCCATAGAAATTACAAAAAAGATCCCAGAAAGATAAAAAAGAAAAAAATCGGGTCCTTCTTCTCCACCGCAACGATGATTGAATCTTGGACCATGGTTGCTGGCGGCGACGCCGGGGACTACGCCACTTGGTTCGTCGTCAGGATGGATCACCACGCCAAGATCGAAGATCTTCCCCTTCAGCACTAAGGCCTGGAGGAAGTAGATACTCCCCGGAGCAGTTCCGTCTGAGGTGCGGAGAGGCCCCCTTGGCCAAAGATAGCGGCGGCTAAAAGCGCCGACGCTTGAGATCTGCCGCCAATAGTGAGCTTCCGTCGTTGTGAGCACCGCACGCTCACGAGTGTGCCTCCTAGCTCCAGATAGACGAACTCCGGGGCTCTCACCCTCCTGTCTGTCTCCACGACCACAAGGAGGAGGAAGAGTAGCCCAAGAACTCGTCAAACTCAGAGCCAGAGAGAAATACCTGGATCCATGCTCCGTCGGGGAGAGCACACAGCTAGGCCTCTCCTCCTCGCCTCCACGGTCGGCCAGGAGAAGCTCCATTGTGTGCCACAGAGAGCATCACCCCTCCCCCTTGCCTCCATGGCCGGCCAGGAGGGCTCTGCTCCGTAGCGCAGCATCAGAGGATCCGCAGCCTCTATTTTATTTGCGGAGACCGTGGCTCCCTTCTTGTTTCGATGCTCCGACCACCGGAGGCATAGCAACAAAAAGAGGAACCCTAATCCCCAGATCTTGCCGCCAGGATCTGAGGTACGGCTCCACTAGGGGACGAAGACTAGAAGAAAAACCTAAGTATATACAGTCGGCGCCTTCTCCTCTCCATCTTCAGCCGGCTATTCCGGCGTAGAGGAGGAAGGAGAGGCCCGGAGAGGAGGGAAGGGGAGCAGTTACTGTAGCGAGCTGGGAGCAGGATGGGGGAAATGAGAGCTCGTGTCCGCCTGCACGAGCTGGCCATCGGGCTAGGGGAGGGTGGCTAGGGCAGGAGAAAATGACAAAAAAAACATCACATTTAGGGCTTCTTTGCGGCTCGATGACACATGACCATCGATTTTGGGACTGGTCTATGACAATGAGCACTAATTGCTCGTGTGCAACATTTTACTACCTCCATACCGGATTAATGGGCAATTACACACTTCGAGAAATTAGTTTGACTGCTAATTTGATCAACAAAATATAAGATATACATCACAAAAATTATATTATTGGAAACATTTTTTGAATACGAGTTCAATGGTATAATTTTTGTGGCATATATCTCATATTTTGTTGACCAAATTTTTAGTCAAACTTGTTTCTCGAAGTGCGTAATTGCCCATTAAACCGGTATGGAGGTAGTAACATGTATTCTGACGATAGAGGCCCATATGATAGTGCCACGTGGCCACGCGAGACGTAGGGGAACATACAACCGTTAGGGCTCGGTCGGGACAAAGGGTTAGGTTGAGCCATTGTCATTGCGCGTCAGTCGCGCTCACTACACTCCCCTCGCTCTCTTCTTCTCTATCGTCGCCGCACCGCAGTAGAAGCTCAGTGAACGCGCGCCGCCACCGGAGATCTCCTTCCGCCGTGGTTTCGTGGGGCAATGGTGAAGAGTCTTCTACCGATTTAAGCTCGGATGCCAGCTCGGTGAGTGATTTTCATCTCTCATATCTAGGGATAGGGTTAGATAATTTGGGAACTAGATGATACCCCGCGCGTTGCTGCGGAGTCTTTTGATTGAATATCAGGGTATATAAATCATCTTAACTACAGCTTGGATAGATGTCCTTGGAAGAGTAGAAAAATCACCGCCTAACACATTCACAAAATACTCAATAACCTATTTTTTTGAAGAAAAGACAAAGGATGTATTTTTGATTATGTGAACCTTGATGTGTGCCTCACAATCTTGAATATTCAAGCCATGACAAAGATGATCCATGGAGCGAACAGGGTGTGCTGGAAACAATTGGATTAATATTCTTATAGACGTAAAACCTGCCAACTATCTTCTCAGAATATAGTAGTGTTTTGTATGACCAATACAAATACCTTAATGTGTTTATGCGTCTGTAGATCCCAGGATGAATTGTTGTAGGTCCTCCTTAAGCAGCTAGAAATATTGAATCCGCATCTAATGCTAATATTTCCACCAGATCTGCCAGAACTGGAGGATGCATAAACGACAACTTTTGCAACATTCTGGAGGCACCAATATACATGATATATCGTGCAGAAAAATACGTAATATATACTGTGAGTAGTGATCGATAAAATAGGCATGTACAATGTGTACTCCATGGGGTCATTCTTTCAGATGGTAATGGAGATACAGAAAGGCTTTGACAATATAAGGTGCTAAATCAATTATGTGTGGAGGCCGGGTAACATAAATCATGTGTGAGCATTAACGATGTTGCAGAATCCTCATCTTATGAAGCGGCCACTGACCGTATAAACCAGCGTAAGGGCAACTCAGTTAGCTCCTCTATGTTTTTCGTACACCCGAAACTATAAAAGATCACAATGAAATGCATAAGCCAACAGCTTGACTGAACCTTTCTTTAATACTAACAACAATTGGGGTACTGCAGGTAGCAATTTTGATTTAGAAAGCGGAAGAGGTACTGCACGAACATGTTTGTTTGGGAACTGCACGACTTAAGTGGAGAGAAATCAGGTTCAGTGGTAAGGACTTCATCTTCCTTCAGGTTATCAGGTACCTAGTGTGGGCTGCATTGGCAATATGAAGAGGAGGATCAGCCGAGTAGAAAGGAGCTAGTCTGCTCAAGAAGAATGTGTATACCGAGGTTTTAGGTACAACGCGAGTAATGGACATGAGGTACACCTCCTGCAGTCAACCCCAAAAAGTGAACCTTCAGTTGAATCGGAGGAAAACCTAAGCAAAACAAACCACATGACTCGATTTGATTCCAACTGAAACAGGCAGTTGTGAACTCACGTGTACATGCACGATGCATCTCTAGGCGAACACACTAAATGTGCTGAGTGAGAAGAGACTTGGCGCTGTGCTGGAAGGAAGACGACAACAACCTCCGTCCAGCGGCGCCGGCGATGACAGCCACCCCCAAAGTTGATTGGGATGCCGACGCTAGGAAGTTTGGATGCGGGTGCATCGTCGACTATGATGACTGGCTGGGTAGCACTCAGTTTGGCGACCGGGGTTTGATTCTTCTGAAGATGCAAGGAAGGTGGAAGCACAGCGCCGCACATCAGGTGTGCAAGTCTGGCCGCCGTGACGCCATCGTACGACACGGGTTGCTGCTAGATTCTCGAACCGACGGTGGTGTTGCTCGGTGCCCTTGACAGAAAGGAAGCGGGATATTCGGACGGGGTTCAATGACTATTTATAGAAAGAGTTTGGAGGTGGGCGGACGGGAATAAAGAGGCGTATGCCTGTCTGATCGCCTACCCCAGTAAAGTGTGTTTTCAATGTGGGGAGACGAAGAGGAACGTGAGAAGATGGACAGCTGCCGAAGGTTATGCGTTCGTGGGAGAAGAGGGATAGTCATGGGTTGGGCTGCATCAGGCGCATGCCGGAAGCAGCTACGTAATCGAGGCCTGAAAAGAAAGGAACAAAGCGGAGACGGTCAGCCTACGGGTGTACGGCGGGCGACGGAAACAATGAGGGGAAGGTGAAATTTTAATCAGGTGACGTGGCTCGCTGTGAGACCAGCAAAATGGGACCATCTATTAAGAAAGAGAAGATTTGGTACATGTGTTAGATCTGGTCTTAGATTTGGTATTTTCTCGATTTTAGGACATCAATACCCTGTACGACTCCGACTTTACCGGGTTAGATGATGCACTTGAAACTACTCGTTGTAAGCACCGTGTTGTGGCTGGCAAGTATGTTGCTTTCGAAGGATGGTGCACAAGCAGAAGGTTCTTAAGATGTTCTGTGCAGGTTTGTGACTTGCACTAAGTTGAACAGCTGCTGTAACTATTGTTTTATATATGCAGTGAGTAATAGAAATAATTATGATCAATGTGCAGGAAGGAGGTAAGTGTGGCTATGTTAAATGGGTGGATCCAGCGTGGCCAGAACCATTGCAGAAAGCAATTGGCAAACTCTGGGAAATGTATGGAGATGTGAAAAGAGACAGAATCACTAGAGCTCTTGAGTTCATGGAGAAGAAGTTTGAGTTCTCTGATGAGAAGGTAGAAGCTACATCATTATAGCTAGTGTTCAGGATGACCTGAAAATTGCATTGGAGGAGAAGCAAGTCACAACTCTGCTTGAGGCTAGGAAAGAACTGAAGCAGAAGAAGATCACAGAAGACTGTCATTCAAACATGCACAAAGTTCTGAGAATTAATGCAGAGAAGGATATATAGAGACAAGTTAAATGAGGACAAGATAAAGTTAGAGTACATTGTTCCAGAATTGCTTACCCAGAAGCATCAATCCATGGCAAGCTTAGGAAGATCAAACAGCTTTGTGAGGAGTAGTAATGTAGGTGGTGTGCACTAGAGATCTTTATGCACTATTATTTGTAATAGCTAGTGTGCCTAGTTGGTCTTAAGATTTACCATACAATTTATCTGACTTCTTGATCTTTACTGGTGACACAATAATGTCTTGCTTGCTCTTATCCCTCATCACAGTTAACACCAACTTCTTAGACCTCTCATACTTCCTTACCATCTCTTCAACCTTCAAATTGTTGTCGACTATTTCTAGCCCATGCAGTCCCTCCCCTTCATCATTTACATAATACATAGAATCACATAGACCATATCCTTCCTTCTCCATCAGTGCCAACAAATTTAGAAACCTCGTATCAGACCGATGCATGCTGATTTGCACAAACTTGGCACCATCAAATTGTATGTACAGCTCCCACATTTCGGAATTTTGCCTAAGTTGAGAATATAGCAACTATTCAATTCATGTGTGCGATGGTATTTTAATAAACAAACACTTTGCTACCCTACACTTCATCCTAAATCGACAGAAACCGTGGATTATAATTCCCCCAAATTGAGTAACCGAGAGAGAGAGAGAGAGGGGAGCTTACCCGCCGTCGGAAACGTACCGTAATGGCTGAGCAGGTTATCCTAGTTGCCCCGACTCACCGTAGCTAGCTGCGACGATGCTTGGGGACGCCCCGCCTCCTTCTCCGCCTCCGACGACAGCTCAATCGACTCGTGCTCTAAATTGACGCAACCCATGCTCGCGTCCGTACCAAAATTATGCTGTCGGAATCGACGATCGTTGCCACCTCCGTTACGACCACCGCTGCCCGACGACCTGCCTCCACCTCCTGACGCCATTGCTTCTTCGCAGAAGGTTAACTGTCTGCGAGTGGAGAGTGGACTGAGTCAACCCCTTTGTCCCAACCGAGCCCTAACGACCGTCTGTTCCCCTCCGTCTCGCATGGCCACATGGCATTTTCATGTGGGCCTTTCTCGTCAGAAACCAGGTTAGACAGCTAATTAGCAAAAATCAGTGCTCGTTGTCACAGACCAGCCCCAAAATCGGTGGTCATGTGTCACCGAGCCACAAAGAATTGGTTAAGTGACAACTAAGCCCCAAATGTGGTGGTTTTTTTTGTCATTTCTCCTAGGGCGGAGAAGAAGGGTCCAGAAGGAGTGCAACGAGATCCCGGTGCTGCTTGCCACATTGGTGCTCTTCCGTGCCACCTGCTCTACTGACACACATACTGCCGCATCACTAGGGGTGCAATTTCTCATATCAATGGTTGCATCTATCTATGGCTCCTCTCTAGAAGAAAACACTAAAAAGACTATACTATGCTTCACTAATTGTGACAACCACACAAACGAAATTGCAATTTACCAAGACACTTACTCTCTTGAGTTACTTTCTCTTATTCCACTTCATATTACTTTACTCATATTGCATTAGTTTTACTTATTGCATTTTAATTTCAGCACTCATAGTTTTATAGTAGAAACCTCTTCACATACACACACACACACTATAGGTCCTAACTTTGCATAGAAGATCATATAAGTGGGTTATAGGACTTTAGAGAACTAGATGATTCCCCGCGCTTTGCAGCGGAAATATGTGGTATAAAATACATCAAGATTCAGATTACGAAAAATGAAACATATGTGGTACGAAAAAAACAGTAGTACTCTCTACGGCACAAAATCGAGCGGAAACTCAAAAATATGATTAATGTTTGATATGGTTGTGACGATTTCAGAACACAGCTGCAAATGGTTAACACTTGATTGTAGAGTCACATAGTACCTCAAATTTTTCATTAGGACGATATATTAAAATCAGGATCCTGTTGTACTCCAACAATGTTTTGGTATATGTTATGGTGCAGAAGTATAGTGGTAAGGGGGCACAAAAAATTGTAGTGGGTCGCATTATCTCTACCTCTACTACTTAAAAAGAAGGAACGTGTTCCCCCTTCTCCCCTGTGTTTCGTCGTCCAGCATTTTCCAGCGCCGATAGGTGGGCCCGCCTAACACATAATCTTCTCATCGAGCCCCAACCTTGGATCGGGATCTGGCAAGGCCGCCGCCGTTGTCCTGCTCGTCATCCGCTCCCGCCTACCACCGCTGCTCGCCAATCGCCCCTTGCCCCCTACCACCACTGCGACAACGACGACGAGGTCGGAGACAAGGCGACTGCATCGTCTCCGGTGCAATCCGGCACGCGCCGCCCCCACCGCCGAACATGCTATCCTGCACACCCCTCGCCGTCTTCCCCGTCAATCGCGAGCCCACCTCCCCGTGCGGATAACCCTAGCAGCCTCGTTGTCATCCTCGCCTTTCCCACCGACCAGAGCCGCAACACCTCTACCGCCACTGATGACATCTAGCACCTCCTTTTCCGATGCCGCGAGGTGCGAAATCCTCCATGCCGTGGCCGTCCTAATCGAGATTTCAGACCCCAACTCTAGCAGCCGGTGCTGGAGGGAAGCAGAGGTGAGCAGGCTACGCAGCATACGGGGCGGCACCTTCGACATCGCCATCGGATTCTCTCCTGCTGCTGCTTCGATCATGGGGCAGATGGGAAGTGAGGACGGCGGAGGGAGGGCGGTGGAGGAGGAGGAGGGGTCAAGGACCTCGAGCGGGACATGGACTTGGCAGTGGCAGCGAGGCGGAACGCGGAGGGGTGGGTTGACGATGGAGGAGGAGGGGTTAAAGACCTCGCGCGAGCCCCGGGGGTTGCGCGGCGGCTGCTGCTTCGCCGCTGAGGTTCGTCATGGCTGCCTCCTCCTGCACCTGCACACCCACCATCACCACCACTTAACTAGGTACTACTACACTGCTCCGTCATACTAGCAATTCGACAGAAATTAAAGAAACATTTTTCCCCAAAAAATCGTCGATCTACATTTAGGATACTGTAGGTGGTTCATTCAAAAATTGATATCACGAACTGAATCGCAAAGATGTACAGCAGTGGAGGTGTAATCAACAGAGACTGTTTTCAATTGATTGAGGAAAACGGGGTGGTCTTATTCATCTGCCTCTATCTGCAGTGGATTGAATTAACGCTGCAGGTCTATAAACTGATATTTGATTCATTTGCAATGAAACTTATGGTACAGTTGATCCTATATCAGTACTCTTGGTGTCAGAAGGATGGCTAGGGTGAGATTGATGAGTGCGTGACCGATGTCAAGGGGGGAGGGGGAGACGTTGATGCCTCTGTGGCGTTTCTTTTCTCTTCCAACGGCGCTCGGTGGCTTCCACTGGCTGGAGATCACAGTAGAATGCTTCTAGGCAATGGGAGGGAACGAGTTGACTGAATACCGTCTTTCCAGAAGGCCATGATCGCCATGTTTGTTGCAGCTGCACCATGCAATTCAACCACGCCAGTGATGCCTGTGTTGGGTGGATCTCTTTCTATGGTAGCCACCCCCATGTCTTTGATTAATGTTTCTATGATACTATTTGGTATATCATTGATTTTCTGAAACTTAGGCTCTTTTTCTTCAGTTGATACATTCAGGAGATGGAGAAAAGATACTACTGTACCTGATATTGTTGTTTATGTCTTGCAAAATTAATTATCATGTCCTGATGCTCATTTTGTTGATTGTTGTAGATGGAGGTTACATAGTAATATGCTCGTCTGCACCTTACTAACGAGGAGAGGTGGTGGCTGCCAACACGATGTGTGACCAAACTCGGGCTGATGGAGTTGGCCCGAAGAGACCTGCTGCAAAAGCATGACTGCGTGAACCAGATCTAGATGGAGATTCCGGAGTCATACACATGGATACTTCCCAAGGTAACCTCAGATTTTTTGCCCAGAAAGTTCTCTTCTTTTCATTTTGTTCTTCCAATAAAGAAGCTATTGGTTATGACTACTGAATGTGCAGTTTGGGTGGGCTAGGGTGGGCGACACAACCTAACGGCACATGTCGTTCCTGACAAAGTTCTTGTGGGAGTACCTGCTCAACAGCCTAGAGATATTGCCATAGCACTAGGCCCTGGAGGTCCCCGTGGAGCACCGTCAAGGACCTGATAGGGTTGGACAAGACTTGACGGTGGTGAGTAGGGCTGATAACATCCTGCTCTGCCTTGAGCAGTGGTTTCCCGGCCTCTCACAGACCACGCTGGACGCAAGCAAGATACAATAAAATAAGGTAACAACACATCAATCATCTGCCTCGAGCAGCGATTTCCCGGCATCTCATAACCTTCCAATCTACAGGTTTTGGATTGTAAATTTATGATGTGAATCTGCTTGTGTGTGGCTGCTGGTGTTGCAGGACATTCGGCAAGTTACCTGAGATGTATCGCAATTATTTTTAAATCATGCTATTCTCTCCTGTTTGTGTAAACTAATCAACCAAGTGCATATTTATGGGTTTCTTGCGGTACTTAAGTAGCAAACTAACTTCATCTTTGTAGCTTCAGTTCCTTGTATTTGTTTATTTTGGTATGGTAATATCATAAACTGAATTTCCTATCTGCAGGAATTTTTTCTATAGCCCTCATTTTATATTTTCTATCAGAATCATACTTAGAACACACCACAATCACCTTACCCTTACAATTTTTACACATCATCCGCTTCCACCGTCTGCACCACACCTATTCTTATCATATTTTTGTCTTTTTCGCAGAATAGAAGGAGTTGATGGGCATGGTGTGATCAGCAACACAAAGAGGAATATGCATGCCAATGCTTCCCTTGGTTAGCATACTTTCAATTTCCGGTTCTTTTCACTTTCATATTTATCTGTTGTTTTGGTGGTACACTGCAATATGTATCTAACTTATTTGAATTTTTGGTTCTTTTGAACATGGATGTATACCAAATCACTTGTGTGCTTCAATCATTGTTAAATTTTCTGTTTATGTTGTACGCTGATTCACAAAATATAGCCAAATTAAGGTAGACAGTATGGCTTGAACAATATTATATGTACTGCCTATTCTTTGGTAAAGCAATACTGCCTTTGTGGTGTGCAACTGCACAAGTTAATTGGGCAAGTGTCATTTTCTGCCTAATGGATGTAATCTTAGATGATTGTTTTAAGCAGATCAAAAGAGAGATGCCCACAATGAAGCTTGCTAGGCATCCTACTGTTGTCAGGCTACTGTATCTACTTTATGGTAGATGCTCATAATGAAGCTTACTAGGCATCCTACTGTTGTTGTCAGGTTACTGTATCTACTTTCTGAAAGATGTTGGTATTGCTACAAGTATTGCCTAATGGACCAAGCAAGAAGTGGACTATCAGCCTTCTGAGTTTCCTGTCATCCTTGACATCGAGAAGATGCACCCCAAGCCGTCTCTGCACTACAAGTATACCAATGATCTTATGGTGGCTAGCTATATCATGTGTACCATTTTCAGTAATAACACTTATCTATGGATTGGTGGCAAAAGATGCTAAATAGGGAATGCTAGATGATTTGTGGTGTATGATGATTTTAGTACTCTGTTTTATAGTGCATCTATTTCTTTAACCTAATTATCATATCTACAATATATCTATCCAAATGAACCAAACAAAAAGATAAATTCTGATTTTGTAAATTTCTTTTCTCAGTTATTTTCATGAGCACACATCGTTAGTATGGTTCAAGCAGAGTTTTTTGATGGTGATTATATGGACTAACATAAATCGGAGACAAGACGAGGTGTCAGTGTACCACAAACTAACTTTTCCCTCATCTCTTGACCCTCATGCCGCAGGTGCTGATCAAAACGTACGGAGGGATGTCTGGCTGGTTATTTCAACATGCAATAAGTGGAGAGATTTCGTCGGCAATTACATGAGGCGCCGAACATCATGAATCTTATTTCATACTTTCAGTCATCTAACACGACCAAAAGACTAGATCGATTTCCTTTGTAGAAAAGGAGCCTCATTCAAAGTCAAGAGCTAGCCATGTGATTCCATCTATCGTGCAAGCAAAGCAGCTGGATCCATAATCATGTATGGTACATGATACCTGATGGCTAGCTAAAGATCACCTGATGAAATAAAGAGTTCCAACATTTAATAAAATGTGACTTACATATAGATAAGTGGAGTGTTTTTGCATTTTATATGTCCATGTAGTTATTTGCTTCCGTACAGTATAATATTATTTTCTGTAAATATTCACAAGTAGCACTCTTTTTTGTTTACGTCCCTAACCATGCATATATTAATTACCCACTCTAACCCCATGTTATAATACAGCGGAGAAGTTCTGAACCTTCTATTTTGTGAAGATTAGTTTAGAGCTGAGATATAACATGTATTTACCAAAGATAGTTTCTCGGACCATACCACCTACAACTCCTTGAGTGGGAAGGTTTTTTTTCATGGCGAGAACAACTTGATTTGGTTGTTAATTAGGCCATCCGACTTATATTCCCTGCTTTTGTCCACGATATGCATAATCTAATTGCGGCACTCTGTTGTGGTGCTGGTCGACTGTGCCTGCTCGCCGCCGACTGGTCTGGGTGGCACTACCGCCGCGGTATGAAAGCTCCTCTGGTATGTCTATGTTCCTCAACATTTTTCATTGATGCCCGCCTTGATGTCGCTGGATACATGTCATTTCTTGGTCGTGCCTGATTGAAATTATATTAATATTAAAGCATGTGAATTTGTCACGTATTATTTGAGTCCCATGTTTAATGAATTTTATGAATGTATAAACACAATACCCCTGTTACTCCTCACTTTATTTGTTTCAGCAATTTCTCCGGTTCATGCTACTTATTTTATGAAATCTTGTTTTGCTATTACACCATGTGCTGTGTCACTAAGTTTCAGATTATAGCCTTCCCATGCAGTATCATTATGATGTATCCCGTGGAGTATCATTATGCAGTATCCCATGCAGTATATGCAAAATTCATCGTTTTTGGATTGTATAATGCATATTACGGCATCACTTTTTCCGCCTCAACCAACTTGCTTCAC
The DNA here is from genome assembly GCF_022539505.1 of Lolium rigidum. Classification (NCBI taxonomy): domain Eukaryota; kingdom Viridiplantae; phylum Streptophyta; class Magnoliopsida; order Poales; family Poaceae; genus Lolium; species Lolium rigidum. Next base: position 279,990,720 of record NC_061513.1, read on the forward strand.
CTGTGATCGTAGTGTCCTCTGTCCTCTTTCATTTTCACCAGCGACAAGTGACTTACAACTAATGATACTGCAAATCATATATTATTGCACCACTAGAAGATTAATTCAGTGATCACAGAACCTACCATAGCTTCTTTCAGATACAGTAATTCAGTTTGGAACACTAGAAGCTTAATTTAGTTTGGAACATCAACCATGAGTCCTTTGTACTCTTATAGATTATAGTGTTGTTTCCTGTGCATCCTCTTTCATGCAAACACATATTATCAGGAGTCATATTTTGAATTCTTGGCAATAAATTGAGCTACATGGAGTAGCAGAGTAAATACCTTGAACCTCAGTTGCTTTTAAGTTTTGCTATGCCCTCCAAGTTAAGATTCGGTTATAGGGAAAGAACACCATTGCTTCACGGGATGAATCTTTTAGTCAAACTAGATCTAGAGCTAGAGCCTTGACATAATCATTGTGTTACTTGTTGTCTATGAGAGTTGGTTATTTGTTTCTTGCATGATCTATGAGAGTTGGTTACTTGTTGTCTACCATGCTTAGCGTGAACCTTATAAAACATGGGAAGTGTTCGATGGTCCTAATGATCAATTACTCTAGCCTGAACAACCATTGTGTTAGTCATTCGTATTTAACTATGCTAAATGGAGTGTTTTGATGTGGAATAATGTACATTCATAATATGTTGCTGATTTTGGACAAAGATAGTTTAGAAAAGATATCTTGACTGCTGTTTATGGGAACCTAATTCTTCCTAATGGTTCAGACAAATATCCTGACTAATGGCGATGGGGAAGTGGTTCAGACAAATCTTCTTGCTGACTAACAAAAATTGTTCCACCTGTATTGGGATATTCCAACAACCTAAGCATCCTTGGAGTACTCGATCAAAAAATGCAAGATTTGTTTGTATACCCAGTTTGTTCTAGCCATGGATGGTGAACAAGCAATGTGCATCATAGGGTATGCTTGTCAGAGTGCTGACATAGAAGTTCAGAAAGTGCAAATAATAAAGACATCTCATGGAAGGTCGTGTGAGTACATAGATGTGAAGGAAAATATGTTGAGTATATTGGGCCTGATACCAGAAAACCCGTTTTGGGTCCTTGGTATTGCAGCTTGTTTGCACCACAGGGTTCTTGGTTATACTGCAACGAGATATATGGAATTGTTGTTAACATGTGTTATTTAAGGCTTATCTTTCGGCATCCGATGGTTTTTCCGATAACATTTGTTAATTATTTAACATGTTGAGCTGCCATGTAGACCAAATCCAAAGTGCAATAATACAATATTGAAATTTGGTACTCGGTTTAGTTTGAAGCACATTGTTGAAGACTTGCACAAAGTATCAATATAGAAATTTCATGTTAGATCTTCCAATAGTTAGAAGAACTATATAGAAGTTACAAAATCCTAATTTTACACAATATTAATACTTGAGCTGCTTGGGTTAGCTCCAACAGGAGGAGGCTGGCGTTGTGCAGGCAACAAACACACTGTCCATGACTGCAGATCCAGTGGAGACAAGTCCGTCACTCTGGAGAACGTATCCTATGCACCCATCCATTTGGTGAAACCTATGCACCCAAAGTATAAATTACATGAAAAAAATTACAGAAAAAATCTGAAAATAATTTAGCACGTAGATACAATATATATCTGCAATGCTACGGAAGAAAACTTGATCAAAACTTTGACAGATCTCAAAAAATAAAAATAACAAATTTACCTCCTGTTATATTAATGGGCTGAAGTCACAGCCCAACTAGAAATAAGTACTGTTTTAACATGATTTGTCTTTTTAGTTCGTGATTTGTGCTTGGATCTTGAAATCGAAATTTTGTGGCATTGTAGATCTATGATATATGTACCTTCATAAACATATTTTTTACAGTATGTTTGCATGTATTTTGTAGGTTGGTGCATAGGTTCACCAAATGGATGGGTGCATAGGATAGTCCTCCGTCACTTTGGTCGTAGGCCTATCGATAACCTCTTCCTGTGAGTGTGAGCATTGTCTATGAGCGGCAGAGAAGAATAGGGGCATGCTGCTGGGGCGAGGTAATGCTGGCAGAGGCGGGGAGAGGCCGCTCGTCGAGGCCAGCAACACGGAGGTAGGAGTGTGGATGGTATGGTGGCAGCGGTGGGGAGGCAGGGGAAGGACTCTTGATTACAGAGGAGAGCAGAGTGCACGGAGGTAGAGAATGGGGAGATAGGTGATAAGGTGGTCATGGATTTTAACTAATGACATGTCAATGGACCGTTTACGAGAGATATGAACAGGAATGATGATGGTATTTTATAATAAATAGTTGTATGCATTACATTAAATTTTTGATATAGTTTTGTATACACTATTTATATAATACTTTCTCATTAAAAATATTGTCGTTTTATAGAAAATAAGATGCACTATACTTTTTTTTCTTGTTGTTTTGCATGTTGTGTTCTAATTTAAGATTGTTAAACTTTTTGGAATTGATTTAAGATAAAAAAAACTAATCTTATTATTGACGTGTTTATAAAATGAAAAAAATCTTATTATTGATCTGCTTATAAAATGAAAGTTTCGCTAATTGACTTAAGCAAAGTGGCTAATATGGTTGCAAATCGGTAGAATGCACACTATAGAAGAGACAAGAGTTGTAAAATGATACAGACAGAACACATGTTGCTGGTACTTGAAGGGGTCATGAGGGATAAAAATGGCAACATAGCGTTGAATCAAATACTACGAATCATTGTTTGTGGCACCCAACAAAATGAAATCAGATCTCTTCATGTATTGTTTTCCCGTGGCAACGCACGGGCATTTTAACTAGTACCAATATTAAAATGGGACTACAATTCACAACTAAACATGAAAATATCGAGAAAAGCGAATAAGTATATATGTAGATGCCTGTTGGAATAAATACGTCTCTGAATCATTCCTAGTCTTTCTGGTAGTTCTCACGAACCTGCAGTAAACGAAGGAATAATGTGAATGTTTAAACTGTCTAATATGTTACAGCTCCAGAAGGAGAAAGAAGACCAGAAAAAAATGAAGAAAAAAATTAGCAGAACTATGATTGACAGGCAGGTTAAAAACATTAGCTTACAAATCAGTGGATGCTACCCGTTGACAGAAAAACGGAAACTCGGAAAATTAATTAAATAATAAAACAGGTGAAGACAAAGAAATAGAGTTAGCTAGGGCGACATGCAAGTTAAACATTATCACCCTTTAACAGTTAAAAGTTCTATCCCATGCTCTATAACTTCTGAATCCAACAGAAAGATTTTCTGCTTGTTTTTTATGCTTTATCTGATTGCCTATTGATCGATCTTGAGACATAGGCCATCGTAAAGTGAGGAGGAAAGAAACTGAGTCTGAACCGGATACCTAAGCATTCTGTTATATATAATATGCCAAGATGGAGCAACGTCAGACTGGTCGTAGCTGCGCACAACACCAAACCTCCTTCAAGTTCGAATTGGCATTGTCCCTAGCTTAGTTATCAGACCGAATCCCCAATCTTGCAAGTGCCGCACTTTCGATTCATCTTCTGCCCACGTACTCATGGCAGCAATTACAGCCAACCTGATGATGTGGAGAGAAGACATAATAGTTAGCTGTGAAAGGGAAGATTGAAAAAGGTACGACACAACCTGTATAAGATGTGGGAGTTGTTGGGGCTGGCCTCGGCGACACACGCTGTAATGTCCCAGGTTTAGAGACGATCGAGGGGTAGATTATAGAAAGGGATGTGCATTGCATAGTAAATTCTGGGGAAATTTCGCGCTTTTTAACAAAAACTGCATTGAAGGGGGACAAGTTTCTCTCTCGACACCTTACAGGGTTAGGGTTTCGAGAGTGCGACAAACTTGCTTCTCACTTCACTAGTTTAAGGTTTTGAGAAGAGAGGGGAGAGTTCACATGATTGAATTCTAAAAGTTATGACATGATTGAATTCAAACCAAGGTTGAATTTGAATTTCAAATTCAAACATTAAATAATTACTTCAATACTTCAATTGAGGAAATTCATTAAGTAAATGATCAATAATAAATAAGATGAACAATTATATTAAAGTAAAGCTCATTAGAGAAAACTTTGAGCTTTATTGAATAACACACAAGATACATTGTCTTTACATTATTCATAAAGGAAATAACTGAATTACAACACATTACATAAATGGGCAGAATAAAAGAAAGAAAAATCAAGAAAAATTACAATTCAATGATCCTAGACTAAATACTACAAGATCATCTTCATTTGATCTTGAATGTGATGAACTCCAAGTCCATTTTGATCCATTCTTGATCCCTGCACAAGATCACAGAAAAGAAGAACAAATTATGCCAAGTGGCAAAGCCACTTGGCAGATTAGAAAAGAAGTTAAAATGGTGGATAATATCACAGCTCTGCCGAGCTGATCCACACCAAGCCAGGTTCACAGGATCTGGTGTACACACACACACAAGCAGCACACACAGCAGGTGTGCATGCTCACCACCAAGCCACTGCTTGTGCATGTGGCACGACACACACACGACATCGGTGAGTCACCCAAAGTAACCGGACCAAGCCGTCGACCGGGGAGAGCATATGAGCACCATATATAACCTTTACGAGTGCTCAAACCCTAGCCATTTGTTCATCCATCGACGAGCAGCGAGTGGTAAGTTCATCAAGAACAGCCAAGAACACCAAGAACGAGATGAACGACTAGAGCTGTTCCATCTATTCACAATCACCAGAAATTAAACCAAGACTTCAAGCTTGCCAGGAGGAGCGGGACAAGCAAAAGACCACCAGAAGCAAAACCTCTACACCAACACTCATTTTCTAGGAGGCCGGAGTGAGGTATACCACACAAAAGCCTGAGCAAGATCATATCTTGCTCATAAATAAGCATATCATGCATCACGGAAGCACGGGAGGGTAGAATACCCGGTGTGTATCATCATCTGGCTAGCAAGCCATGTGGTGCAAGCATAGATGGGTAAGATCACTAGGTAAACATCCTATGGGAACAATAGTTATGCAAATCCATGCATAACTAGAGAAATCCAGCCAAGAATGAAACCATAGCTAACCTAATCCACACACTTAGCACCTACAGACTAGCTAAGGCCATCGGACATTAGACAAATCATTGTCTATTTGATTTCAACATCAAAAGCTACCGGAAATCCAATAAATGAATCACCGGACAACAATTGGTAAGCAACGAGCAAGCCATCGAGATAGGGGAGCCATCCCGGGGCAGCACTTGTATACTGCCAGGGTCACCTCAACCCTTAACCAATTCCAGCAAAGAAACCATGCACAGATATCATCACCCAGTAGGGTTCAAAAGGAGGGTTAGGGTACACAACCAGGTGTTGGCATCCATCTAACCCTACCAAATCCATTGAGATGATCATCACTGAATCTCAGTTCACATCATTCATCCATCTAATCAAGCAAGGATAAACAGATAAATGAAACAGACAAGCAATTGATGCACCAGAGTCTTGCCAATAATCAAATGGATCATAACAGGCATCAATTGATGCTTAAGCAAGCATCGACACACACCGAGGCCGGGCACGTGTGATACACAAGAGGGCAACAGTGAGGCACAGACACCAAAGGGCAGCTGTTTCAAGCAACTGGTGATCATATGAACACCAGAGGTTTGATAGAGCATGCTACTGCATACTAGAACTCATTTTAGGCAATTCACATATGAGCAGATAATTAAATAACTGAACAATTGCCACACAGATAAGAGCATCAGGCTTTACAATTGTATCCAGAAGCACATCAAAGGCTTGATGAACCAAAGGATCACAATATACAAGAAAAGCACATGTAACTCCATCACTAAATCACACTGCTAAGCCAGCAGTACAGCTCAATGGAGCATAATAATGTATATGAACTAAAGAAATTAGCTCAAAGGCACTGGCACTTGTTAAATATACAATAATTACCACCACAACCAAGCCAGGGACAAGATTAAGCACAGCGCGAGTAAGCCAAGCACAGCAATAAGCTAAGCACAGCTAGGATCCATGGCAACAGCAAGCAAAGCAGTAGAGCACATAGGTATAGAAGCAGCAGCACAATCATGGGATGCCAGAGCATCCAGAGGGAGGTGAAGAGGTAGAACATATAGCAGAGGAGAAGGAGGAGCACATACCGGGGAGGAGGTGGTCGACATGACCACGGCGGCCACGGCGGCGCACGCCAGTGCACACGGCGGCACCAGGCCTGGCCAAGCCAAGCCACGGCGACCACCACGGCACCCCAGCGCAGCACCACGCGCCCTGGGGAGCGTCAGGGGAAAGGTCCACGGCTTCTCCAACGCGCGGTGGCGGCGGACGCCAAAGGTCAGGCGCACGGGGGAGTCGATGGCGAGCGAACGAGGACGCAAGCGTCAGATCGACGCGGACCACCATGTCCGCCGTCGAGAGGCGGTCCGGATCCACACCATCTCGTCGCCGGCGATGGCCGAGGCGGCCAAATTAAAACGGCGACGGCGGAGGCGATTTCGGCGTCGCGGAGAGCCGAGAGGGGGATTAGGGTTAGGACTCGGCGAGAAGACGACGCGGCTCGGGTCGGTTGGACCGAGCCCGGTGGGCTGGTCCAACCTAACCAGCTCGGTCTCCGACAAGTGGGGCCGAGGGGTATTTTGGGCATTTTCCAAAATACCCATTTAAACAAGAATTTCCAAGAATTTTCTAAAATAAAATATAACTCCAAAAAAATAAATAAAAATATGAAAATGTATCAGCATAAAATTCTCTACCTAAATAAAATATCAAAGAGAATTTTTGAAGACAATTAAGAATGAGTCTTAATTTGAGGATTTAAATAATCATTTAAATCACACATATATTTTTCAATAATAAAAATAAGTCCATTAATACCTTTAGACTTCAAAACACCTTGACAACATTTCAAGGTTGGATTTACCCTAAATCAAGTATCCCTAAGATGTTCTTAGTATCTAACCTCTCATAAAATAACAACGACATCGGAAAGGGGAAAACAAACCCTAAAAGCTGGAATCATGCATTATTGCTTCTTTAACCATTGCCCTTATCGGACAATGATGCTATTTTCAGAACAAGAGGACAAGGGTCAGTCCATACCTTCCAAGCTGCGAGAACTTTGCGGTGTTCGAGCAAGTTCATCACTTGCTCATGTCATTCGAGTATTTCTATCAAATTACTTGCAAAGTATTATGGTTATCACTATTGCACAAAAATCAAAACCACTACTTTCATAATTATGAATATGACTAAGTGGTGGGCAATGGAACCATGGATTGTGTTGATATGGTGGAGGTTCCATTGCACGGGCTTATATCCATCTAGGATTAAATAACAAATGTCGCCGATGATTCTTGTGCCGTAATATCCGTGTTAACCATAAGATCCGGAGTGGGACGGAGTAGTCAAAAGTGTTTCCACCTCTCGTTCATCAACGGATGCGCTTTACCGTAGACACTTGTATCCGTCGGGGCAAGCGGTGGGCTGGGGAAGCCTTAAGTCCCCACGGCATAGTCCGTAGACACTTGTCGCTCGAAGTGCAAGCGGTGGGCTGGGGAGGCCTTAAGTCCCCACGGTATTGCGGTCTATGATGGGTTGCGGCTACCGGCGAAGGAGTTTGGTTCGATCCCAAACTGTTGTCGTGGTCGGGGTCCATCCTTAAGTGGTATAAGAGGACCGACGAGGACCCAGGGTCGGGGTATGCAACAAAGGGTGGGTGTTCGAGGTAGCGGAGGAACATGATTGGCTAGACCTTATACCGGGCCTCACACCGAAGGAAGTGTGGACGGGAAAGCTGCCCGGTTGGCACCAAGGTTAAGATCTCTTATGGGTAAAGCAACACACCTCTGCGAGTGTAAGAAGCTGTGACTGTCACTCCTCGTTCGGGATTGAGGAGCTGCTGAACAGCGGCCGGAAAGGAGCTCCATGAAGTTCTAGTAAACCGGTGAAGGCTGACGGACATAGCTCTTTGAAATAAAAGCAACCTCTTGAAGAAATGTTTATCAAAACTTGCATTGGTATTAGACTTTACGGTCTAATACCGTAGCTAGTGCATAAAACACCTCTTACCTATAATGAACTTGTTGAGTACGCTCGTACTCATACCACTCTTAAACCCCATGCTTAGATTGTACGAACCGTCCGGAGGAGGACTACGACAGCAATGATGGAGCCGAGATCATAGGCTACGAGGAACCGGACCTTTCGGGAGGAGTGGAAGGCGTAGACTACATCATCGTCTACGGATCCGGGGAGGCTTCCGGAGGAGAACAAGCCTAGAGATATCCGAGGAGTAGTAGTAGCCGAGCAGCACAAACTCTTACTACGGAGCTGCTCGATTAAATAAATGTTTAGTTTAATGAGACAATGGTATTGTAAGTTAAGTTGGGTTCGCCTCGAACCCGGGAGTTATCCTCTTAGGACCCAAGAGGAGCTCCGAGACGACTTGTGTATGATGATTGTAATAATATGTGAATGAGTTATGGACCCCTGCTATGTTCCGTTGTACTACTCGAGGGATGTAATATTTGCGGAATGGTACTTCGCGAATGTTATATCAACGGCCGGCATACTACAACATGCGGTGGTATGCGGGGTCACCACGGTTGGTATCGAGCAAAAGCTTTGACCTTAGGTTGGAACCTAGTAAATGGGACCAAACGTTAGGAGTCAAATAGGATTAGTAAAGAATTCTCTAAAAATATGGTGTATATTCAATTGAGAATACAACGATCATATCTTTTAGTGCGATAATTCTTTATTATCTCTATTATGATGCATTATTACTAATCTCATAATCTTTCTAATTCTACAGCCAACATGGCAAGTTCACGACCGGGAAGAAACGTGAAAGTTATGGATTCAACGCTGAACGAGTACCAGGGAGGACTTGCTGATATCTTACGAGCCATGTTACTAGAATTTGGGTGCGATCCCCAGATTCCAGTAAAGAAGTACATGTTTTATGATGGTCCGGTGTTGGCCAAGTGCAGAGTAGGACTGCGACTTCCCGAATCTTTGGGAATGAGCGTAGTCATGCCAGCTGGGGAAGCAAGGACAACCAATACAGCCTACCATATAGCTGTGATGAGAGCCATAACAGACATTCGGGAGCATAAGACAAAAGCGCTTATGGGTTCCGAATTCACCCACATTCCTCATACGGAGGAAGATAATGATCCCATGCTGAACCATTTCAAATATGCCAAAAGTAAACCCATTTGAAGCAGCCAAATATATGGATAACGGCCGTAACTTCATATCATTACTCTTTCAGTTGAATAATCATCTGATAGGAGCTATTGATACGATGCTTGAGGAGTTCACTGAACCCAAGGAGGAGAGTAGGGGCAAAGAACCTATGGAGAATGTGGTACACACACCAGTTTATTCAGCTGGTGACTACATCAGTTTTGATCCACTTGCACGTGAGCCTACACTGTTACACACGGGAACTATCTAGGTAGTTCCTATGGGGGATACGAAGGCGGCGAGAATCCGGAAACAATCAGCGTTCCGAGACTCCAATCGAGAATTCCGGGGGTTGGCGTTGGGGTAGTGATACTTGGAACCCATAGTACTACTGAGTATTATGATGGAGAGATGAACGACGATGCAACAACCCAGAACCAGAGCTACCCTAGTAACGAAGGAGTGGATGGAGGATATCCGACGCAGGTTGAGTCGGGTATGGGTTTTGGTAATCCTTATGGTGGGGCTACAGGAGAGTACATCCGATGGGTGGATTATGATGCACTCAACGATCAGTTCATGAACACTGATTTCTCCTTAGGATCATCATCAGACTCGGATTATAAGCCAACGGGGAGACCTTATGTTCCAGGGTCTATCGGGAGGACGACACGTTCGGCTGGATGGAAGCCTCGGAATGTACCGGGAGTGAAGACCGATTAGAAGACCACCAAGGGAGGCGTGGCTATAATACACAAGTACCACGTGTATTATAGTTTGTAACATTTGTATAAATTTGTACATATACTTTAATAAGTGAGTTTGCATACTCACATCGACTTGAGTTATGTAATAAGACCACTTATGTATGTAAATATATGGTATATGTTTTGTATGATTTGGATTTGCTTCTTGATTTCCATTGCGTGACTAGTTACTGTGCACAATGTTGAGCTCGAAAAGCTTGCGCATGGAGTAATTATGAGTATCATCTTGTGTTGCAGAACTAGGGGGATATGTCGGGAACGTTAGGAAACGAGACTGAAGCGCAGCGCATGGAGCGCGAAGCAAAGGAGAAGGAAGAGGCTGAGGGTGCAGCCAGAGATCAGTTTCCACCACCACCACCACCCATGACGCAGCAAAACTTTATCCAGTACATGCAAGCGGCGGAAGAGAGGCAGCGTGTAACATTGGAGCTGCGAGAACAAATTCCTTCGAGGACTCGATGCGACGAGAATAGGGTGGAGAGACACGAGAACCGGGGAGTCTCGTTAGCGGACTTCCGGAACACCAAGCCGATATCTTTCGCATACGCGCCCGAGCCGATGGACGCGGAAGATTGGCTGATGGATGCTGAGCGCAAGCTCAACACTGTTGGATGCAATGACCAAGAGAAGGTCCGATATGCTACCCATCTGCTATGTGGACCTGCCGCAGCATGGTGGGACAATATTGTAGCCGTATATCCGGCAGGAAAAGTATTTACCTGGGAGGAGTTCGCAAGGAAGTTCAGGGAATCCAATGTCCCTGAAAGTATCGTGGAATTGAAGCGTCGAGAGTTCGAGAGTCTCGAGCAGAAGGATAAGGCAATCCTGACATATGTCAGGGAGTTTTCCAAGCTGTCCCGGTATCGTTGTTGAGGAAGTTAATACCGAGGACAAGAAGAAGAAGAGATTTCTGAGGGGGTTAAGTCCCCAGTTCAAGGTACAGCTGCGGATGATGAGAGCCACGGAATTTCAAGAGCTGGTGGATGCAGCCATCACTCTTGAGGATGACTTTAAACAACTGCAAGAAGAAAAGAGGAAGAAGGCTAAGTATGAGCCGAAGAGGTTTGTTAGTAACAAGCCCAATACCAGCTTGAGTTTCAAGCCACGGTATAACAACAACAACAACAACAATAACAACAGCAATCAGAGGAGGAACCAAGGATATCAGTCTGCAAATCAGATTATATGTCATTCCTGTGGTTTAAAAGGACATGTCATGAAGGATTGTAGGAAACCCAAGATCATATGCTTTGGGTGTCGTCAGGAGGGGCACATGCTGAAGGACTGCCCCAAGAAGAATAGTGGAGGAGGAGGAAATCGAGGAAACACCGGAGGGAACTGGAAGAATAAGAAGCCCTTCGGCAAGCTGAATTGTACCAGTCTGGAGGAGGTGGTCAACTCTGACCAGGCGGTGATAGGTACGCTTCAGATACTCACTCATCCTGGCAAAGTACTTTTTGATACTGGTGCAACTACATCATTCATTTCTCAACAATTCATCACCAAACATGGGATTAGTTGCACTAAGTTAGATACACCCATAACCATACTTTCCGCGGGGGGGACGATATTAGTAACCCATGCCAAACAAAAACAAGTCATTATGATCAATAAGTGCGCGTTTGACGCGGACTTCGTTCATTTTACCGATGAAGGACATTGATGTCATTCTTGGTATGAATTGGTTAGAAGCTAATGGAGCATTGATCGATCGTGTAAACAAGACGGTGTCTTTGAAAAGTCCCGATGGAAGTAGAATGATCTACCAAGGCGACAAACATACACAGATTGAAGTGGAGCTACAGCTGAATAGCATGAAGGAGGTAAAGTTAGAAGATATCCCTGTAGTAAATGAATTCCAGGATGTGTTTCCTGCGGAATTACCTGGTATGCCACCAGATAGGGAGATAGAATTCACTATCGACCTAATTCCAGGAACAGCTCCGATTGCCAAAGCACCATACAAAATGGGGCCTAAGGAGTTGAAAGAGCTTAAGGAGCAATTGGATGACTTGGAACAAAAGGGATTCATTCAAGAGAGTGTTTCACCATGGGGATCACCTGTGATCTTCGTGGATAAAAGGGATGGAGGAAGAAGGATGTGCGGAGACTACAGAAATCGAACAACGTCACAATCAAGAACAAGTATCCACTTCCAAGAATACAAGATCTATTTGATCAGGTTAGAGGAGCGGGAGTCTTTTCCAAGATTGATCTAAGATCCGGTTATCACCAGATAAAGATCAAGAAGGAAGACGTTCCGAAAACTGCCTTTGTCTCAAGGTATGGACACCATGAATACCTTGTGGTACCTTTTGGATTAACCAATGCCCCAGCAATATTCATGAATCTCATGAACAAGATCTTCATGCCATATCTAGACAAGTTTGTCATCGTATTCATCGATGATATCTTGATATATTCCAAGAACAAGGCAGAGCATGCCGATCATTTGAGGTTAGTGTTGCAAACACTAAGGGAACATCAACTCTATGCCAAGCTTAGTAAGTGTGAATTTTGGCTAGATCAAGTGGAATTTCTTGGTCATGTCATTAGCAAAGATGGAATCGCTGTCAACCCGAGCAAGGTAGCAGCAGTTCTAGAATGGGAAGCACCGAAGACTGTCAAGGAGATCCGAGGATTCCTAGGAATGGCAGGATATTATCGGAGATTCATTGAAGGATTCTCTAAGATAGCAGGACCTATGACGAAGTTGCTAAGGAAAAACACACCATTCGTGTGGTCAGAGGAGTGTGAGAAGAGTTTTCAAACTCTGAAAGAAAAACTCACCACGGCACCGGTGTTAGCAGTTCCGGAAGTCGGCAAGGACTACACCGTGTACTGTGACGCATCCAAGCACGGATTGGGTTGTGTACTCATGCAAGATCGGAAAGTGATATCTTATGGATCGAGGCAACTCAGACCTCATGAAGTAAACTATCCAACACATGACTTGGAATTAGCAGCAGTCGTATTTGCACTCAAAACTTGGAGACATTTTCTCTATGGAGCTAAGTGTGAGCTCTATACGGATCATAAAAGCCTCAAATATTTCTTCACTCAGAAGGAACTCAACATGAGGCAGAAAAGATGGCTAGAATTGATTAAGGACTATGATCTGACAATCAATTACACACCAGGGAAGGCTAATGTTGTAGCAGATGCCCTGAGTAGAAAGAGTACCGGAGGAGTAGAACAAGAAATATCACCGGAGTTGAGGAAGGAAATAAGCCAAGCCCAAATACAACTTTGGGAGAAGGAAGCCCATGAAGGATTATCGGCGTTGCAAGTAGCCGATGAGTTGAATGTCAACTTGAAGAATGAGATAATGATGGGTCGGTTGGACGATCCATTCATTGTAGAAGAGATGAGGAGAATAGATGAGGGAAGACCATCAGAATTTCACTGTGGAGAATCTGGATCTTTGTGGTTCCAGAAGAGGATTTGCGTTCCGGATATTGCTGAAATCAAGGAAGTAATACTCCGTGAAGCTCATCAAACACCATATTCCATACATCCGGGAAGTACAAAGATGTATATGGATCTAAAAGAACTATTCTGGTGGAATAATATGAAGAGAGAGATAGCACAATATGTTGCAGAATGCCATACACGTCGGCGAGTGAAGGCTGAACATCGAGTCCGGCGGGGAAGTTACAACCTCTACCTATTACAGAGTGGAAATGGGAGGAAATAGGGATGGATTTCATCACCGGACTACCCATGACTAATAAAAAGAAGGACATGATATGGGTAATCGTGGACCGGTTGACGAAAAGCGCCCATTTCTTAGCGGTAAACCAACAGGATAAAGGAGAGAAACTTATTGATCTTTACATCAAAGAGATCGTGAGTAAACATGGAGTGCCTAAGAAGATAGTGTCGGATCGAGGATCCGTGTTCACATCGGCATTCCGGAAGCAGCTTCACGAAGCTTTAGGATCCAAGTTAGATTATAGTACCGCATATCACCCACAAACAGGGCGGACAAGCCGAGAGAACCAATCAAATCTTAGAAGATATGCTTAGGGCTTGTGCCCTAGACTTCGGAGGATCGTGGGAGGAGCATCTACCTTTAGCAGAGTTTTCATACAACAATAGTTACCAAAGCAGACATCAAGATGGCACCATTTGAAGCTCGTATGGAAGGAAGTGTAGATCACCCATATGTTGGTATGAAGCCGGAGCAAGCAAAGAGTTCAACCCTGATTATGTCAAGGAAAAACAACAAATCATTGACATTATCAGAGACAGGCTCAAGATAGCCCAAAGTCGGCAGAAGAGTTATGCTGATCAGAAGAGAAGGACGTGGGAGCCACAAGTTGGAGACATGGTTTATCTTAAGGTAAGCCCGATGAAAGGACTTCAGAGATTCGGAGTAAAAGGAAAGTTGAGCCCTAGATACATAGGACCATTCAAGATACTAAGTCAAAATCGAGGTTTAGCCTTTGAACTGGATCTACCGGGAAGGTTAGCTCAAGTTCATAATGTATTCCATGTGTCACAACTTCGGAAATGTTTGAAGACCCCAGATGAACCAATATCACATGAGGAGCTTGAGTTACAACCGGACTTGACATACATCGAAAAGCCGACCAAGATTCTCGAGGAAAGCTGGAAACAACTCAGAAATAAGGCGATCAAGTATTGCAAGATACAATGGAAGCATCACCCCGAGAGGGAAGCCACCTGGGAAAAAGAGGAGGACACGAGGAAAACATACCCCGAGTCTGTTCGGGTATTACAACCACAACTTTGGGACGAAGTTTTCTTTAAGGGGGAAAGGCTGTAATGTCCCAGGTTTAGAGACGATCGAGGGGTAGATTATAGAAAGGGATGTGCATTGCATAGTAAATTCTGGGGAAATTTCGCGCTTTTTAACAAAAACTGCATTGAAGGGGGACAAGTTTCTCTCTCGACACCTTACAGGGTTAGGGTTTCGAGAGTGCGACAAACTTGCTTCTCACTTCACTAGTTTAAGGTTTTGAGAAGAGAGGGGAGAGTTCACATGATTGAATTCTAAAAGTTATGACATGATTGAATTCAAACCAAGGTTGAATTTGAATTTCAAATTCAAACATTAAATAATTACTTCAATACTTCAATTGAGGAAATTCATTAAGTAAATGATCAATAATAAATAAGATGAACAATTATATTAAAGTAAAGCTCATTAGAGAAAACTTTGAGCTTTATTGAATAACACACAAGATACATTGTCTTTACATTATTCATAAAGGAAATAACTGAATTACAACACATTACATAAATGGGCAGAATAAAAGAAAGAAAAATCAAGAAAAATTACAATTCAATGATCCTAGACTAAATACTACAAGATCATCTTCATTTGATCTTGAATGTGATGAACTCCAAGTCCATTTTGATCCATTCTTGATCCTCGCACAAGATCACGGAAAAGAAGAACAAATTATGCCAAGTGGCAAAGCCACTTGGCGGATTAGAAAAGAAGTTAAAATGGTGGATAATATCACAGCTACTGCCGAGCTGATCCACACCAAGCCGGGTTCACGGGATCTGGTGTACACACACACACAAGCGGCACACACAGCAGGTGTGCATGCTCACCACCAAGCCACTGCTTGTGCATGTGGCACAAGACACACACGAGCATCGAGTGAGTCACCCAAAGTAACCGGACCAAGCCGTCGACCGGGGAGAGCATATGAGCACCATATATAACCTTTACGGTGCTCAAACCCTAGCCATTTGTTCATCCATCGACGGCGAGTAGGTGGTAAGTTCATCAAGAACAGCCAAGAACACCAAGAACGGATGAACAGCTAGAGCTGTTCCATCTATTCACAATCACCGTGAAATTAAACCAAGACTTCAAGCTTGCCAGGAGGAGCGAGGACAAGCAAAAGACCACCGGAAGCAAAACCTCTACACCAACACTCATTTTCTAGGAGCTGGAGTGAGGTATACCACACAAAAGCCCGAGCAAGATCATATCTTGCTCATAAATAAGCATATCATGCATCACGTAAGCACGGGAGGGTAGAATACCCGAGTGTGTATCATCATCTGGCTAGCAAGCCATGTGGTGCAAGCATAGATGGGTAAGATCACTAGGTAAACATCCTATGGGAACAATAGTTATGCAAATCCATGCATAACTAGAGAAATCCAGCCAAGAATGAAACCATAGCTAACCTAATCCACACACTTAGCACCTACGACTAGCTAAGGCCATCGGACATTAGACAAATCATTGTCTATTTGATTTCAACATCAAAAGCTACTGGAAATCCAATAAATGAATCACCGAGACAACAATTGGTAAGCAACGACAAGCCATCGGATAGGGGAGCCATCCCGGGGCAGCACTTGTATACCGCCGGAGGTCACCTCAACCCTTAACCAATTCCGAGCAAAGAAACCATGCACGAGATATCATCACCCAGGTAGGGTTCAAAAGGAGGGTTAGGGTACACAACCAGGTGTTGGCATCCATCTAACCCTACCAAATCCATTGAGATGATCATCACTGAATCTCGGTTCACATCATTCATCCATCTAATCAAGCAAGGATAAACGAGATAAATGAAACAGAACAAGCAATTGATGCACCGAGTCTTGCCAATAATCAAATGGATCATAACGAGGCATCAATTGATGCTTAAGCAAGCATCAGCACACACCAGGCCAGGCCTGTGTGATACACAAGAGGGCAACAGTGAGGCACAGACACCAAAGGGCAGCTGTTTCAAGCAACTGGTGATCATATGAACACCAGAGGTTTGATAGAGCATGCTACTGCATACTAGAACTCATTTTAGGCAATTCACATATGAGCAGATAATTAAATAAGCCGAACAATTGCCACACGAGATAAGAGCATCGGGCTTTACAATTGTATCCGAGAAGCACATCAAAGGCTTGATGAATCAAAGGATCACAATATACAAGAAAAGCACATGTAACTCCATCACTAAATCACACTTGCTAAGCCAGCGAGTACAGCTCAATGGAGCATAATAATGTATATGAACTAAAGAAATTAGCTCAAAGGCACTGGCACTTGTTAAATATACAATAATTACCACCACAACCAAGCCAGGGACAAGATTAAGCACAGCAGTAAGCCAAGCACAGCAATAAGCTAAGCACAGCTAGGATCCATGGCAACAGCAAGCAAAGCAGTAGAGCACATAGGTATAGCAGCAGCAGCACAATCATGGGATGCCAGAGCATCCAGAGGGAGGTGAAGAGGTAGAACATATAGCAGAGGAGAAGGAGGAGCACATACCGGGGAGGAGGTGGTCGACATGACCACGGCGGCCACGGCGGCGCACGCCAGTGCACACGGCGGCACCAGGCCTGGCCAAGCCAAGCCACGGCGACCACCACGGCACCCCGGCGCGGCACCACGCGCCCGGGGAGCGTCAGGGGAAAGGTCCACGGCTTCTCCAACGCGCGGTGGCGGCGGACGCCAAAGGTCAGGCGCACGGGGGAGTCGATGGCGAGCGAACGAGGACGCAAGCGTCAGATCGACGCGGACCACCATGTCCGCCGTCGAGAGGCGGTCCGGATCCACACCATCTCGTCGCCGGCGATGGCCGGAGGCGGCCAAATTAAAACGGCGACGGCGGAGGCGATTTCGGCGTCGCGAGAGCCGAGAGGGGGATTAGGGTTAGGACTCGGCGAGAAGACGACGCGGCTGGGTCGGTTGGACCGAGCCCCGTGGGCTGGTCCAACCTAACCAGCTCGGTCTCCTGACAAGTGGGGCCGAGGGGTATTTTGGGCATTTTCCAAAATACCCATTTAAACAAGAATTTCCAAGAATTTTCTAAAATAAAATATAACTCCAAAAAAATAAATAAAAATATGAAAATGTATCAGCATAAAATTCTCTACCTAAATAAAATATCAAAGAGAATTTTTGAAGACAATTAAGAATGAGTCTTAATTTGAGGATTTAAATAATCATTTAAATCACACATATATTTTTCAATAATAAAAATAAGTCCATTAATACCTTTAGACTTCAAAACACCTTGACAACATTTCAAGGTTGGATTTACCCTAAATCAAGTATCCCTAAGATGTTCTTAGTATCTAACCTCTCATAAAATAACAACGACATCGGGAAGGGGGAAAACAAACCCTAAAGCTGGAATCATGCATTATTGCTTCTTTAACCATTGCCCTTATCGGACAATGATGCTATTTTTCAGAACAAGAGGACAAGGGTCGAGTCCATACCTTCCAAGCTGCAGAACTTTGCAGTGTTCAGGCAAGTTCATCACTTGCTCATGTCATTCGAGTATTTCTATCAAATTACTTGCAAAGTATTATGGTTATCACTATTGCACAAAAAATCAAAACCACTACTTTCATAATTATGAATATGACTAAGTGGTGGGCAATGGAACCATGGATTGTGTTGATATGGTGGAGGTTCCATTGCACGGGCTTATATCCATCTAGGATTAAATAACAAATGTCGCCAGTGATTCTTGTGCCGTAATATCCGTGTTAACCATAAGATCCGGAGTGGGACGGAGTAGTCAAAAGTGTTTCCACCTCTCGTTCATCAACGGATGCGCTTTACCGTAGACACTTGTATCCGTCAGGGCAAGCGGTGGGCTGGGGAAGCCTTAAGTCCCCACGGCATAGTCCGTAGACACTTGTCGCTCGAAGTGCAAGCGGTGGGCTGGGGAGGCCTAAAGTCCCCACGGTATTGCGGTCTATGATGGGTTGCAGCTACCGGCGAAGGAGTTTGGTTCGATCCCAAACTGTTGTCGTGGTCGGGGTCCATCCTTAAGTGGTATAAGAGGACCGACGAGGACCCAGGGTCGGGGTATGCAACAAAGGGTGGGTGTTCGAGGTAGCGGAGGAACATGATTGGCTAGACCTTATACCGGGCCTCACACCGAAGGAAGTGTGGACGGGAAAGCTGCCCGGTTGGCACCAAGGTTAAGATCTCTTATGGGTAAAGCAACACACCTCTGCGAGTGTAAGAAGCTGTGACTGTCACTCCCTGTTCGGGATTGAGGAACTGCGAACGCGGCCGGAAAGGAGCTCCATGAAGTTCTAGTAAACCGGTGAAGGCTGACGGACATAGCTCTTTGAAATAAAAGCAACCTCTTGAAGAAATGTTTATCAAAACTTGCATTGGTATTAGACTTTCTGGTCTAATACCGTAGCTAGTGCATAAAACACCTCTTACCTATAATGAACTTGTTGAGTACGCTCGTACTCATACCACTCTTAAACCCCATGCTTAGATTGTCTGAACCGTGCGGAGGAGGACTACGACAGCAATGATGGAGCCGAGATCATAGGCTACGAGGAACCGAGACCTTTCGGGAGGAGTGGAAGGCGTAGACTACATCATCGTCTACGGATCCGGGGAGGCTTCCGGAGGAGAACAAGCCTAGAGATATTCGAGGAGTAGTAGTAGCCGAGCAGCACAAACTCTTACTACGGAGCTGCTCGATTAAATAAATGTTTAGTTTAATGAGACAATGGTATTGTAAGTTAAGTTGGGTTCGCCTCGAACCCAGGAGTTATCCTCTTAGGACCCAAGAGGAGCTCAGAGACGACTTGTGTATGATGATTGTAATAATATGTGAATGAGTTATGGACCCTGCTATGTTCTGTTGTACTACTCTGAGGGATGTAATATTTGCGGAATGGTACTTCGCGAATGTTATATCAACGACTGGCATACTACAACATGCAGTGGTATGCAGGGTCACCACACACGCCGAACCAGCCCCTCCGGCGACAAACGCCGGAGCCCTCTCTCTCGCACGGACGGAGGAAGAAGAAGAAGTGGACAACACAATGATTTTCCCGGCCGGCGCACGGAGCGCCGCCGCGGGCGCACGAACGCCCAACTCTCTTTTATTCAGCTGGCTCGTACCAGTACACAACAGGGGGCTTTATACATGGAGTACGCACGCACGAACGCCACGCTCAACTCCTGTGCCCACGACGCGCTGCACGATCAGCTCGCCAGGCCGCGCGCTCGACGCGCACTACGCGTACGACGCGGTCAGCTCCAACTGATCCACAACGTCTACCCTGCAGCTCTCTACTACTCCGACGCGGCCACAAACCGGCGTCCGACCAAACCAGAGAATATACACGCGCACACGCATGAACTCACACACACACACGCCCATGCCCAGCCTCGGACTCGTCCTGCGCGCACACGCCGGTTGCCACCGTGCTGGTCATGGCTTATTGCTAACAGGAGTGAGAATTGCCGCTGAGTTTTAAGGGGAACTTGGGGGAGAGGAAGGGATTGCACCATTGCATAGATTAATGGAGAAGAAGAAACGTCGACGGCTGCACTTGGTGGCTGAGTTTGGCTAGACAAAAGGTCCATGGGTGTAGAGAAATAATAGTAGCGGGTTGTTCTTTTGCATTCTCTTGTAGGTTTAATGTCATTTTTCTCTCTTGCTTTTGTGACACACTTGATGACATGGAGAGTTACATGTTTGGAGAAATGAGCAAGTGGGGTGATGTGGTAGCCTAAGATTGGTCAGAAAAGTTTGATGAGGTGGATGCCTTGCATGTTGAGAGAAATAGCTTTAGTGGGTTGCTCCAATTTAGATATTATAGATACTACCTCCATCCCAAAGCTTAAGACTTATATTTTTTAAAGTCAAACCAAGTAAAGTTTGACCAAGTTTTTAGAACAATATATCAACAAATATAATATTTTGTAGATACCATACGAAAATATATTTCATTATCTATTTAATGATATTAATTTTGTATATTGTATGTTAATGATTTTTGGTAAAAGCTAAGTCAAACTTGACATAGTTTGACTTTCTAAAAATATTATAAGCCTTAAGCTTTAGGATGGAGGTAGTAGATAGTTTACCTTCAGCTCCTCGTGGGTTCAACACTCAAATACTTATTGAATTTTACTACGATGATCCCCTGCACTTGGGGGTTATCACCAGCGTCGCATTTGTGGTTCGGGTACAGGAGCAACTTGTTGCTTCCTTATGTCCGGCCTAGCAGCCACCGGATCCAGCACGTACAGAATCACAACCATGATGTTGTGCAGTTGTCGTGGGAGTTAGAAATCTCGGTGGTGTAACTCTTCTTTCGTTTCCCGACAACGGCGCCAGAAAATCTTGATGGCAGTCTACACCGTTGGGAAACCCCAAGTGGAAGGTGTGATGAGCACATCAGCAAGTTTTCCTCCAGTAAGAAACCAAGGTTTAATCGACCAGTAGGAGAAAGGCGTGACTTCTGAAGGTGTTTCTAGCTGACTATTGGCAGGGCGCACTACCGGCGTCAGCAACAACGTGGAACCTGCATACAACGCAACCAAAATACTTTGCCCCAACTCACAGTGAGGTTATCAATCTCATCGGTTTTGCTGAACACAAAGGATTAAACGTATCGAGTGGAAATAGATGTTTGCAGTAATTAAAGAGAACAGTGCTTGCAGAAAGTAAACAGAACATGATTGCAGTAGATGAATTTATCAGTAAAGGAAAGGAACGGGGTCCACAGTTCACTAGAAGTGTCTCTCCATAAAGATAAATAACATGCTAGGTGAACAAATTACAGCTGGGCAATTGACAGAATACCGACCATACATGGCAAGATGATTACTATGAGATTCGTTTGGGCATTACAACATAATACATAGACCGTAATCCAACTGCGTCCATGACTAATAATCCACCTTCCGGTTATCGTCTGAACCCATTCTAGTATTAATTTGCAAGCAACAGATTATCGCATTAAGAAATGTGTGTAAAGTAAACAATAGAACTACCCTTGGATAAAACATTGTTGTTTTCTCCCGAGTAGCAACAACACATCTACAATCTTAGAAGTTACTATCACTCTTCCATAAAACTAGAGGCATGAACCTACTATCGAGCATAAATACTTCCTCTTGGAGTCATAAGCATTTACTTGGCCAAAGTATATACTAGCAACGGAGAGTATGCAAGATCACAAATAACATATGCCAAGAATATATAATCGATCTCAACATAGTATTCAATATTCATCGGATCCCAGCAAACACAACATGCAGCATTACATAAGGATGATATTAATCATGTTAGGCAGCTCACAAGATCTAAACATGAGCCACAAATTGGAGAAGACAACCATCTAGCTACTGCTATGGACCCATAGTCCAGGAATTAACTACTCACGCATCACTTCGGAGGCGGGCATGACGATGTAGATGCCTCCGGCGATGATTTTCCTCTCCGACAGGGTGCCGGGAATAGCTTCAGAACCCTCCCGAGCTAGGGTTTGCGATGGCGGCTGCGGTGGAACTTTTCGTAGATGGAGACTCGGGTGTTTAGGATTTTCCCGAGATCGTGCATAAATAGGCGGAAGGGTGAGGTCGGTGGCCGCCTGGGGGGCCCACACAACCCCATGGCGCGGCCAGGCCTAGGCCCGCGCCATGGCATGGTTTGGCCGCCCTGTGGCCTTTCTTCGTCTCCCCTACGGACTCTGTCTTCGTTACTGTAAAATATTGACTTCAGCTTTTGTTTCGTCCAATTCCGAGAATATTTCCTGTATAACTTTTCTGAAATACAAAAAAGCAGAAAACAGGGAACTGAAACTGTGGCATCTTGTTGATAGGTTAGTGCCGGAAAATATATAAAAGTGCAACGAAGTGTGAGAAAAACATATATAAATTGGTGTAAAACAAGCATGGAGCATAAAAAATTATAGATACGTTTGCGACGTATCAAGCATCCCAAAGCTTAACTCTTGCTCGTCCTCGAGTGGGTAAGTGATAACAAAATAAGTTTTTAGGTGACATGAAGCCACCACAATCTTGATCAAGTTATTGTAAACCATTTTGAGCTGGGATCAAAGTACTCTAAACATAGGCATGGTAGATATAATTCTAACAATAGAACTTAGCAACTATGTTATAACATGAGAAGTAACTCAAACAAAGGATCATGAATAACTGTGCATTGAAACTAACTGTTTGTTTATGAGCATAGATAAAACATAGAAAAATGGTACTCAACATGTCCTTTATGAAGTAGCAAAACATAAATGCTATGACACCTTTAAAGTTCAAAGAGTGACTAGATACAAGTAATTTAAGAACAAACAATATCATAATCATGAATCAATCAATAATGACATGGCGCTTGGGAGCGTGTGGGTGTGCGGGTGTGCGTGAGAAGAGAAGGATGAGAGAGTGGGGAAGATGGGTTGGGTCGGGTCGGGTTTGACTAGAGGTCCCGAGCTAAATCGATCGCGTGGGCCAATTGGGCCAGGCCGACCTGGTTCAATTGGACCAATTGGGTTCTTTCCATTCTAGCCTATTTGACTCAGTGTTTTTCTAGAAAAACTTCTAACCAAATTAAGACATACTCCCTCCGTTCCTTTCTATAATGCCTATTGTTTTTTCGCTTTTGTTTCAGAATATAAGAGTAAAGCTATGTTTTTTTTGCAAAGAACCCCTTCCACCGATCTGTTCTCGTCCAGAAAATCTGGAAACGAATCTGTTCCCGTCCAGTAAATCTGGAAACCAATCTGTTCCCATCCAGAAAATGTGGAAACCAATCTGATTATGGAAAGAATAGCAGGAGAGAGGGAGTACATGACGCGATCGGTTATGGAAACAAGATTATTTCCTGAGATCTGATTTCAGTTTCCTATTTTGTTTCTAAGATCGCTAGGGGGTTTTGTGTCAAAAAATGGCTTGCGTTAATTTCCGTGCCAAAATACAATATGCACTATAGAAAGGAACGGAGGGAGTAATATAATCCAAATATAAATAATATGGACAAAAGAAAAATTCATAAATATAATTAAAAGATAAACACATATTTTAAAATCCAATTAACTAATTTTTTTAAACTCTAATTCTAGAAAACCAATTCTTAAGTCCTAAATTAGCAAGGCTTAAACCCTAGAAAAATATTAAAAATGGTAAGTCCTAAATTAGCAAGGGTTAAATCCTAAACAAATATCCTAACTTAATTATTCAAAAATAATAAATTAAGGAGGAAACTTAAATAAATACTAACCTACATTTCAAACTTAAATAAATACTAACCTACATTTCAAATTTATTTCTTAACATTAGGTTCCTTACTCCATAAGTGTTTCTATAAAATAATACTGTATAAAAAATGGGTGTTCCTAGATCACCCGTGGCACACCACATATAGGTGCGCCACTGCTATTTGAGGTAGCAGTGACGAATCTATATGTGGTGCGCCACTAGTAACCCTAGGCCCCATCTATAACGTCGCCCCACACTTACTAGTGGTGCAACACGTATAGGTGCACCACAATTACCGCCACTTGTAAGTGTGGGGGATAAGTCAAACTTTGGCCATACATAGTGGTAGGGCACTATGTCACTAGGTGCGTCATTGGTAATAATTTAGCAGTGGAATACCTTGTAGTGGTGCGACACTGCTATATAGCATTGGCGCACCAATATCACGATGCACCACTGCAAGCGATATTGTGGCTAGCTGTTTTCTTTGTAGTGTCTCTCGTGCAACAACCTCCTCTCCATTTTCCTCCGCAAAGAAGTTGGCCCATGCATGCTGATGTCTTTCCTCAATCTCACGCGACGTCACTCCGGCTACTCCATGTTAATCCAATGGTATCGCTTGTAGAGGGGTGGAGGAGACTGTAACATAAATAAGAACATTAATAAAAAAACAACAATGACATAAACAATATGTCTACTCTTCATGCTTAGAACATACCGGAGGCCTCATATACTATGAACTTGAGTTTCGGGATGGATCAAACTCATAGTTGGCATACATGAAAGAATTTATACGGAACTTATCTGAAAAATCCTGCACCAAGAGAAAACTTCCATCCTTCGTCATCTTCACTCTCAAATTTTTGGTTCGAGCAAAACACACTCGACGATGGTTTTCTGATCTGCAGCCACGTGGCACTCCCTACCACCTGGCCCCTGGTGGAATGTGCCACGTGTTGGCTGGCCATCGTGTTGCCACGGCACTTCTGGCAGATCCGCTCACAGGTTGCCGGCATTTCCGGCAAAAAAAATTCCTGCCGAGTCCCCACTGCCGCCACTCCATCGTCGCCGGCAAAAAAAATTCGTTGCGGCGGGACGGGCGCGCCGCCACGCCGCCACTCCATCGTCGCCGGCTTGCCGGCCCCTGGTTCCCATTCCCCCACGTCCCCCCAACCCCCAAAGCTGTTGTGCTGCCGCCGTATCGCATCGCCCCCCCGGCCCCCACCTCCGCACGACCGAGGCCGGCTCGCCCTGGGACGCTGCTTTCTTCGGCGCCTGCGCCTCCTACATCCGCCCGACCGCGAGCTGCTGTTCCCCGGTTCGGCTGCGGCTCCCCTCCCCTTCTATCCTGCCCCAGCGCCAAGAAAGCCCAAGGGCTAGGTAATTTCTATTCTTCTCAAGCCGACTGTCAAATCGAATTAATGAGTAATTGATTTAACGAATTGGTTATCCATTTCATGTTAGCCATTGATTTGTTAGTACTATCTTTGTATGCCCGTGCAACCATTTCCTTAATTTTTTGTCACCTCTTATGCACTCTGTTCCATCATAAACAGTTGAGTTGAAATTATATGTTCATCTGCAAGCAAACCAATTTTTTATGCTTTAACATGGTTTCATCCGGAGTAGTTTATAACCTCTAATATTTTTGGGCTTTGCTTGCTCCAATCCTGAATCTGCCACTGATTGTGTCATCTTTCAAGATTAACAGTTCGACGGTCATGCCTCCGAAGCCTGCTAAGCGTGCTACTCGCAGTGGGAGCAAGAAGCGGGACAATACCATGGACAGTGGTTATAAATCTCCCAGCTCCAGGAGGGTATAATGCTGGAATCCCCACCATCAATAGGATAATTTATTCAGTTCACGTTGTGTCTCAGGCAAACTCATCTTAATCCACCTCATACCCTGTAGATTGATTGCAGATGTTCACCTCAGCTTCTTTCGGCAATCATGAAGCTTATCGTTGAAAATGATGAGCAGAAAGGTTACGTCACAGAAATTGGGTTTGGGAGCTTCTTGTCCATGGGAGAATTTGAGATGAATAAGGCTCTTACCCTGTGGTTGATTGATAAGTTTGATTGTGACAGTGAGGCTCTTGAGTTTGAAGGTGGCATATCGATCCCAGTAAGACCACTCGTGAAGAGTGTCCTTGGAATCCCTTCAGGCCCTATCCAAGTTGTAGAGGACCTAGATGTTGACGACTCTCTCTACTCTCAGTATACTTCTAATAGCAGAGCAAAGTATGGGAAGGACGTGGCAAATGAACTGTGCTGCATAACTGACAATGAACCGTTCTGTATAGCATTCATGATGACGATACTTGGAATTTATCTAGCACCAAATACATCTGGGGCCGTCAACAGGGCCTTACTGGGAGCTGTTAAGCAGGTTGATAAACTCAAAGAGATGGACTGGTGCAATTTCGTTGCTACCTACCTCTTCCAAGAAATCAAGGAATTCAAAGAATCCAACACAACTTTTGTTACTATAAAGGGTTGTGTCCACATATTGAGCGTAAGAATCATTCTGACCACACTTCTGGAATTTAATCATGATTTGGTCTAGCAAATTGTTGGAATGTGCTGATTTAGCTTGTTTATCCATAAATTTGTTCCAATTCTTGTCATTGCAATGCAGGTCATATTCATTGATTTTGTGAAAGATGCAGCGTTTGAAGTACCAGTTGGTTTTCCACGCTTGGGTGTTGTCACTACAGAACATATGAAATGGGTCGTTTCACATCCCTTCACTAGCCTGTTGGTAATGATTCATGCACTAAATTACTTAAGCAATTTGTAGTATACTATTCCTTTGAAAATACGATTGCAAATCCTATTCATTATTATGTGAACATATGCCTTGTTTTAAAATAATGACGTACTCTACAGGCATTAACATTTCTGTATGTTGTATGTAACACACATGCATCCATTGAACAATGCAATGACTTCTCCACCTAGCTGGTCTAACACTTATTTCCCAAACTAATGTCTGGTCAAGTTTATTACTTCTAAGAAATTACATTTAAGCGGAATATTTCAAAGTACTCTTATTTTCCTTAAGGTGCATATAATACAGCTACAGCTAACCTTATGCGTGCTGTGATTCAAATAGGTACGTCGTCCAGAAGAGTCAGTCTATGCTGCCGTGCTTGATAGCATGTCAAAAGATAACATTGTCAAAGATGGGAAATGTGTTGATTCTGAAACAAATATTGATGCCCTGTCTGATAAGTCTGCTCCCTGCAACAACGATCAGAATAACAACAAGCATCCCATTTCAGCAGAGCTTGGCACTGCCATCACAAGTCCCAGTACAACAAGCTGGGCCATTGGTGAACATGTAGAGTTAGGCACATTACCTCGATCAGCAGGTACGAACCAGACACTGACTACTAATAACATTATCAATAGTCAGGTTATAACAGATTTTGCACAAACATTTTTGTCCATCAGTCAAAATTACTTGCCCTGATCGATATGTACGTAACATGATATAAACTTTGTATTCTTGTGTCTTTGTATATGCTTTATTTAGTTACTCTTGTACAACTCTACATTCAGATGCTCATTAATGGATGGTAGTACATGGCAATGAAATGAACAAAAAACCTTTCATATCGTACGTTGCTTTTATACTTTTGTGTATATGTCAGATAAAACTCTACTTTGCATTTGTGTAACACTTCCAATTGCAGCACCTGGCTCCTTCTCAGAACACATAAATTATCAAACAAGTGGCGAGCAACTGCAGTCTTCTAGGCCTTGTTCTGAACCGTGTTCTGCACAAGTTTGTTGCTGCTTCACATTCGTCACCACATTCTATAAATTTTGCTGAAAAAAATACCTGCTGTGTTGCTAATTCCATTATAACTTTGCAGGTGCATGTTTCTCCAGATGACCCTGAGGGGATGAACCGGTGTTCCACATCGCCGACGGAGAATGCTGGCGATCGGTGCGCCAAGAAGGCAAGGGTTGATCGGCCCAGCAATGTCCAAGCTAAGCGAGTCCAAGGAGTTGCAGTTCTGGACTTTAGTGTGCTCAATTGCACCCTCTGCTCCTGCCCTTTAAAGCGTCCTGTTTTCCAGGTTTATTTCTAGAGCATGTTCCATTCCCCTGAACCCTGAAGTCTGACGAAGGCAGTTATTGATACATATGTGTTGCTTTGGGTTTAATTTTTTTTGCAACAGTGCATTGGCAGGCATTTAGCTTGCGGCATATGTCTCACCAAGTGCCCCGGTGAGCAGTGCCAGATGTGCGAGCATGGCGGTGGCTTCATCCCATGCCCCATTATGGACGACATCGTTTCGTTGGCCATGGTAGAATGTTCCCACGACAGCTGCAAGAGCTCCATCCCCTACCACGAGCTTGACAACCACGAGAGCGCGTGCCCCCATGCGCCCTGCTATTGCACGGAGCCCGGTTGTGGTTTCGCTGGCCCACCGCAGGTGCTACTCGGCCACCTCGCCGCCCTGCACTTTGTGCCGATGTTGACGGTCAAGTATGGCAAAGTGCACCGGCTCCGGGTGTCGGAGCCTCGATTCCTGCTTCACGGGGAAGGGGACGACAGCGCGTTCCTCCTCACCGTGGGCGTGCTTGGCACAGCCATGGTCGTGTCGGCTGTGTGCATCAGGGCAGGAGCGTCGCCGCTGCCCCGGTACGCGGCCAAGCTTTGGGTGAACGGTCCTCCACCACCGAGCAGCGCGGCAGGCAAAATCAAGTGGGAGTTGGAGACGGTGATGAGCAGCACCAGGCCTGGCGAGGTGGTGGTGGAGGAGCTGCCGTCTTTCTTGACGGTGCCACCTGCGTATCTGGTTGGGTCAGGGGCGTCCAAGGAGGTGACTCTGGCCATTTGCATTGACAAGATGTGATCGATCAGTTGAGTAGGAAGTCTTACTCTAGCGCAACTAGTACTTGACATACAGGAGCTTGTAGCAATAACATCATGGTATATCTGGTGGGTTTGACGTCGGAAGACACATGGCGAGGATGTGCCACCAATGGCAAGGTGTGCGATGCCCATCCGAGCCCTGGTTGCTAATCATTCTAAGGCTGCCTCAGAAATGACATGCAAAAGGCACGGTTGGTTTAAGCCACGGTTGGGGTTTGTTAAACTGAATGTGGATGCAGCGTTTAATTCTGAATATCAAACATGGGCAGCTGGAGCTATCATTCGAATCCGTTCAGGGCACTTTCTAATGGCTGCAAGCCTGTTCATACCTCACGTATCATCCCATCTGTAGATTTGGGTCTTGAATTAGCAAATTTGAGTGGATGGCATGCAGTCCAAGCCGAATCTGATTCCATGGAAGTGATGCGCTGGCCAGAAGAGAATACGGAGTGAATATGCAGACTGTGTAACAAACGGACTCAGCTTCGTAACTTGGTGAATCTAGTCTCAGTGACTTAGCCTCTTTCTCCATATCGGACATACATAGATAGCACTAGATTTAAACTAAAACATTAAAACTACTTAGGAAAAAATTGAAAAAATTACTCCATCTGATTCAAATTAATTGGCTCCACCTTATTTAGATACGGATGCATGTAGTCTAACTTAACTACATACGAATCTAGACAAAGTGTAGTCTAACTTAACTAGACACATACGAATCTAGACACAGGGATAGAGCCAGCTTTCAACCCTTGAGGGGGGCAAAATGGTGTTGCAAACTTCATGAGGTGGGCAGAGTAAGCTAAATCAGCAAGAAATTACACTTCTAGTGAGTAGTGTTCTTCATAAAATTCAAACCATGGGGATGGCTAAGCCCCCCCCGTCCCCCCTTGTCTCCGTCCCTGTCTAGACAAAGTGGAGTCAACTAATATGAATCGAAGGGAGGGAGTACAGTAAATCGTAAATTTTTCTTTGTATATTCTATGAAATTTGCATACCATTTGGACGAGTGGTTTAGGAATAAATATCTTTTTAAGATAAAAAATTATAAAGCTATTCATTTACAAACAACTGATTCAAATGGGATAAAACTTTCACAGAACTTCTTGTCAGTGCATTTCCGAATACTTGGATTTTTTAAATATTTTCCGAGCAGTTAATTTTTTTGTTCAAATCTAAAGAAATCGCATACGTTCAATCAAAAATGAAGGGTGGAGGAGGAGGCTAAATCACTGAGACTTAGCTTCACCAAGTCACTCAAGATGAGTCCGCAACAAGTATGGGTATGATAAGGAAGCTTGAATTCGATCATTGTCCTCCGAAGGCAAACATAGCAGCTCATTTAATAGTTAGAAATAGTTTTGATACAACTTTTTCGTATAATTGGGTCAATAAACCTTACCTTTTCGAAACCCTGGTTGATGATGCAACCGATATTCCAAGTTGATAAAGCTGCCATGATGGCTTTCCCTAAAAAAAAGTACTTTACATACTGGCAGAATGATCGACGACGAAGGAATTCGTGTGATTTAATCACCTAATTGTTATATCTACTCCCTCCGTCCTAGTTTGTAAGTCACAATTTTTGAATATCTTGGTCCAAGGTACTAGCTGATTGGGTCTCATTTTCTTTCTCTCATTGGTGCATGCATTCTCTTTCTCTCCCTCATTGGTGCATGCAACCCCTTTCTCTCCCTCATTAAATAAAATCATGCCTTAGAAGTGGGGGTTATGGGACACTAGTGGAAAACGGGGCAATAGGCCCGGTCCATTTGGGCCTTTAGACCCGGTTCCCGAACCGGGACCAACTAGGCGGGACTAAAGGGGTACCCTTTAGTCCCGGTTCAAAGATAAACTGGGCCTAAAGGCCTCGACACGTGGTGCGGCCAGGGAGCTCGCGGTGGAAGGCCTTTGGTCCCGGTTCGTGGTACGAACCGGGCCTAGGTTCCTCTGCCGCGGCAGAGAATTGCTATTTCTCTGCCGCGACACAGGTTTAGGCTGTACCAGCGTTTCTCTGCCGCGGCAGAGAAACAGGGCGTTTCTCTGCCACGGCAGAGTTTCAGCAATGCATATATATCATTCAAGAAACCACAAAAAAACGTCATGAATATATATAGACATCGTCAACAGTACACGACATCGTCAACAGTACACGTAATGCATGCATATTTACAATACAACATGTCCTCGACGGATTTCGTCCCCCGTCACGATCCGCCGATAGTGCTCTCCACCTGGGTAAGGACCTCGGTAATAAAGAATCCCGCGATTTCCTCTTGAATTGCTT
Organism: Lolium rigidum; assembly: GCF_022539505.1. NCBI lineage: Eukaryota > Viridiplantae > Streptophyta > Magnoliopsida > Poales > Poaceae > Lolium > Lolium rigidum. The sequence continues at coordinate 280,021,898 of NC_061513.1, forward strand.
TTATTTGATCCGCTGTTATGAGAGTGTCCCGCAGGCGTGTCATCTATATTTAAAAAAGGAGATCAATATATGAATGGAACTCAATACAATAGATGGTACTAATTAAGATTAATTGTGAAAATTTGTTATCGTACACGAGTGTGGTGTATTTGGGCATCCCCACCCTTGGGACAGGACATGTCACGCATGAAGGTGCAGACGTAGTATCCACATAAGTTATTCCCTTGTTCCTGCCTCATACACTTTACGAAAAAATAGTTCGATCAAACTAATAATCAAGCATCGTATTGAAAGTAAATATCATATATAAAGTTTCACTGGACATAGCTATATATATAGTACTACTTACAGTGGTAATCTCTAAATGTAAGCTCCGGTTTCCATTCACCCGGAACAGTATTGATGAACCGTTTCCAAGCCCTGCCCGGCAAAAAATAATGAGTAAATGAGTAATTGATTAGTTGATGATATCTTCGAATTAGAGCAGATGAAGATGCCAATACGAAATTGATTGAAACTACCTCCGGAGGATGGCAGCCATGTCCGCCCATTCCGCATATTCTTTACGTTTCGAGTCCATGACGTTTACGACTCCAAGGTGAAGATCAATGATTAGGAGAATAAAGTGGAAACCGCACAAGCATAGCTCAATGATTACGAGAATAAAGTGGAAGGTGCACAAGCATAATGTATGTTATATATAACACTCACTTGAAGTTGTAGGGAAAGAATATATCCTCTTTGTCCGCTTGCTTCTCTAAAAACATTACGATGTTGTCCTCTCGTGTCCTTGGGGTACCGTCGAACCGTAACTTCATGAACTGTGTTTGGGTCTATGAACCCCAGCGGTACGAGCTTGCCTCTTTTGTATTCCAGCTTCTTCATTCTGCATAATTAAATGTATAGCGTACACAAAGAATATAATGAGGATAATTGTTAGTGCAAATGAATGAGCTACAAACTTAATTACACAAATAAATCACTTACGAGAAGTAGCAACCGATGACAGCCTTTGTCGAGGGCGTCTTGATTGAATAACTCGAAACAGCTTCTTCTAACTCAAGGTTTATCTCGTCTTCCCCCGGAAGTAATGCTCATCTCTAAGATACACCGTGAGGTAGCTTTCACTTCTTCGACATGCTTTCAGGTACCATTCATGCAACCTTCGCATCCGAGTCCCTAGACGCGCGAGCTCGCCGGGTTTGACGAGATCTTTTCCGTATCTATACGTGTTTACCACTTGAGCCGTTGGATAGTAATCTTCGTACTCAACCGATGCTCCCCGAGCTCTAGCCGCCCGTTCGATCATCGATGCCGTCTCCGGATCATGATATGGCTCCACGATGAAGTGGGGTGCGGCCCGAATGTCCTCGCTGTCCAAGCCGGGCGACTTTTTTTGCTTCTTTGCTCGCTCTAGAGGACTGTCCAAGAGAGCGGTCATAATCAGCTCTCAGCTCAGGTCTCTTCATTCTCGTCTCGGCAAAGTGCTTCACCGTCTCGCGGTCGAATAAACACCTTCTTCGGCGCAAGAAACGCCTTTTGCTCTTCGGTCCTGCTCATGTGGTAACAACTCCGGAGTCCGTGCCCTCATTGGAGTTGATGATCTCTTCGGAGTCGTAGGAGGTGCCGCGGACAGCTTCCTCTTTTGCTTAAGTGGAGGCGGCGGAGTCTCCTGACGAGGAGGAGGAGGCGGCGGAGTCTCCTGACGAGGAGGAGGAGGCGGCGGAGTATTTTCACGCGGAGCAGACTGGTCATGGATAGGGGAATCATCATCGCGCACAGGAGAATCATCACGCGGAGGAGACTCAGGTGGCGGAGGAGGCGGAGGTGGCATGCTTGTTGGCTTCTCACCCGGAAACACAATGTTCTCCTTCCGCCATTGCACGGTGGTTCTACGGGCTTCTCCCAGCTTCTTTGATTTCCCCATCTTCACCTGCAGTGGTGCTCAAGCACCAACCCCTCATAATCTCTCATCACTTCATCCACCATCACAACAAGAAAGTCGTCTTGGACCGAACGGCAATGGTAAGACCTTGTAGGTAAGAGGATGCCGACCGCCGCCTTGAAGGATAGGTTGAAAACTTTAACATGCAGCTCACAAGGACGGCTCTCGGTGAGATCATGCACGGGGGGGGGGTAGCGAGGAGGCTCGACCACCCGGTCATCATCATCATCATCTTCCACCTGCCGAGAGGAAGCCACGCTGCTTTTCCGGTGTGGTTGAGATTGCAGCGGGGCGATGGCATTGAGCAATGCGGGATCTACAGCCTGCCCCCGAGCCATCCGAGATGTAAGTACTTGGGTTACCATGGTTAATTGGGCTTTCATGGTGCTCATACCCTCCTCTAAGTTAGCCAGGCGGTCTGTTTCCCTTGCCTTCCTCCTCTCATGGCTTTTATCAGGAAATCTCTTCCTTTCCGCAGGAAAGCCATACTTCCACGGAACGGAGCCTTCTGTGCCTCGTGTTCGTCCGCCGTGTTCTTTGTTCCCAAGGGCGCGTGTCAGCTCATCGTTCTCTCTTTCGGGCAGGAACAACCCCGCCTCCACGTCCCTATGTGCTCTTTCCAGGGCATCAATGGGAACCTTCGATGAGCTTTCTTATAGATGCACTTCCTCGTTTCTCGGATGCAACGTTCCCCCAATCCCGTAGAACCACTCCTTGCACCGTTCGATCCAACCGTGTGTCCCTAATCTGATCCCTTTATCGGGTCGGTTCCGCCTCAGCTGCTTGCCACTTAGGACGGTTAGCCCCGTATCCACCTGGACCCAGTAATTTGGTGATATAGCTTCAACGCAGCATTTGCCTTATTTATTTCCGACCTTCTCTTAAATTCTTCTCGACTCCGTGCTGTACTTCACGAATTCTTCCCGATGAGTTTTTACCTTCTCATTGTCCGGAGTCTTCTTTATCTTGATAAGGCGGCGCAATCTTTTCTTGTGGCTCTTGAATAGTTCGGCCATCTTCTTCTTGCCAAACTCGCGGAGGGCCTGCTCCATCTTGGCCTTTTCAGCGTCACCCCCTCTTCGGGTAGTATGTTGAAATGTGACATGAGCTTGTCCATAATGCTGTTTTTGGCTACATCATCGATATAAAGACCTTGACCTTCTTCCTCTCGCAGACAGCACTAGTCCCTTCGGCTTGTGCCATTCTCGAACGGTGATCGGGACGTGGTCCCTAACAAGCACTCCGCATTGAGCTATAAATGCCTTTGCACCTTTCTCTAGAGCAATCGGTTTACCATCCTTTTCGATGTGGGTGATGTCGTGCCTAACACCGTCATCCAACTTTTTGGCCGGGCCTCGCTTCCTCGACTTTACAGAAGAAGTGCTCGATCCGGAGGGCTAAAAAAGAAATAATTCATAGTCAAGTACAATTTAATTAGTTAATGCATCTAGTCGATCAACAGCGGCTTAATTAGTTTATATACCTCGGTGATAACTACAGTTCGGGAGCCATTATGATGATCTTGTTCCTCACCGGCGCCACTAGGATCTTCTTCCTCAATATTCTCCGCTCCCTCACCCGAGTCATTCAAATAAGTTGCGGTGACATCGTCACCGCCATCATCCGGAATAACGTCGTCGTCGCGATCATCCAGAGTACCGTTTGCTATGAGGTTCTCCATGAAATTTTCTTCAAATTCATCTCTGTCCATGCTTTCTACAACGACCTGCAAGCTATACATATATAGGAACCATCATATGATCAAATTAAGGATAATGCAGAAAACTGAAAATGGAGTTACATATGAATTTTTAACGAAGGATCGATAATATAGTGCTGAAAGCAGATAGTGCAGTTACATGCATACATAGATCGGGTTCATGTTTATTTAACCCTAATACATATCAATCACTACTACAACCACTCAACCGCGCAGACCGGGTCCTAGAGGGCGCCGACCGGGTCCCGAGCCGCGCCGGGTGTACCCCCAAAGCCACGGAACAACAACGGGAGCATAGCTAACATGAGATCCCCGCATAACGCTCCATCCGGTCCTATACATGTTGTCTAACGCGTACATGTAACGGCGAACGTGCTGGTCCTCCGCTTCAATGCGCCGAGCTACCTCCTCCGGCGGGGCCGGCTCCCTCTCGAAACGACCGTGGCCCATAAGACCTCCACCAAAGAATATCCGGGTCGACAACGGGACCCGGATTCCGCACCAAGGTGCGCGACCCGGAAGCTAAGACCTCCCAACGCCACCCCGGCGGAGCCCAGTCCCGGACCTCCCCCATCTGCTCCATCTCCTCTAGAAGAGTCAGACCACGGCGCGGCGGCTGTCGCGGCATCGTAGCTACGAAAACAAATCATATATATATGTACCAACGTTAACATAAATTAAAAAATAAATTCACTACTTAGTCGGCGCCGGCACTACCGTTTGGGGGGCGCCGGCACTACATACTTTATTTTGGGCCGGGGGCGCGGTGGCACTACATACTTACTAACTAACACTAACACTAACTAACTAATTTTTCACTAACACTAACTCTAACACTAACTTTTTCACTAACACTAACACTAACTTTTTCACTAACACTAACACTAACAAACTAACTAATTTTCTAACACTAACACTAACACTAATTAACAAACTAACACTAATTAACACTAACACTAACAAACTAACTAATTTTCTATCTAACACTAACTTTTTCACTAACACTAACACTAACAAACTAACTAATTTTTTATCTAACACTAACACTAATTTTTTATCTAACACTAACACTAACAAACTAATAAATTTTTGTAAACTAATTTAAATCAAATTATGTACTAATTATGTACTAATTTACAAATTATGTACTAATTTTTGTAACTAGTTTTGTAACTATTTTTGTACTAAACTAATTAATCTAACATATATAAAAACAAAAATCTAAAAATCTAAAAAGTTAAAAAAATGGTGGCCGGGGCTCACCTTGGCGCCGCGGCGGAGAGGAGGCGCGCGGCGGGCGGCACGGCGGACGGCGGCGGGCGGATGGCGGCGGGCGGACGGCGGCGGGCGGACGGCGGGCGGACAGCAGCGCGCGGGCGCGCGGGCGTGGCGCGTGGGCGGACGGCGGACGGCGCGCGGCGGACGGCGGCGGGCGACGGCGAGCGGTGGGCGGCGGCGCGGTGGGCGGCAGTCGCGGGCGGGGCAGCTCGGCGGCGTCGCTCTCGCGTCGTCTCCGCGCGATTGATCTCCGCGCGGAGACGAAGTGTCAGTTATATACTGCACCCCCCCTTTGGACCCGGTTTGTATTACAAACCGGGTCCAAAGGCCAATTTTTTAAAAAAATTTCATTCCCGCCTTATTTCAAATATAAAAAAACACGTACTGGCCACCGCCATGCCACACGTGTCCACCGTCGCCTCCGCCATGTACTGGCCACCGCCGCCACCGCCGTGTACTGGCCACCGCCGCCACCGCCACCGCCGTGTACTGGCCACCGCCACCGCCGCCGCCGCCATGTACTCGCCACCGCCACCGCCGCTGTACTCGCCACCGCCGCCACCGCCACCGCTGTATACAGCCACCGTCACCGCCGTGTACTGCCACCGCCACCGCCGTGTACCGCCACCACCGCCACCGCCACCGCTGTACTGGCCACCACCGTCACCGCCATGTACTGGCCACCGCCGCCATGCCACACGTGTCCTTCCCGTGCCACGTGTCCTCCGCCGTGCCACACGCGTCGCTACCCGCCGACGCCGTGTACTGGCCACCGCCACCGCCGCCGCCATGTACTGCCACCGCCACCGCCGTGTACTGCCACCGCCACCGCCGCCGCCGCCATGTACCGGCCACCGCCACCGCTGTACTGCCACCGCCGCCACCGCCACCGCCGTGTACTGGCCACCGTCACCGCCGTGTACTGGCCACCGCCACCGCCGTGTACTGGCCACCACCGCCACCGCCACCGCCGTGTACTGGCCACCACCGTCACCGCCATGTACTGGCCACCGCCGCCGTGCCACACGTGTCCCTTCCCCGTGCCACGTGTCCCTCCGCCGTGCCACACGTGTCGCTACCCGCCGACGCCGCCGTGCGACGTGTAGCCACCGCTTCCACGTGCCTCGCCCCGCCGACGCCGGCGTGCGACGTGTGTAGCCGTGGCTTACACGTGCCATGCCCCGCGTGCGCTATATAGAGCGACGAGTGCGGGCGCAACCAGACGCCGCCACCGCCTCCGCTCATTCATCTCCCGTGATGCCTCCACGTCGTCGAGGGGCGTCCGGTTTCCGTGGCGTTCGAGTGCGGCCCGAGCGGTAGGTTCACCGCCGAGATACGCGCCGGTGGCTTCCGCCTCACCCTCGGCACGTACAACACGCCGGAGCTGGCGGCGCGCGCTTACGACGCGGCGGCGTGGCGCTTTCGGCGGCCGGGCGAGACATGAACTTCCCGGATGTTGAATCGCTAGAGGAGGCGGAGCTCCTCGCGCCGCCGCCGTGCCTCGTCGACGATGAGGACCGCCGCCGGCACCGCCAGGTGCAGCGCAGGATCGCCATCGCCGAGCGCGACGAGCAGTTGATGCGCCAGTGGAGGGCGCAGCTCCCCAACGATGCCGACAACACCGACGCGTTCTTTGCTAACCTTAGGGCACAACGCAGGTCCGACAGCGCCACCGTCGGGCCGTCGCCGCCTTCGAGCTCGAGAACCCGAATACAACTTGGACCGAAAACGACCCTCGGTGGGAGGACATTTGGACGGAGACAACCTCCGACGACGAGTAGAGACTAGACTAGTAATTTATCTATTTTATTGTAATTTCAATAAAGTCGATGTCGGTTGGTTTTGTTCAATAAAGTGGTTGACACGAAATTTATTACGATTGAACTGAAATTAAAGTACAGAGCTCCTCGGAGAAAAGTTTCCCGCCACATACATGGAATTAAAGTACAGAGCTCAACTGAAAATTAATTAAGATACATCACCAGCATTCGACCGTTCTAGTCATTCAGCCATACTCGTGCCTAGCCCTATAGTACTCGCCACCGTAGTCGTCGTAGTCGCCGTCATCATCGTCGCCGGCATCGGGGTCGCGGTAGTCGAACCTCGACGGGAGAGCACGCGTGGGCTGGGACCGAGGGTAGCGCAGGCGGGGGCCACGGTAGGCCATGACGCCTCGGAGAGTCCGGCCGCACCACCACAGCCGACGGCCGGCCTCGTTGAAGTCCGAAGGAGGCGGGCCGCCCTCCTCGTGCCTGGCAAGCGCCCTCTCACGCCGATTGATGAAGAAGCTTTCCCAAGTCGGGAAGTAGTCGGGATGCCACCGGGGATTCCTCCGCCAGCCTCGGCGTGAGCTCGAAGTAGTAGTGGTTCGTGATGGCCATCTCGCGCGCCACACCTAGAGGGACAGGAGGGACCGGTACGCCTCCGACGCTCAAGCAACCAGCCGGTCGGGACACGGTAGCCCGGCGGGCAGGGGTAGTTCGACGCGCAAAGCGCCTCCGCCTCCCGGAGGGTTAGAGATACGATGGAAGCCATGGGACAGAGTGATGAGGTTTGCGTATATGAGTCTAGATGTGATATGTAAATGGAGGCCAAGCCTACATATATATATAGTGAAAAAATTGGCGGGAGGACGAGAGGCGGGAAGCAAGTGGAAAGCGCGGGAAGAAAAATAGGCGGGAACGCAGTGGAAAGCGCGGGAAGAAAAATAGGCGGGAACGCAAGTGGCACCGAAAACATTAGTCCCGGCTGGTGGGTACAACCGGGAGTAAAGATCATTTTTTTGTCATATCTAACAAAAGTGTCGATGGGATAAAGACGTGTGGGTAACCTTTAGTCCCGGCTGGTGGGTACAACCGGGACGAAAGATCCTTTTTTTGTCATCTAACAAAACTGTCGGTGGGATAAAGACGTGTGGGTAACCTTTAGTCCCGGCTGGTGGGTACAACCGGGACGAAAGATCCTTTTTTTGTCATCTAACAAAACTGTCGGTGGGATAAGGACGTGTGGGTAACCTTTAGTCCCGGCTGGTGGGTACAACCGGGACTAAAGATGTCGGCAGGATAAGAACGCATGGGTGGACGCACCGCGCGATGAGATAAAGCATGTAGCGCACGACGCCCGTCGAGTAGAAGCGGTGCCGTGCCTATAAAAGGAGCATCGATACGGCTTGCCAAGCAGCATCAACAAGCCAGCGCAGATTCATTCCCATGGATTGGAAAATCTCCCGTGGCGCAGCCTTCTCGAAGATGTTGTTGGTGCACACGCCTACGGCATCTTCGGAAGCTGCGCCGGAATTTTTTCCCCGCAAGCCCGTGAACGACTACATCTCCTCTAACAGTTGTTGGAGAAAGGGTTGGGAAATCTCCCGTGGTGCAACTTCTCGAAGATGTCGTTGGTGCACAAGCCTTACGGCATCTTCGGAAGTTGCTCCTCGGAATTTTTTCCCGCAAGCCCCCGAACGACTACATCTCCTCTAATAGTGTTGGGGAAAGGGTTGGGAAATCTCCCGTGGCGCAGCTTCTCGAAGATGTTGTTGGTGCACATGCCCTACGGCATCTTCGGAAACCGCGCCGGAATTTTTCCCCGCAAACCCGTGAACGACTACATCTCCTCTATATATATGGTACAAAAAGCCAACCACATCTCCACTTTTCATATCTTACATACAGTTAAATGATTACACAAAAATAAATGGGAAATTGATTGCCATGTTGAGATACTCATTTGTGCCATGGAGCATCTTCATCATTTAATCTTCTTCGGCCTTAACCATGGAGCATCTTCATCATTTAACTTGATGCTTGGATCAATGTTCACTCTGAAGGGTGGAATTTCATCAAACTTATTATAATCTTCTCGACATGTCCGTCTTGTCCTCCACTCCCACGATGTTTCTTTTTCCGTAAAGAACTATGTGGCGCTTTGGCTCATCGTTTGATGTATTTGTTTCCTTATGTTTCCTTTTTCTTGGTTTGCTAGACATATCCTTCACATAGAAAACTCCGGGCCACATCCTTGGCTAAGACGAATGGTTCGTCTCTATACCCAAGATTGTTGAGATCCACTCGTTGTCATTCCATACAACTTGTCTACCCGAACCCCGCCTCCTGTTTTGTTGACCCATTTGCACCTAAACAAAGGGACCTTAAAAGAAGGTCCATACTCAAGTTCCCGTATATCCTCTATGTAACCATAATATGTGTCATTTGGGCCTTCATTCATTATTGCATCAAAGCGGACACCACTGTTTTGGTTGGTGCTCTTTTTATCTTGGGCGATCGTGTAAAATGTATTCCCATTTATCTCGTACCCTTGGAAAGTCACTATAGTCGAAGATGGTGTCTGGGCCAGCAAGTACAGCTGATCTTCAATATCTTCGTTATTCAGGAGATGTTTTTGCAACCAACCGCCGAAAGTCGACATGTGTTCACGTCTAATCCAATCGTTCGATTGCCCCGGGTTCTGGGAGCGTAGAAAGTTCTTGTGCTCACCGATATACGGAGCCACCATGGTGGAACTTTGTAGAACTGTGTAGTGTGCTTGAGTCAAAGAAATCCCGTCCCTACATATCATTGATTTCCTTCCTAGCGTGCCTTTTCCACTTAGTCTCCCTTCATGCCGCGATTCAGGAACACCAATCGGCTTAAGGTCGTGAATAAAGTCAACACAGGAATTCAATGACCTCCTATGTTCCATAGCCCTTGGAGATGCTTCCTTCTGGCCTAGCACGGTTATGAACATATTTCTTCAAGACTCCCATGAACCTCTCGAAGGGGAACATATTGTGTAGAAACACAGGACCGAGAATGGAAATCTCATCGACTAGGTGAACGAGGAGATGTGTCATAATATTGAAGAAGGATGGTGGGAACACCAGCTCAAAACTAACGAGACATTGGACCACATCATTCTGCAACCTCGGTAGAATTTCTGGGTTTATTACCTTCTGAGAAATTGCATTGAGGAATGCACATAGCTTCACAATGGGCAGTCGAACATTTTCCGGTAGAAGCCCCCTCAATGCAATCGGAAGCAACTGTGTCATTATCACGTGATGCTCATGAGACTTCGTGTTCTGGAATGTTTTCTTCTCCATATTTATTATTCCCTTTATATTGGAGGAGAAGCCGGACGGACCTTGATACTCGCTAAGACATTCAAAAAATATTTCCTTTTCTCGCTTTTGTAAGAGCGTAGCCGGATAAATGACGTCCTTTAACTCTCTCATGCAGATTTTTGGGGTCTTTCCAACGTTGCCGGTCCTCCCGTGCTTCCGGTGTATCTTTTGTCTTCCCGTACACGCCCGTAAAGCCTAGCAGGTTCACGCAAAGATTCTTCGTCACGTGCATCACATCGATTGAAGAGCGGACTTCTAAGACTTTCCAATATTCTAGCACCCAAAAAATAGATTTCTTCTTCCACATGGGCGCGTGTCCGGCAACAGCCATTCGGAATGCGACCGTCCGCCAGACCCTTTCCAAATATTACATCTAGATCCTTGACCATACCAAATATATCAACACCATCACGATGGGGAGGCTTCCTCCGGTGATCAGCCTCACCGTCGTAATGCTTGCCTTTCTTTCTTACGGGATGGGTAATCCTAAGAAATCGACGATGCCCCGTGCACACGACCTTCCGACCTTTTTCCAAATAATCACCTTCGAGCTCATGTAAACAAGTGTGTGCATGCATTGTATCCCTTGTTTGACTGTCCCGAAATGTTACCAAGAGCAGGCCAGCCATTGATGGTTACGAAAAGCATCGCTCTTAGGTCAAATTCCTCCCGCTTGTGCTCGTCCCACACACGTACACCTGCTAGGGACCACAACCGTAGAAGTTCTTCGACTAATGGCTTCAGTGTACACATCAATGTCGTTCCCGGGTTGCTTCGGGCCTTGTATGAGCACTCGGCATCATAACGAACTTCCGCTTCATGCACAACCAAGGAGGAAGGTTATATATACAAAGAGTCACAGTGCCAGGTGCTATGGCTGCAGCTTCCGCTCTCCAAAAGGATTCATGCCATCCGTACTTAGACCAAACCTTAAGTTCCTTGCATCCCGTGCAAAGTTTGGGAACTCTCTATCGATTTTTCTCCATTGGGATCCATCAGCAGGTGCCTCAACATCACGTCTTTCTTACGGTCTTCTTTGTGCCATCGCAACAACCTAGCGTGCTCTTTATTCCCGAACAAGCGTTTCAGCCCGTGGTATTATAGGAGCATACCACATAACCTTGGCAGTGAACCCTCTTCTTGGGGCGCTCGCCCTCAACATCACCAGGGTCATCTCGTCTCGATCTTATACCGCAATGCAAGTGCACACCGGACATGCATCCAAATTCTCGTACTCACCGCGGTAGAGGATGCAGCCATTAATGCATGCATGTATCTTTTGCACATCTAATCCTAGAGGGCAGTACAATCTTCTTCGCTTCGTATGTACCGGCGGGCAACTCGCTACCCCTTGGAAGCTTCCTCTTAATTATTGTCGACAACTTTCCAAATCCCGAGTCGTTGACACCGTTCTCTCGCCTTCCATTGCAACAATTCCAAGCAGTGCTGCCTAGCTTTTTATGGCCATCTTCGCAAGTTGGGTATAACAATTTGTTGTGATCTTCTATCATCTTGTCGAAGGCCAACCTTTCCTTTTCAGTTTCACATTCTCTCCTTGCATCAGCAATGGCCCGGCCAAGATCATCATCGCTGTGCTCATCTCGGTGCCTCTTGATCTTCTACTTCATTGTCTTCATTGCCTTCTGCAGCATCATCGTATTCGTGGAAATTGGGATAACCGTCATCATCCTCTTCCTCTTCTTCATTGTCTTCCATCATAACCCCTCTTTCTCCGTGCTTGGTCCAACAATAGTAACTCGGGCATGAAACCGGATCGCAGAAGGTGGCCGTGAATGAGACTCGAGTGAGCGTAATTTACGATATTCTTGCAGTCCACACATGGACAATACATGAAGCCACCATGTTTGTTTGCCTCCGCCACGGCCATAAAATTATCCAGGCCCGCAGTGAACTCGTCAAACCGTCGGTCAATGTACATCCATTGCCGATTCATCTGCATGATATAATTAAGCTGATCAAAACCATTACAGTAACATCACGATGTATATATACACATGCATTTTATCAATTGCAGTATGAAAAGGATAAAGTCGTTAACCTCGATGAAGAAGAAAAAAGCAAGTTAAGTGTGGCTTGATTTGTGTAAACTCAAGTGGCAAATCCTCTTAAGCATTTCATCGAACACCTCTTGTGCATGTGAAGAAGAGAGGAAAGCAATACACCCCTCTTGTGAAGATAGTGAAAAAATGGCTAAGTGTGGCTCACACTTGGGCAGGGGCAAGGTTATATAGCCGCAGGGGGCTTTGGACCCGGTTTGTCATACAAACCGGGACTAAAGGGTTCCCCAGGCCGACACGGCCTGCCGCGCCCTGCGGGTGGACCTTTGGACCCGGTTTAGTATGACAAACCGGGTCCAAACGCCGCTACAGGACAGGCGCCAGCCGGGTGGGGTCGTCCCGGCAGAACGAACCGGGTCCAATGGGGGCATTGGACCCGGTTTGGTTCAACAGTGGGACATTTGCTTGGGACCAAAGGCCTCTTCTCCACTAGTGGGACAAATAGTTTTTGGGAATATGACTTACACTCTAGGACGGAGGGAGTAGCGTCTTACCCAGGGATTTTTTGCATGGTAGTGCTAAGACATGCATATGGTGTTCATGTTATTATTAATTATGAGGTTTCAAGCATTTACTTTGTATTCCTGCATTAATGCCTGGAAAACGCTAACGGCGGGGGATCCCGCGCGTCCCATCGTCCCAATCATCCTTGATGGCCCATCGTGTTAAGTGCGGTGGAAATATGCGTCTGCACCCAAACCCAGTGGCTCAACGCATAGTAACTGGCATTTTCGTCGAGACGCAAACACGGCCTAAATATGTGCAGCGTTTACGTATGTGCGGTCGCGCCGAGTGATCGGTGTTCCACATGTATGGCCTGCACGTCAGTGGCTCAGACGTCACTGACACTCCCGTCAGAAAACGCTCACGTTCCAAAGAAATTGTATTTGGCGGGACCAATAACCCAACTTTTCCATGTACGTCCTCCTCGCAGTAGCCGCCATGGAATCCGACCAAACCATTGCCCCATCCACCGACCCAACCACCGACCTAGCCACCACCCCAGCCCCGATGGAGACCACATCTCTCGCGGGCTAAAAGAGTGCTACCACCGGCGGCCGCAAAACAAAGGCCAAGGCACCAAAGAAGGTGTTGATGAAGGAGGAGAAAGGCGTCGAGGCCGGGAATATTATACTGTACATGTTTTATGGAATGGAGAGAGCAGTATCAATTCCTTTCTTCAAATTCGCATTCGAATGACGTCACCCAAAAGCAGAAGCTATACATATGATTTGTTTGTTTGGGCTGCAGCTTTTGAGAAGTAGTTGTACCTTGTGAGCTGTGGAAAAGCAGTTGTGAGAAGCAGGTGTTGGAAGCAGAGATTTGATGTTTGGCAGGAGAACTTTTTGTATCACTTGTTATTGGTTTTAGGGGTGAGATGTCTAGAATACCCCTAGATATGTTGTATAAATATTGTTTTGAAACAAATTAGTTGTTTCTTCCTCTTTTTTACCGGAATAACTTGTTTGGAGTGTGTGGTTAGCCTTTATTTTGGCTTTGGCTAATAAGTAATAAAAAGTCAGGTTTTTTGTAAGAACTGTGAACAATATTATATAAAAGCCTCTCCATATTATTAAAAACATATAACACCATATAACCAAATTCTGAATAATGACTAAATGTCTATCAATCTATGTATGGAAAATTTTATATTCTAAATATGAACTATGAAGAACAGAAGAAGGAAAACAATTCCTCATTGTTATCACCAGAATTTGACCGGATCAGAGGTGGGCCGCGATTGGAGATGGGCTTGAAGAATATACATAGAAGAAATACATGAATCGGCCTTGTGTACCAAGTTTGGGCTAATTGCCCGTGTATTTGTACCATAGTAGGATACATGTCGGTTAGAAGTTAGAGTTTTACCCGTGCACGGTTAGGTGCACGCCTGAATTAGAAAGTCCCCCGGACTATAAATATGTATCTAGGGTTTATGAAATAAACAACAACCAACGTTCAACACAAACCAATCTCGGCGCATCGCCAACTCCCCCGTCTCGAGGGTTTCTTCCGGGTAAGCACCATGCTGCCTAGATCCTTGCGATCTAGGCAGCACACGCGTTTATTCGTCCTCCATGCGTTGCTCGTACTGAAGCCTTTTTGATGGCGAGCAACGTAGTTATCATAGGTGTTTTAGGGTTAGCATTGTTCTTCGTATCATATGCTATCATCGTGAAACCCTTAGGCATCTAGCCGCCCTTACGCCTGTCACGGGTGTAAGGGCGGCAACCCGCTTGATCATTATTTAGTAGATCCGATCCGTTATGATTGCTCCTTGTTCCTCAAGGATTAGTTTAATATCTGCATTGTTAGGCCTTACAAAGGGTTGGAGGATCCAGCGGCGTGTAGGGTGGCGTTTGCTAGCCCTAGACAGAAGTTCCGAGGATCAACCTCGTGTTGGTTTTTAGGCCCTGTCTAGGATCGGCTTACGATCACCGTGCGCGAGCGCGAGGCCCAATCACGAGTAGGATGTTCCGATTGTGCGGTGAAAACCCCAAATTGTAGTAGGTCGCTTCAGCTTTATCTTGATCAAGCAGGACCACCATCCGATCGTACACCTCGTACGTATCATGGGTGGATCGGCTCTTTGAGCCGATTCACAGGACAACCTGAGAGCCGATCGAGGCTCGTATTTAACGTTTACGTGTATGCCATGCAGGAAACTAAGCGAGGCATCATCCAACACCTTCCTGACCAGGTATAGGTCAGGTGGCACGCCCTTGCGACAGCATCGGACGTGTGACCAGAAGGCTTTGCGGGCCGTCGCTCGGAGGGACCAGGGCCAGCCGCAGTCCTGGGAGATTCCCGGCTCTACGGTGTTGCCCGTCGCTGCCCGCCGGTGGGTTTCTGACCGCAACACATTCTGGCACGCCCGGTGGGACGATCGTCGACATCCACCGCATCGCCATCTACATCTGAGATGGCGGAAGGCACTCCGGTCAAGTACGAGGATCTGACTGACGAGCTCAAGAAGAAGCATGACGAGATCAAGGCAGTCCTCGAAGCCGACCTCATCGGCTCTTTCCACGTAACCCGCTCCCATGGCATCGGTGGAAGGGGTTCTCACCGAAGGCGCGCTCGATGGAGTGGACCTGTCCTCCCCGTCGAAGAACGCACCAGGTCGCTGCGTCAGGAGATCAACTTCATGGTGGCTCATTCGCCGCACCGCCACTCGAGAGCCTCGGTGAACACTTTGGAGCGTGTCGCTCTGCGCGTGATCCAGAAATCATGAGCCATCGGTATTCTCCGTCGGGACCAGCTCGGGGACTTACCAAGGAGAGATGCCACTCCGAGTCCCGTCCACCGCTGCCGTTCGCGTTGGCAGCACCAGAAGTGCCGAACTCATCGGCATACGTCGTCTACAAGATTGGTGGTGATCCTAGTGACTACCAATTCCTACATGAGGCGCCCAAGGAGATCCCGCACGGATACACGTGCGCATACGTGCCGACCGCAAGAATCGGGCACTCTCGAACCAGGCTGCAACAGCAGGGACTTCTGGAACAGCAGGAGGAACGTCGGGGGCAGATCTTGAGAAGCAGACGTGGCTAGCTAAATACGTCACTCCGACAAACCTCCAGAGCTCAGCTCCTGCAGTTGGCTCAGAACCGGAAAAGCAAGCATGGCTGGCTAAGTATGCCACCCCGGCGAATCTTCAGGGTTCGACACCTTCAGCCATCACCGTGGATCAGATTTGTACAATTCTGAAAGATCAGTTCGGCATGATGCCGAAAAGGAGGACAATCGGCTATACCAAGCCGTACCCCAATGAGTACGAGTTGATCCAGCTACCACCCAAATATCGGCTCCCTGACTTCACAAAGTTTAGTGGATCAGATGCTTCCAGCTCCATCGAGCATGTGAGCCGATATTTGGCACAGCTGGGCACGATCTCAGCATCAGACGAGCTGCGTGTGAGGTTCTTCGCACAGTCCCACACAGGATCGGCTTTCGGGTGGTACACATCGCTACCACCGAACTCAATCCGGACTTGGAAGCAGCTTGGAAGAGCAGCTCCACATACGAGTATCACTCGGAGGCTTCCGAGGCTGGTATTGCCGATCTAGCACAAGTACGACGTAAGCGCGGGGAAACAAGTGTCGAATACATCCAGCGCTTCGGGTTAGGAACCGATGCTATTCGGTTCACGTAAGTGAAAAAGAAGCAGTCGAGTTGGCGGTGGTGGGTCTCTCATCATCGATCAAGGACGTGGCCTCCCAAGCAGTACTACCCTTCATTGGCGCACATGGTGCGTAAGCCGTCGACATATGAACAAGCGCCACCCGGATGTTTACCGAGACAAATTCAAGCGTGCGGTGGTCCTGGTTGAGGCAGACAAGGATGAAGGTGCTGCGGGAGATCAAGAGGTAGCAGTGGCTGAATGGACTCGAGCGGCAAGCCCCGTGTCCTGCAAGTGGGTTATGCCACAAGGCCCTCCAAAAGGGTTCGACTTCGACGTGACCAAAGCTGAGCAGATTTTCGACCTCTTACTCACGGAGAAGCAGCTAAAGGTACCCGAAGGCCACAAGATCCCCACGGTGCAGGAGCTGAACGGAAAGCCATACTGCAAGTGGCATAACACGTTCACCCACGCCACCAACGACTGCAGGGTGTGGCGTCAGCAGATCCAAATGGCGATAGAAAAAGGGCGGCTAATTTTCAACCAGCACGCCATGAAGGTCGACACACACCCCTTCCCCGCCGTTAATATGGTGGAGTATACTTACCATGGAGGGTGCCAGCCAGATTTCTCGTGCAATATCAACATGGTGGGACCCGGGCACCACTCGGTAAGGACGGAGATGAGGGCAGCTGCTCTCATAGCAAAGACACAGAGGAAGCCGCTCCACGCGATCGGCTCCGCCACGACGGCAAGCGCTACATCACGGAGGGAGAAGTGAGGAACGTAAGATATCGCCGACCTCTCTCTGATCACCTCCTCAACAAGTATGTGGGTCGATACGACCAACGCCGGCGATACAACGACGATGATGAAAAAGATCGTCTGGCTAGGGACGACAGGAGACGTCGTCGGCATGATCGCGACGAGGAGCGATATGAGCGCCACGCCAAAGAAAAGTCGAGGGAGCAAGACGACGTGGATAGGCACTGGGACTGCCCCTTCTTCAGACACTGCTAGGATTCAGGAATGAGCCGATTGCCTACAATCGGCAATTGCCCAGAATGTAAACAGAAGAAGAAGGATGCAGCTAACGTGTCCGTGTTCAAACGTCTAGGGCCTCTCCCGCCTCGGAACAAGCATGCTGAGTCCGCTCGGGTGGAAGATCTCGAGGAACTAGAGGACGATGATGAAGAAGAAGACAAGTATCATCGGCCAAGGTGGTGCCCTGATGGGCTCAGCCGTTCCCAAAAGCGAAGGGTTCAACGACTACGTGGGTTGGAGGAAGCCGAAAGGTTATACCTGCACACGTTGAGGAAGGCGCGGCCTGATCTGGCCGCTAAAGTTCAGCGAACCCTGGACGAAGAAGGTCGACCACAAAGGAAAGAGTGGCGCCCCAGACAAAAGAAATCCGATGATGAGACATCGGCTGGCACAAACATGGTGTTCATCCTTCCAACGGAGTTTAGTGCTCCAGGATTAGACGAAGCACCTGTGGCACAACTTGATCGCGGCCCACGGCCGGTCATCTTTGAGAAGCCACGAGAAAGAAGCTACGTGCATCTGAAGGCCCTGTACTTGCGAGGTTACATCAATGGGCAGCCTGTCAACAAGATGTTGGTGGACACCGGAGCGGCAGTGAACATTATGCCATACTCCATGCTACGTCGGTTGGGACGCTCCATCTCGGATCTGATCAAGACCAATGTGACACTGAGCGATTTCAACGGCCAAGCATCTGACGCACAAGGTGTTCTGAATGTGGATCTGACCGTAGGAAGGAAAACTGTCCCTACGACGTTCTTTATTGTCGACATCAAGAGCTCCTATGCTGTCCTACTAGGGAGAGATTGGATCCACGCCAACTGTTGCATTCCATCCACGATGCACCAATGCCTAATACAGTGGGATGGAGATGAAGTAGAAGTCGTCCACGCAGATGATTCAGCCGAGATTTCAACGGCTGGCATGAACGTTTGGGAGACATCAGGCCAAGAGCCACTCTCAGGCAGCATTTTGGACGACTGCGAGCGCATCGACGTGACAAAGGGCGGGGTTATTTTGGTTTTATCCACCGGCCTGACCGTGTAACAAAGGCAACATCGATGAACGAACGTGGCGATGCCGATCCAGGGTATCGGCCCCAAGGATTTATGGAGGAACATTGCAAAACCTTCATCGAGCAAGCAACATGGAGGCCGATTCCAGCAATCGGCCAAAATTATCCTCACCATACATTCTGCCTGGGTTCAACATTTGATCCAGCAGGGAATACTCGAAGAGCCGATACCATCAAATCCCTTGAAAGAATCGGCTCGGGGGGCACCTAGGTGGATAATACACGAGGATATGAAGTAGAAGTGTCTTTCAAATGCCCAGCAGCCCAAGATATGCTTTGATGATGGGTATTGAAGTATGGGGGCCGATACATAAATCGGCCGTAAAAAATTCAAATTTTTTTAAGCACAGCCGATGCGCAGACATCGACTTAAGGATAGAAAGCCGATGCATGGCCATCGACTCAAGAGGTACAACTGTTATGAGAAGAGGCTTAATGGAGCAGGAAGTGGGTCACGAAGAGAGACTCTACTGGAGGAACTCCTCAATGGAATGGTTTGGTGGCTCAGATCCTTTCTGCAAGAACCTCCAAATCCCTTTTGCAAGTATTCGAGTCCGCAATATCAGCTGGGGCAAGTTTGGGGGATCATAACCTTGACCAGTGCCAAGAGCAGCATGGATGTGCAGATCAGGTTAAGGATAGGTTGCATCAAATCCGCCAAAGGAAAGGAGCCGATCTGACCAGCAAGGCGCAAGAAGTGGGCTGAAGAAGCTCGGGGGGCAGCTCACCCTGAAGGTTCTCTGCTCTGGGGAGCCGATTTTGTTGAAATCGGCTGGCTCTGCATCATGACTTGGAAGCTGATGGTGGCACATTTGGTTGACTCACTGCTGTTCTCGCCTTGATGGAGGCTCGGGGGGCAACTGACTGCGTAGATATTCTGTTCTTAAGGAACCGATTGAGATTTCATCGGCTGGCCCTCCATCATAATCTTCTTCAAGGGGATTGGGCAGGTTTGAAGAGTATCACTGAATATCTGAATATCCAGAGGTATCGGCTTCAGCGTCAAGTCGTTTCAGCAGCGGTTCTGGGGCTCTCTTAAAGGCGTTGGTCTACCTCATTGTCCACCAGAGCTCGAAGTCATCGGTCGAAAAAGGTGAAGGATAGATCGTGAAGGATTGATACGTTAACATCGGCTTTTGAGCATTGACCAAGTTCACAATCACTCCGACGTCAAAGAGATGAAGAACGGATTATGAGAGACCGGTGCGTTGCCATCGGCTCATTGAGCATTGGCTAAGTGATGATCGGCGGAATCAGTATGAGGGGAAATCGGCTAAATTGGCATAAAGGAAATCGGCAAAATCAAATTGGGGAATTTCTTCATTGATAGACGAGATTTCTTACATAGAAGAGCTGATTACTCTCAAAAGGAAGTACTAAGGGGATACATTGCCCCGTCTACTACTACTCATATGCTAAGGGTCCTATCTACGGGCCGCCGCTGCCCTCGTCGTCACCATCGTCGCCGCTGCTCCCGGCGGGCTCGTCGTCGCTGCTGTAGCGGCCGCCGGCAGGACCTTCGTTGTCCTCATCCTCCTCCTCGTCGTCGTCGTCGTCGCTGTCGAAATCACTGAGATTCCCCGGCCAGGGGCAGTGGCGCTTGGCCGGCGGCTTGTCGGAGGAGCTGTCGTCGTCGTCCTCCTCCTCCTCCTCCTCCTTCACCTCCTCGGAGGAGGTGAAGTCGTCCCAGGAGAAGCGATCGTCATCGCTCTCCTCCTCCGATTCCCCGTCGGCAAGGAAGCGGAGGTTGCTCTCCCCATCCGTCGAAGACTTGTCGTCCTCGGACCAGATGGAGAAGTCATGGCCGGGCTCCTCCCTGGCCTCTATGGCGCGGCGGATGTTGGCCGCATGGACCTCCTGTGGGTCCCGTTCGGCGTCGGCTCGTGGGAGGAAGAGGACTCGAGGGAAAGTCCCGATGAGGCGGAGGAAGAAGAAGACATGGTGCGCAGGAGGGCTTTTGGAGTGCTAATGCGGAGAGGATGAGGAGGAGAACTGTTCGGTGCGGTTAAATAAAAGAAGTGGGGGTTTAATGTTCGAACAGTTTTTGAGGAGGTGGTGCCAAAAAACTGTCAAATCGTGCACAGAAGTTGGGAAGGCAAGTCGTCATGATGAAAAATACTGCGACGGTTCTGCTCTGCCACGACATGACCCGACGAAAGAAAGCGTAATGATTTTGGAAATGTCATTTCCAAAACCAGGGGGGCATGTGTTATCACCAGAATTTGACCGGATCAGAGGTGGGCCGCGATTGGAGATGGGCTTGAAGAATATACATAGAAGAAATACATGAATCGGCCTTGTGTACCAAGTTTGGGCTAATTGCCCGTGTATCTGTACCATAGTAGGATACGTGTCGGTTAGAAGTTAGAGTTTTACCCGTGCACGGTTAGGTGCACGCCTGAATTAGAAAGTCCCCCGGACTATAAATATGTATCTAGGGTTTATGAAATAAACAACAACCAACGTTCAACACAAACCAATCTCGGCGCATCGCCAACTCCCCCGTCTCGAGGGTTTCTTCCGGGTAAGCACCATGCTGCCTAGATCGCATCTTGCGATCTAGGCAGCACACGCGTTTATTTGTCCTCCATGTGTTGCTCGTACTGAAGCCTTTTTGATGGCGAGCAACGTAGTTATCATAGGTGTTTTAGGGTTAGCATTGTTCTTCGTATCATATGCTATCGTCGTGCAACCCTTAGGCATCTAGCCGCCCTTACGCCCGTCACGGGTGTAAGGGCGGCACCCCGCTTGATCATTATTTAGTAGATCCGATCCGTTATGATTGCTCCTTGTTCCTCAAGGATTAGTTTAATATCTCGCATTGTTAGGCCTTACAAAGGGTTGGAGGATCCAGCGGCGTGTAGGGTGGCGTTTGCTAGCCCTAGACAGGAAGTTCCGAGGATCAACCTCGTGTTGGTTTTTAGGCCCTGTCTAGGATCGGCTTACGATCACCGTGCGCGAGCGCGAGGCCCAATCACGAGTAGGATGTTCCGATTGTGCGGTGAAAACCCCAAATCGTAGTAGGTCGCTTCAGCTTTATCTTGATCAAGCAGGACCACCATCCGATCGTACACCTCGTACGTATCATGGGTGGATCGGCTCTTTGAACCGATTCACGAGACAACCCGAGAGCCGATCGAGGCTCGTATTTAACGTTTACGTGTATGCCATGCAGGAAACTAAGCGAGGCATCATCCAACACCTTCCCGACCAGGTATAGGTCAGGTGGCACGCCCTTGCGACAGCATCGGACGTGTGACCAGAAGGCTTTGCAGGCCGTCGCTCGGAGGGACCAGGGCCAGCCGCAGTCCCGGGAGATTCCCGGCTCTACGGTGTTGCCCGTCGCTGCCCGCCGGTGGGTTTCTGACCGCAACACTCATATCAATCATCCACGAGCCGATGCAGTAGGAAAAGGATGCGGGGTCGTAGTAGTACTCGTATCAATCATCCGTGGGGTCCCATCAGTACTCACTGGAGAGGCACACGGGGTGAGGAACGGAGACAGACGAGGGACGGAGGCGCACGATGTTTGCGCCGCACGAGGAACTGCAAGGCGGCGGTGCCTATGTCCGGCGGCCATGGGGATGAGCTCCACCCACCATGTGCCCGAGAGATACGAGGACAGTGCAAGTTGGATGAGGCCAAGAACGGGCCGGGGACGGGGTAGGGACGATGCGGGGAGCGGCGGCGCGAAAACCTAGCCAGCCATGATATGGGAGGAGAGGAGAGGAAAAATGGTGGGATGCCGGTTCGGTCTAGGGTAGAGTGGCATAATTTTTGTAAATAACCAGAACTAGTGAGAGCATTTCGGTGCTATGCAATTCGGGAATCAGGTAAAAGCTCGGGAAGCATCTCCCAAGGTGCTTTTACTTGCGGCCACTTGCCTAGTTCATTTCCCTCCACCGCTTTCTCCAACACTTTTCTACCGTGTGGTGTTTGTTTGGGCTTCCGCTTTTGGGTCTCAAAAGTCCCAAAAGCAGAAGCAGAAGCCCAAACAAACACAACCATAGTTACACACAAGCATATGCATAATGTAGAGCTTTTTTGTTTGGGCTGACTGTGGCTGGCTGTAGCTAACTGTGGTGCTGTGCAGAGAAAGCTGTTGTGCAGAAAAAGCTATCGTTTTAAGTTTTACTCTTTAGCTATCAACTGGTGACCGTAAACTAGAAAACTATCCAAAATACCATCAAAGTCATGAGATCGTGTATTTTTGGTGATTTAGGTGTAACAAATAACATATGAATCACTGCAGTTGTTGTACACACCAAATAGTTAATCAAATATAGCTTTTGTGCAAAATACATTCCGTATAATGCCATGAATACATATAAATGTGCACACTAAATAATTCATGAAGTTCTTTTGTTGTTGATCGTGAAATAAACACTCGTAGGAAACTAGCTATAGGTGGGATGATATTCTGTGGCGCATCACTTTTGCTTAATTAGCTCGAAATGGTCGTTGTTGTTGGACTTTAATTAGTATTGTAGTTGTTGTCGTTGAACTTACTTATGTGATATCGATGCTATTATGTTTATTATTATTTTCTTTCTTTAATTTTTATGAACATGTATGCATGTGAATCCTTTAATTTTTTCCATTGCATTATATACTAATATACCTTGTGTCCATAGAAATGATGCACTACGTAGTGTTCGAGGGTCGGATTACAGGAATCTACGAGGAGTTGGAGGACTGTAAGAAACAGGTGCACAAGTTTCGCGATAACTGCTACAAATGATACACGACTAGACAGGAAGCGGTTTCCAAGTGGATGAAGTACCGGTCGAACAAGAGCAAGATGAAGACCTTCATTGTGCTCCCGCTCTTGCTCACCATCGTCTAAGGATGACAATTTTATTCACGGATCTGGATATCCACGGATATTCGACCTGCCGGGCACGGATATAGAGGGTTGATTGTGCCCACGGATTTCATGGGGCGGATATCTAATAATTCACGGAGCGGGCACGGGTAGAGGTTTTGTCCCATGGATATCCAATATACATCCATCTGACATGTGGGACTCACATGTCAGTGGGACATATAATTTTACCTAGGTCTAGTTGGCCCTCTCTTGAGGCCCAAATCACCAAAGGGCCATATTTTCTAACCTAGATGACCCTAATCCTGATTGTTTCTTTGAAATTTCTATGCATTGCCCTCATAATTATTGTTCATATTACTGAAATATTGTCGAAATGCTCGTGTTGCGCTCAAATGTTGCCATGATGATGTGTATAGTGTGTAAACACATGGATATCCATGGATATACGGATATCCGACGGGTTTGAATTTGGAGCGACATCCATGCCCACGGATACTTTCGTGGGCGGGGCACAATGAGACTGATGGATATGGGCATGGATCTAGTTTTGGTATATCCGTCCAAACCCGCTCCATTGCCATGCTTACCATCGTCGCGGCGGTACTTTATTTCATCCTAGTGTAGGCGACGGCCGGTGCCACTTCATTTGTATCTCGAGATGATGAACTTTGTATAAATTAAGACTTGTATGTAAAATTTTACACTTGACACTATATATGTATCCCGGGTTCTAAGTAATGTGTTGACATAGTAACATGTATGTTTTCATATACCATGTCAAATGTACATGCTGTTTATATTATACATGTATAATGTTGTACAAAAACTATATAAAACCTACATGTGTACATCAGGAGCACAACATCGTGTATACATGTCACTAATTCTGTGGCGCACCTAGAACTAATTCTGTGGCGCAACCATTTCTATGACGCACCACAAATCCACGCCCACAAACCCACGCGCCACAGAATATCATATTTCTGCAGTGCATGAACGATGGTGCGCACAGGAAGATGATATTCCGTGGCGCGTGTGTTGATGCGCCATAGAATTCCAATTTTAATGACGTGTATTCTGTGGCGCACTACCCATTCGCCACAACGCCCCTATATAATAGGGTTTTAGTGCGTTATAGATGAGCATTTCCCTACTAGTGAAATCCTGAGAGAGACAATAGAGAGATGCTAATATACATTTATTCGATAAAGGGAATATATTAATATCGAAGAATACTAATTACACACAGCCTATGCAACAAACGCAATGCCCTAAAACATTACGAATGCATACAGCCAAAAAAGAGAAAGAGAAAACTAAGAAATAAAAGTCCCGCTACAACATCACAGCCCTAGCAATAGTAATACAACCACCACCAAGACAACACCTGAAAATCAGACTCTTCAAAAGCGACGCTTCCAAGAAGGGTACAGTGCACCAGCGCTACCGTCGCCCGATCAAAAATCTTAGGTTTTCACCCTGAAGATAGTCTTCACTCTCAAAACAAAACCTTCAGCAAGAACATTGCCAATATACACGCATAAGGCTACATAATATTGGAAAAGGTAGAGAACGTGTCGTAGTAATTGGGGATACTAACGGAAGTTCAAAAACAAGTTCGTGTATGAAAGAAGAGATGATGCTAGCTAGCGCTACTGTTTAACCAATGTAGAGAAAAATTGGCAACACCCACGAGTCTTCCACGTTTTCTTTTTTGTCAATCGACCTGTTTGGTTCCTTGCGAGTAAATAGATAGGTCCGTATGAAGCTTTGAACCTGGCCCGTCCCGTGGTCTCTCTCTCAGCCGCCGCCCTAACCCTAGCCGCCTCCAGTTCATCCTCCTCCATAGATTGGTTCCCCCTCCTCCGGTCGGCTTCGCCGGTGTCAGGAGGAGTGGGGAACCCGATCTATGCGTGGAGTTTCGAATAAAAGTATTGTTTTCATTAGATTATGTTAGGATTTTGGTAGCCGTCTTCTTGTTGGTTTCCCCTCAATGGAGATGGCATCGTCTGCAATAAGTGATCTTCGGCCTTTCGTTCGGCGACGAGATCTTCTTCCCGGCGTCAATGATGGTGTTGAACAATCACAGTTTTCTAGGTATGGGTCTTCGGATCTTGCTTCGCCAGATCGATTTTGGATCTTTTGTCGTGCCGCGAGGAGGATTATCCTCGCAGTTTTTGTCCCGGCTGCTACGTCCTCGACAATGGTGATTCGTACTCTCGGCTCACCATCGACGATGACAAAGCTAGTTGGTTATTATTCCCTGATATACTGGTGTTGGTACTCTTGCCGATGTTGTATGACTGCTTTAATGGTTGCGTGCGTGCACGCATCCTTGGCATTGCGGCTCAAAAAATTATGGGAGAACTTTCGTCGGTATCTACAGGTCTATGGTTCGTTATCTATATTTGGCTGCCTTCAGAAGAGTACAAGATTGTGTTCTGGAAGAAGAAAGAAATTGAAGACCTCGAAGATTTGTTACTATATTTTAGACTTTATTTTGTAATCGTTGGAGTCAGTTCATGTATCTCTACCATGTACTATTTGTTACTATGAATACATGTGGTATTGATTATCAAAAAAAGATAGGTCCGTATGAGGAGGCTCTGCAGGTGGCAGTTTCTCAGTAATTACGTGAAAGAATAGGGGTGAACGATTGTACCCATTCGGTGCAACTCAGAAAAGCTCGGGAAGCACCTCCGCTAGGGGCGTGTTTGGTAGTGGCCAGGCCCATTCGTTTTCTTGGTGGGCTTGATTGATGCAACTTGTGCAGGTGTACTCGGTTACTCTCACTCTCTCTTACACTACTTCACATACTATATCTTCAAATTAACACAATCATAGCCCGAATCGAAATAAGTTGTATATGAAAAAGATGTGTGTCGATGATATGAATCAATTCCCACAATCGGTTTCAAGTTTCGTCAGTCGTAAATCCTCAACTTCGTGTATGAAAGCGAATTTTATCAAATTCGTCGCACACACTCAACCGTTTGAGATTTCCTTTCAGGAGTAGGTTCACCTCACCATTTCACATGACTTTCATGTTGACGGGTTTTTGTTTTGGTGTACATACACTGATAGATAAATGATTCACAAGTATAATGTAATTTGTAGGTATGTGTGAGTAAGGTTTGGAGTACTTTTGCTTAACTTCCCGCTTGCCGTTTTCATTGACGACGACGTGGTGATGATATGTGAGAAGTGAGAGGTGATAATCCATGGTGGTGGTGGCATGGTGATGTTCGTCTTCGTGGTCGGCGACGTGGTGATGCTTATCACCAACGTGACCGGCGTTGTTATGGGTGGTATTCAATTTCGTGCTCAGCGACATGGTGATGCTTGTGACGGGCATGAACGGCGGTGCCATGGTGGTGTTCGTCTTCGTGTTCGGTGACGTGGTGATGCCTGTGATCGGCGTGACAGGCGGTGTCATGGTGGTGTTCGACGACGTCGTTGGCGACATTGTAATGCTTCTGACAGGCGTGAATGGCGGTGTCATGATGTCGTTCGTCGACGTGGTGATGCATGTGACGGGCTTGACCGGCGGTGTCATGGTGGTGATGGTTATGGTATGTGATAGGCAGTAATCCATGGCAGTAACCGTGTAGGTGTAGGCAGTGGTGGTGTCATGGTGGCGATGTTCTTGTTGTGTTACACCGAAAGCTTTGCCCTATCATATTCAGCCTAGTCTTACGCACGCCGCCTTGGCCATCTCGGCGAGAGTGGCATGGTGGTCTTCCCGCGCACCCGCGTGGTGTCAGGCTTCGTGACAGCGGCGGCGAGCTTTGTGATAGGTGAGGAGATGAGAGGTAAGGTCACCATGGGGATAAGTGGTGAGGCTTAAGCTGGATTCGTATGAAACCAAACAGACTGAGTTCTTCGTTTCTGTTGGGCCAAAAAATTCTGCTGCCAAACGAGTGGCGATGTCTGGCTTATGACCCGTTCTGAACGCACAAGAGCTCCCATCTCGCTGGTGCGATCATGCAGAAAATCGATGCAGACTATCAAACGTGCCCCAGGTGCTTTCTCGCGTGTGCGTGCCCATCGTCTAGCTTCGGAAAAGCCTCCAGTAAGCCCAGCTCTTTGTTTCGTTTGGGTGACTTATCCTAGTGGAAAGCACATAAAAGCTGAAACAAAAGGGCTCATATAGTCGCGCACAAGCAATATCAAACTAATGCATATTTACGAATTATTAGTGCCCAGAATCATGCAGCAGAAGATGAGAACACTGGTTCCCGATCAGAAATGATTACTGTATGCTGCATCAGCATTCAGCAACTAGCATGTCTCAGGATAACATCTCAACAGAGCGAGAGTAAATAAAATGCCGAGAAAAATAAACTTAAGAAATAGAGACGTTCACAGATTAAAGGAGAAGCACAATGTTTTCCCACAGAGAAGAAAGGAGAAGCAGCACAATGTGCAGTATCATTCAAGCTGCCAAATTACGAACCGTGAGGTGAGTGCTAGGATACGCGCCGCAAAATATCTCGAGAGAAAGGGACAAGAGGAGCATCAATTTATCTCAAGAACAGAAATTAACAATATTCTGAAGCCCACATTTAGTGATTTACCCACCACCACCACCAAGGGGCCGGTCGGAGGCGAAGAGGAAACCCAGCATTAGGATGGAGAACCTGACGAAGCTCCTCAACCCCGGCACCACGCCGCCCCACGTGGAGACGTAGAGGAGCACAGCCGCCGAGAAGGCCGTGAGGAGCAGGCCGGGAAGGAGGTGCGCGCGGCTCCTGGCGGAGGCGACCGCCCGGACGAAGAGGAGCGACGCGACGAGCTGGGTGAGCAGCCAGCGCTTCTTCAGGAAGTAATCGTAGTTGGCCGAGGCCGTAGCGAGGATTGCCGGCGCGCACGCGGTCCTTTGCTCCTCCGTGGCCAAGGGGGAACTCCGTATAAGCGCGGCCGCGTAGGCCAAAGATTCCATGAGATGGGCCGCTTCTGCGAGGAGGGCGTTGTTCCGGTCGAGGTCTGCGCGTGCGTCGTCGAGGAGGCGCTGGACGAGATCGGGGTTGTCGAGGAGGGGGCGCAGGTTGTTCATCACCGCCGCCGCCCGCGGGTTCGCCATTGCAGCCTCTACTGGAGGAGGGAGCTGGAGTTTGTTGGAAATAAGCACTCCCTACACCACACGGCCGTATACGTGTACTATACGAGTGCGAGTGCGTGTGCGTGTAGGTTTCGATGTACCTGTCCGGGTAGGACTAGAGTGCATAACCGATTCGTCTTGGCTCTAGATAGTTTGCCTAGTATATAATCTCATGTAATAGCTAGGTTTGTTACCGTGAGTTGAATCAATACAGAAATCACCAGGTACCAGACGTACCTGTTGCGATCCAATCTGATTTTGCATTGCGTCGTGACTACTAGCTAGCTACATTGATCCGGCGACTTGGGTGCTAGCTAGCTGAATCAAGCGTACGTGCAATTCGCGGATAGAAGGTACTCGCGTACGTGTGTGGCGTCTCGCCGGAAATCACTTCGTCGTCAGTCGTCGGAAAGTACTCGACAGCAGGGCTGTGCTTGGTATCAGATCGACGAGAGTACTGCCGAGTCTGGGCCAACAATTGGAATCAGAGCCTTGTGGAGGATCTTCTAGATAGTTTGCCTAGTATATAATCTCATGTAATAGCTAGGTTTGTTACCGTGAGTTGAATCAATACAGAAACCACCAGGTACGAGACGTTAGCATTAGCAATTGCAATTTCTAGTTCATTTAGTTGGGCTTTATGGAGCACGTTATGGCGCTTTGAAGAGGAGTCAACGGTGTTTATGATGAAGACTAATTTCTGAAAAAACTGAGAGACAGAAACAACTTCTTTGGAAGCATCAACTAGAGCAATTTGCAAGCGGTGGGCATAACAATGAACATAATAGGCATATGGGCATTCTTGGAGGAAAAGAGCTTGCAGTCCATTCAAGTCACCTCTCATGTTGCTGGCCCCGTCATAACCTTGTCCTCGAAGATTCTGAATGTCAAAACCATGTGTTGATAAAACAGCGGTCAATTCATCTTTAAGTGTCAAAGACTTTGTGTTTGCTACATGTATCAAGTCAAAGAACCTCTCTCGCAGAATACCACCTTTATCAACAAATCTGAGAACTAGGGCCATTTGCTCTCTCTCTTTGCTACATCACATGTCTCATCCACTAAAATGGAAAACTTAGAATCCCCGATTTCAGCTCGGATATGCTTCCTGAATTTACATGCAAACATACTGAAGAGCTCTTTCTGGATTTTGGGCGATGTGTATTTTGAATTATACGGAGCATTCCCCCCACCACTTTGGCAATCTCGGGGTTAAATTCTGCAAGAAGATCCACTATTTCAAGAAAGTTTCCTTTGTTCTTTGACTGGGGTCTCTCATCATGCCCTCTAAAACAGTGGCGGACCTACAAAAGAAATCTTGGGCGGGCCAAGCTAAAGAAAAACATAAAGAATTGTAAATCTAAGCCATATACATTTGTTGATTTGTAGGCAACTAGGAATTAGTCAATATACTGCATACATTTGACCCATCAGATCATATATATATGAGAAGTACCCCAAAACAAAATAAAGCAGGCCAAATTTCCAAGGTTCAGCTTGGTCATAAGGTATGGACACATGGAGTTGTATAACTACAGATCTGCTTTCCGATTCTTTTTCTTAAAATCTTCAATGACATCTTCATAGCTGTAGATCTCCAAAATTTCACCCTCTATATTCACTAACAGACTATTTGCAAGATAGTCGTCTTCCATCTTATTGGGCAACCTTGTTTTGATGATCTTCATACTAGAAAAGGCACGTTCCGCACTCGCTGTTGAAACTGGAAGAGTAATGAGCAATCGGAGTAACCTTTCAACCAAATTAAAGATAGCATGTCTTCCTGTCTCCACAAGGCATTGACAAAGACTGATTAAGGTTGATTTGTTTTTCAACTCTTCATCCTTGGAAGCATCCGAAACAAAATGTTTTAGTTGAAGTTGCAATCCATAAATATCTTGTTGGGTGAAATCTGCTGGGTAGTACTTTTTCACCATCTCACATATATCACTGGCTTTGAATCCTCTAAATTTGTTTCTAGGAATCAAGGTAGCACTAGTAGATAAAAGATCAATTACCTTCTCATTGAACCTACGGTTTATTTCAAATAGTTGAGTCTCCAATGTTGCCCAAAATAGTTCCACACGAAAGTAATGCTCCTTGGTGAGCTGATCAGGCTGATTGCGTGCACGACCACCCCGCATGATGTAAATTTCTTCGAAGTTAGGAATCTCAACGAAATGCTTTCCACAAAATTCAACAACCATGGTAATAAATTCTTCATAGCCATCATCTGATCTCAACTGTTGAAGACACTCTTTTGTTGAAGACACTAGACGAATAGCATTCATAATATCCTGTGATTTTTTCTGAAAAGCTTGGCCAAGCAATTCTGTTATCTCAAATATTTCCTTCATCAAACATAAGGTAAATACGAACTCATAAGAGGACATGTAGCTGAAACAAGTGTCTGCATCTCCACGAAGTGAACCCATTGATCGATCAGCAGCAATATCTTGGACAATAGAGTAAACAACACCAAACATCTCCATCAGGCTGTAAACTAAACCAAAATGAGATCCCCACCTTGTGTCTCCTGGTCGCTTAAGTGAGCGGATCTGGTTTGCCCCTTGACCTGTCTCGACGCTAGCATTAGCAATTGCAATTTCTAGTTCATCTAGTTGGGCTTTATGGAGCTCGTTATGGTGCTTTGAAGAGGAGTCAACGGTGTTTATGATGAAGACTAATTTCTGAAAAAACTGAGAGACAGAAACAACTTCTTTGGAAGCATCAACTAGAGCAAGTTGCAAGCGGTGGGCATAACAATGAACATAATAGGCATATGGGCATTCTTGGAGGAAAAGAGCTTGCAGTCCATTCAAGTCACCTCTCATGTTGCTGGCCCCGTCGTAACCTTGTCCTCGAAGATTCTGAATGTCAAAACCATGTGTTGATAAAACAGCGGTCAATTCATCTTTAAGTGTCAAAGACTTTGTGTTTGCTACATGTATCAAGTCAAAGAACCTCTCTCGCAGAATACCAACTTTATCAACAAATCTGAGAACTAGGGCCATTTGCTCTCTCTTTGCTACATCACATGTCTCATCCACTAAAATGGAAAACTTAGAATCCCCGATTTCAGTTCGGATATGCTTCCTGAATTTACATGCAAACATACTGAAGAGCTCTTTCTGGATTTTGGGCGATGTGTATTTTGAATTATACGGAGCATTCCCCCCACCACTTTGGCAATCTCGGGGTTAAATTCTGCAAGAAGATCCACTATTTCAAGAAAGTTTCCTTTGTTCTTTGACTGGGGTCTCTCATCATGCCCTCTAAAACAGTGGCGGACCTACAAAAGAAATCTTGGGCGGGCCAAGCTAAAGAAAAACACAAAGAATTGTAAATCTAAGCCATATACATTTGTTGATTTGTAGGCAACTAGGAATTAGTCAATATACTGCATACATTTGACCCATCAGATCATATATATATGAGAAGTACCCCAAAACAAAATAAAGCAGGCCAAATTTCCAAGGTTCAGCTTGGTCATAAGGTATGGACACATGGAGTTGTATAACTACAGATCTGCTTTCCGATTCTTTTTCTTAAAATCTTCAATGACATCTTCATAGCTGTAGGTCTCCAAAATTTCACCCTCTATATTCACTAACAGACTATTTGAACTTTGCAATCCCCTTCTCATCCGTTGCATGATGCCAACACTCATCCGCACTGGCGGACCTATGTGAGGGCAAACCCGGGCCATGGCCCGCCCAGCCCAAAAGTGGGAAAAAAATATGCCTATGCCACCATGTGTGAAGCCCATTAACCTAGCCCAGTCTACTCCCTGTCTCCATGTTCGCTGGTTTCCTGTTGGTCTGTGAGCCTGTGATGCTGTCCATGGTTGTAGTTTAGGGCGACCTGCCGCCGGTCGACTGAGCGTGGAGGTGGCCGCCGGACGGCCAGAGCGACTCAATTTGGCGACCACCATCCAGCAGGAGCGGGCACCACAAGCCATCAAGCCCCACGCCGGCCACGCGACCAAGCCCTAGGCGAGCAAACGCCGGCCGGAAACGGCCAGGCTGCCGGCGGGCGGCGGCGATCCGATCATCCGGCGTTGGCACAACCATCAACTACTCCAATTGCTCCCAGGCAGTTTTTCCCAAATCTCTTCACAACAAATCTCTTCACTGCAAAATTAAACTACAATTTGGTACCCTGAATAATCAATTTTTTTGTTTGTTTACAAATGCAATTTAGGCACCATGAGCAAGGTCAATCAGAGAAGAATTGATCTAGTTTTCAAAAGAAAAAGTGATGAGGCAAATGAAGTTGAGGAAGACCAGTCTGTACTAGCTGATCATCCATTACCTTTGCTTGAATTACAACATCCGGCACCACACAATCAAGATGAAAATCAGTCAAATGAAGTTATGTTTGAAGGTATTGATTTCTTGCAGAGAGACCCAGGATTACGCCCGCAGATTTGGCAGTATCCACCGGACCAGAGCGATGCTGTCCGCCGAGCATATCTGATGTTGGGTCCTATGCAACCCCATCTAGAACACTATGAACCTTCTGGTGAAAAGGGGCATCAACGCCGCTTCAAGTACAATTGGTTTGGTCAATTTCCCTCATGGCTAGAGTACTCACAGGACAAACATCGTGCATATTGTTTGTTTTGCTTTGTCTCTGCCAAAAAGGAAAACACACGAGGTGGTTCCCATGTCTTTACAGTTAATGGATTTGATAGCTGGAAGAGGGTTAATTGTGGGAAGCATTGTGCATTTTTAACACACATAGGTTCTGGACCATGCTCATCACACCACAACGCAGCCGCGGATTGTCAAGCTTTACTGAATCAACCATGCCACATTGAAAATGTCATTGTTGTGAAGGACAAGGAGAAAGTAGAAAGAAACCGTTTGCGGCTGAAAGTCTCAATTGCAGCTGTTAAGTGGCTCACCTTCCAAGCGTGTTCTTTTAGAGGGCATGATGAGAGACCCCAGTCAAAGAACAAAGGAAACTTTCTTGAAATAGTGGATCTTCTTGCCGAATTTAACCCCGAGATTGCCAAAGTGGTGGGGGGGAATGCTCCGTATAATTCAAAATACACATCGCCCAAAATCCAGAAAGAGCTCTTGAGTATGTTTGCATGTAAATTCAGGAAGCATATCCGAGCTGAAATCGGGGATTCTAAGTTTTCCATTTTAGTGGATGAGACATGTGATGTAGCAAAGAGAGAGCAAATGGCCCTAGTTCTCAGATTTGTTGATAAAGGTGGTATTCTGCGAGAGAGGTTCTTTGACTTGATACATGTAGCAAACACAAAGTCTTTGACACTTAAAGATGAATTGACCGCTGTTTTATCAACACATGGTTTTGACATTCGGAATCTTCGAGGACAAGGTTATGACGGGGCCGAGCAACATGAGAGGTGACTTGAATGGACTGCAAGCTCTTTTCCTCCAAGAATGCCCATATGCCTATTATGTTCATTGTTATGCCCACCGCTTGCAACTTGCTCTAGTTGATGTTTCCAAAGAAGTTGTTTCTGTCTCTCAGTTTTTTCAGAAATTAGTCTTCATCATAAACACCGTTTACTCCTCTTCAAAGCGCCATAACGAGCTCCATAAATCCCAACTAGATGAACTAGAAATTGCAATTGCTAATGCTAGCGTCGAGACAGGTCAAGGGGCAAACCAGATCCGCTCACTTAAGCGACCAGGAGACACAAGGTGGGGTTCTCATTTTGGTTCAGTTTACAGCTTGATGGAGATGTTTGGTGTTGTTTACTCTATTGTCCAAGATATTGCTGCTGATCGATCAATGGGTTCACTTCGTGGAGATGCAGACAGTTGTTTCAGCTACATGTCCTCTTATGAGTTCGTATTTACCTTATGTTTGATGAAGGAAATATTTGAGATAACAGAATTGCTTGGCCAAGCTTTACAGAAAAAGTGTTGCAGTTGGATGGTGTGGACTGACCCTTGTCCTCTGTTGCTGAAAAATAGCATTATTGTCCGATAAGGGCAATGGTTAAAGAAGCAATTATGCATGATTCAGCTTTTAGGGTTGTTCCCCCCTTCCGGTGCTTTTATCATTTCATGTGAGAGGTTAATACTAAGAATGATTTAGGGATATTCTGTTTAGGGTAAAATACTACCTTGAAATGTTGTCAAGGTGTTTTTAAAGTCCAAAAGCATTAATGGACTTATTTTTATTATTGAAAATATAAGGTGTGATTTAAATAATTATTTTAATCATTTAATTAGGACTTAATTATGTTTGTGTTCAAAAATTCCATTTCATATTTTATTATGATAGAGAATTTTATGCTGAGCATTTTTCATATTTTTAATTATTTTTTAGAGCTATATTC
This sequence comes from Lolium rigidum, assembly GCF_022539505.1. NCBI lineage: Eukaryota > Viridiplantae > Streptophyta > Magnoliopsida > Poales > Poaceae > Lolium > Lolium rigidum. The sequence goes on from NC_061513.1 coordinate 280,056,534, forward strand.
TATTTTATAAAATTCTTAGTAATACTCACTTAAATGGGTATTTTGGAAATGTCCAAAATACCCCTCGGGCCCACCTATCAGGCGACCGAGCTGGTTAGGTTGGACCAGCCCACTGGGCTCGGTCCAACCGACCCAGTCGCGTCGTCTTCCTCCCTCACTCTCTAACCCTAATCCCCTTCGGGCTCCCGCGACCAAAATCGCCTCCGCCGTCGCCGCTTTAATTCCGCCGCCTCCGGCCGTCGCCGGCGACGAGGTGGTGCGGATCTGGACCGCCTCTCGATGGCGGACCTGATGGTCCGCGTCGATCTGACGCTTGCGTCGCCATTCGCTTGCCATCAACCCTCCAGTGCGCCAGGCCTTCGGCGTCCGCCGCCGCCGTGCGTTGGAGAGGCCGTGGCCCTTCTTCCTGGCGCTCCCCAGGCGCATGGTGCAGCGCTGGGGTTCTGTGGTGGTCACCAGGGCTTGGCTTGGCCAGGCCTGGTGCCGCCGTGCTCTGGCGTGCGCCGCCGTGGCCGCCATGACCGTGTCGGCCATCTCCTCCCCGGTATGTGCTTTTCCTTCCTTTTTCTACCTGTTCTACTTCTTCTCCTCCTCCTCTTCGTCTAGCTTGGCCACTGGCCTGCTTCTCCTCGTAGAGATGCTGGCCGTGCCGATGTGCTGCAGCTGCTACGCCTTGCTAGCTGTGTATACGCGTATGCTGCTGTGCTGCTTGTGCTGCTGTGCTACTGCTGTGTTGTTCTTCTCTAGCACCTGCTGTTCTAGCTTATGAGCTTTTGTTCATAAGCATAATGTGATGCTTTGTTTAATTATCTTGACTCCTGCTGTTCCTCTGTATCCATGCCTCTCCTGTGTATGCAATGGCTTGCTTCTGGCTTGATTATGCTGTGATGATCCTTGCCTTTGGCAAGTGCCAGTGCTCCTGATGTGCTATTATCTGTGCTCTAATGCATGGACATGCTCAATTGAACCTATCTGTTACATTAACAGCTCCATCCTTGATGGAGTGCTTCTGGATACAATCATAATTCATTGATTTGATTAACTGTGGAGCAATTATTGACTATATGTGGCTATTTCATTGACTGGTTCCTGCTCTGCTGCTCAGTGATGCTCTAGCATGCACTGGCATGCTCTAGCAAGCTTCTGATGATCACATGATCATCAGTTGCTTGTAAATGATGCTGTTTCATAATTGTGCCTCACTATTGCTCACTCTGTGTTGTGTGTGCATCACACAGGCTTGGCCTGGTGTGTGCTGGTGCTTGCTTAAGCATCAGCTAATGTTTGCAATGATCCATTGGATCATCTGCAAGGCTCGCAGTGCATCTATTGCTTGTGTATTTCATTTATCTGTGTTGACTTGCTTGGCTGAATGGATAAATGATGTGAACTGCTTGCAGTTATGATCATCTTTTTAATTGTGACAGGCTAGATGGATGCCAACCCTTGGTTGTGTACTGATAACCCACAAGTATAGGGGATCGCAACAGTCTTCGAGGGAAGTAAAACCCAAATTTATTGATTCGACACAAGGGGAGGTAAAGAATACTTATAAGCCTTAACAACTGAGTTGTCAATTCAGCTGCACTGGAAAAGCACTAGTAACAGGGGTGATGTGAAAGCAGCAGTAATATGAGAGCAGTAGTAACGAGTAACACGGCAGCGATGAGAGTAATATGAGAGCAATGGCACCAGAAAATAGTTGATACTACTTCCAATGTCATATAGAAATGAGTATATGATGATGAGAGATGGACCGGGGTTCCTAGCTATCTACACTAGTGGTAACTCTCCAATAACAAGTGTTGGGTGAACAAATTACAGTTGGGCAATTGATAGGATTGAAATAGCATTAAGACAGAACATCAAGATTATTAATCATGTAGGCATGTTTTCCATATATAGTCATACGTGCTCGCAATGAGAAACTTGTACAACATCTTTTGTCCTACCAGCCGGTGGCAGCCGGGCCTCTAGGGAATCTACTGGAAATTAAGGTACTCCTTTTAATAGAGCACCGGAGCAAACCATTAACACTCCGTGAAAACATGTGATCCTCATATCTAAGCTTTCCCCTCCAGTTATCCCGATTCTTTGTCTCTCCGGGGCCTCGGGTTCCGGACATAGACATGTGCAAACAACTTGTAGATACAATCTAAGCAATAAGTATAGAGCTTAAATCTAAGATCATGCCACTCGGGCCCTAGTGACAAGCATTAAACACAACAAGATTGCAGCAACAATAACTTCATAAACTTTGTAGATAGACTAATCATAATGTAACAATCCATCGGATCCCAACAAACACAACACCGATTACATCAGATGAATCTCAATCATGTAAGGCAGCTCATGAGATCATTGTATTGAAGTACATGGGGGAGAGAATACCAACTAGCTACAATTAGAACCCGTAGTCCATGGGGGAACTAGTCACGGAGCATGATGGAGGCGGTGGCGTCGATGGAGATGGCTTCCGGGGGCACTTCCCCGTACCGGCAGGGTGCCGGAACAGAGACTTCTGTCCCCCGAAACGGAGTTTTGCGATGGTGGCGGCGCCCCTGGAGTCTTTCTCGGAGTTTCGTCAATTGGTCTCGCGTTTTTAGGTCGAAAGGGGTCTTATAGGCGAAGAGGCGGCGCAGGAGGGGCACCGGGCGCCCTCCCCATAGGTCGGCGCGGCCAGGGGCCTGCCCGCGCGGCCCTATGGTGTGGGGCCCCTGGGCCTCCTCTCCGGGTCTCCTTCGGTGTCTTGGTCCGTCTCGGTGAATTATGATGTTTGGTCTTCGTTTCGTCAAATTTCGAGAATATTGCCCGAACAGCCTTTCTGGAACCAAAAACAGCAGAAAACGAGAACCGGCACTTCGGCATCTTGTTAATAGGTTAGTTCCGGAAAATGCATAAAAACATTATAAAGTGCAAGCAAAACATGTAAGTATTGTCATAAAACAAGCATGGAACATCAGAAATTATAGGTACGTTGGAGACGTATCAGCATCCCCAAGCTTAGTTCATGCTCGCCCTCGAGTAGGTAAACGATAAAAAGAATAATTTCTGTAGGGACATGCTACTTACATAATCTTGATCATAATATTATAAAGCATATGAGATGAATTCAGTGACTCAAGGCAATGATCTATAGTTGCTAACAAATAGATAACATATAGTGTCGAGGGTGCTCCTCGGCAATGTCCTCCGATAGGGGCTCAGGGTTGGTGGAATCCTGCAGGCTGACACGAGACATCGGTTCACAGACAAGCGGGGAGAGCGATTTACCCAGGTCTGGGGCCCTCGATGAGGTAAAACCCTTACGTCCTGCCTGTCTATTCTTGATTATGATGATAATGGGTTACAATGGGGTGCCGAATAGTTCGGCTGGGATCTCGTCGAGATGGCTAATCGCTAGGGAGACCTAGCTCTAAGCTTTTGTTGGCTAAAGTCGCTAAGATTGATTGTGTCCCTCGACAGCCCCTCTCCTGGCCTTTATATAGGAGGCCAGGTCTCAAGAGGTCTAATCGAGTACGACTGGGTTTACAGTAGATCTATCTCTAAACTTTCCTTGTTCGGCTCCTTTCGTGTCTTGCACTTCAAGGAATCTTCCGCCGTATCTCCCTTGGCGGCCCATCCTGCCGTCGAGTGCCTTCATGGGCCTCCAACTAGGAAATATAGGGTAGGGAAACATTGGTTACCCGAGGGGTAATGCCCACGTCAGTAGCCCCCGAGTGTCTAGCCGAAGGTAGTTCGGGTAGAGACTAAAGCACGCTTCTTCTCAAGGTTCTTCTCCTTGATTGTTCTTGTTCTTCTGCATCATCTTCTTCTGTCGGGTGCGCGTCAGCGCTCCTGATGGGAGTAGCCCCCGAGTCTAGGTACGGATGCTGGAATCCGTGCATAGACTCAAGTTGTACCACTCGAACATTTTGCTCTGCCGAAGCTTCCTCATAAGTCTTCGAAATTCATCCGATATACTTTCCTCATGCAAGGGATAATGAGTAACATGCCCAACTTTTGCTGGTTAACTGCCGATGGCAAAACAATGTTACCCTACACAGAATCAAGTCCCCGGGCATGATCCTGGAGTGCGAAAAGTTTTGTCGGGTGCGCGTCCAGCGCTCCCGATGGGAGTAGCCCCGAGTCCGGGCACGGGTGCTTGTAACCGGTGCGGACTCGAGTCGAACAATTATCCCTTCCTTCAAGGCCTTTTTTCTTCGAGTCTTCATTCTTTCGGGTGCGCGTCCAGCGCTCCCGATGGGAGTAGCCCCCGAGTCTAGGTGCGGATGCTGGCAATCCGTGCGTAGACTCAAGTTGACCATCCGATACCTTTTGCATTCCTTCGAATGCTTTGATCATTTTTTGTATGACATCATCGATGACGCTCTACTGATATCTTGATCCTGACTGACAGGACGTAACCTGCTGGGCCGATTCTTTCTCTGTCCGGCCCTTTTCGCACAGTCACCAAGGCGCCTCCTCGATTCCTGCAACCTCCAATAGAAAAGATTACTGAATGGACCGGAGGCAACGACATGTGCCCCACTCAGTTCTCAAGTCCCCCTTAAAATCTCCGGAGGGCGAAAAAATCCCTAATCCTCTTCCGCATTTTCCGTAGCATCTCTTCGTTCTCCTCCTTCTTCCTCCCTTCACTGATGCTACGCCGCCACCACTTCTTTTCCGACTTTCCCCGGATCTCACAATGGTGAAGAAGAAGGGCGTTACCGCCACCGCCAGCTCCACTAGCGGAGGTGCCGCCGCCAAATCTTCCGCGATTCTTCCGAAGGGAAGCGCCCCGAGCGCTTCTCTCCCAACTCCGGCGCCGCCAGCGCCGCCAAGCTCGGCGGCCAAGCCCAGAGATTGGGTAGCGTCGACCGTCACCAAGCGTGACGAAAAGAGATCCCGAAGCCTAGGATTAATCTCCTCCGTCGAGGGGAATGTGATCTTCCCAGGTGCGATTTCTCGGCCTAATCCCCCTGCTGGCTTTACCGTGATGTTCTTATCATTTCTATATCGAGGTCTTTCGCTTCCCGCTCATGAATTCCTCCTCCATCTCTTGCGAACTTACGAAATCCAATTATGGCAACTCACTCCCAATTTGATCCTCCACGTTGCCGTGTTCATCACCCTTTGCAAGGCGTTTCTGGGTACCAAACCTCATTTCGGGCTGTGGAAAAAGATCTTTTATGTGAAGAGATACAGCAGTAGTAATGGATTCTTCGTCACCGGAGGAGTGGGGTTTGTGCCCCGTTCAGAGGTTAATTACTTCAATTTCCCAATGCGAGAATCTGTGCAAGGGTGGAGGCTAAAATGCTTTTACGTTAAGGACTCCCTGTCACCCGAATCTCAACTTCCTTGCTTTGCCGATGTCTCCGAAGCCAAGCCCAAGAGTTCCTGGAAGAACATTCTCTCACCCGACGAAAAAGTAGCAGCCGATGAATTGTTTGCCAGATTTCTTCGAATCAAAGAGGCCGATGGCCAAACTATGGTTGGCACTGAGGTGGCAGCGGTGTTCTTGAAACGTCGATTCCAACCAGTCATGGCCAGAGCGCACCCGATGTGGTTGTATTCAGGCCCAAAGGATGAAACCAGGATTAATGCCGCCGAACTGTCGGAAAAGGAGTTGCTTGACGAAGTCCGTCGCCTTACTTCCTTTAGCCAGGAAGACTCAATTCCGTTGATATCTTCTTACACTCCTCTCGATGCTGACCATCCGCCACCAGAGGTAACTCTCTTTTCGACGTCCTTGCTATACTATTTTTACTTAACCAATATGATTGCCTTATATTCTTACTTGTTCTTCCTTTCGATAGGCCCCTACAACCTCTGGAGACTTACATGATTTGCCAAATGATACTTCGGAGGGAAGAGGCTCCTCAGTTCATGTTGATATTCCCACTGTCGAGCACGCAGGCCCAGAGAGTGAGCGTGATGACCCGATAGATTCTGAAACTGTTCACACCGACCTTCCTCCTTCAGCCGATGATGCTTGCGATACAGAGGGATCAGTGCGCAATGATGACGCTGATCGAGATGCCTTTGTTAATGAAGCTGTGGAGGCGACCAGGGCTTCGCCTGCGAAGAGATCAACCGGCGGCTTTGCCGACGAAGACGATCTCTTCGATATGTAAGCACTTTCTTCCCTGATGCCATAGCTTGTCCCTTTATTCCTCGCATTCTTTCTGTAACTTCTGTCAACCATTCCCTTTTTTTTAGTGATGAAGGTTTTGCCGAGCCTCCGCCTAAGAAAGCCAGATCTGATGCTACGCCGCCAGCCGCTGCTGCTTCCGAAGCTTCAGCTCCTAAAGCGGTTCCCACGGCTCAGGCATCGACTGCTTCTTCCCTTTCCAAGGGAAAAGATGCTCCTGCCGCCACCTCAACCCCTCCTTCTGTAAGTCCTTTTTAAATACATCATGGATTTCCTGAAATGCGCTTTTTCTGATGATTCTTTGTAAAACATCCTTTTTCCCTTAAGGATCTCCGAGGTGTTATTTCCTCTTTGGAGGCCTTCGCTTCTCAGTTCACTTCTCTGGAGGCAGACAAGGTTCGACTGCAGAAGGAAGTCGAATCCTCTTCCTCGAAGCTGGAAGGCGCAGTCAAGATAGCTGCCAAGGCCCGCCAAGAGGTTGATTCCCTGAAGGAGGAACTGGGTAAGCTGAAGGAAAAGCTGAAGGAGGAGGAGGCGTCAAGGTTGGCTGCCGAAGCTCAGGCAGCCGAAAAGGATGAACTCCTTCGCCAATCTTCTTTGGCTCTGCTTGGTAAGCTTTTTCATACACCTCTGTCGATTATTATTCTTATGGATCCGTTCCTTTATCAATGATCTTTTCCAATTCACTTTCTCGCAGAGGCCGCCAACATTCCTGCTGCCGCTTTGGACAAAGTTCCAAACAATTCTCCAGCGAATGGTGTGTCGATGGCTCTCGCCTCCCACCAGCTTACGCGGGAGCTTCTTGAAAAAGGAAAAGGTGCCCTAGCGCGGATGCACCTGATGATTTTCCCCAAGATCAAGCAGGACAAAACCCTGGGGCAGCTGATCGATGCCTTCGCGGTTGACACCAAGGAGGTTATCGAGGTATTCAAGCGTACTTCGCGTACCTATGGTGCCGTCCTTGCCTTCCAGCTTATGATGGGTTACGGCTTTAAGGGTGACATCGAAGAAATGACTAAGGAGCTGCCGAAAGAGCAAGACGGGCAGTTTGTTGACTTAAGCGCCTTTAAATCGTCTGCCCTTACTTGTGCTCGGCAGCTCCTTGAACTAGTTTCGTCAAGGAAGTCGTCGGCTGGACCCAGTTTGTCGACTCAGACCCAAGCCCCTTGATTTTTGTAACAAACTTATGCTCGAGCTGATGTGAAACATTGTTCTGCTGCAAAACTTATGCTTGTAATAAACTCCGTGCTAGCGATGTTGCTAGCACACCTTTGTTATGATATTACCGCTTGCACTTCTCCCGATGGGAGTTACCTCGGATGCTCGACTTGACTATATCCGTCCTCCTTTTCAACATTGTTGCCTGCAGGTTTTCCCAGTACCCTCATTTGTCGAAGACTCTTCAGGTGGTCTTCCGGAGGGTGATCGGATCCAGCGTATGAAGGATCGGATCACGCAAATGGAAAAGGACCTGCGCAGCACTTATGCTCTAGCTGCTATTGTCAATAAGAAGAGCGAGATTGCAGCCGAAGTGGAGCGATACGCTCTTACTGAGCTGCATAAAGCTACCGAGAGTTTGAACTGTAAGCTTCCTGATTCCTTTGCTCTTTTGTCGACAACGCCTTGTCTGATCCTTTATTGATTCCTTTGCCAGTCATAGCTTTGAACCGTGCGGAAGAGAACAAGCGGATACACGAGCGAGTGCACGCATTAACCCAGCTATCCTCATCCGAAGAGATTTTCTGGCGGGAACACTCGAAGGCTTCGGCTGTCGCAAAATTTCAGGATCGGGTTCAGCAAGTCCACCATTTCTTTGACAAGTGCTACAAAGCTATGAGGGTGGTTTGGAAGACGATGTTCCCTTTAAACGCGGTTCCCCCTACGCTGCTGTCTTTGATGTCTGAGTTTGGGAATGCCAAGAAGATTCAAAACTTGGTAGGAGCTCAGGTTTTCGCAGGGGCCAGGTTGACGCTTGCCCTTATGCTTGCGCGGTACCCCTCGGCGGATCTGCTTGCTATTGCCAACGCTGTTGGTGACTTCGATACTTTGTATCCGAAAGTATTGCTTCCTGCCAATATAATCGTCGACAAGCTTGAAGGCCATTCAAGGGTACCTGAAGAAAGAGAAGCTCCACAAGGGTGATCTCATGGATTAGGGTTGTTTTTGTAAATAGGTTAGTTTGACTGCCTTATCCAAGTGTTAGGATTGTTGAGCCAAGAATTTTTACTTGGTAGATACATGTATATGTACTTTTACCGAAGTGATGCCGTTGGCAATTTTTGAGGGAGCAAATCTTAATTGCCCGCTTAAGAATTTTTCGTATTCGTTGGTCAGCAAACGTTTGAGTGATCAGCTCGTGTTGCAGGCCTTGCTAAGCCCGTTGTATGTGCAACTTTGCTTTCAACCGATGTATGTTGCGACAGTGTCACTCCCGAATTTTTCGGGTGCAGTGATTCTGCCGATGAGCCCGTTGTTCTTTTGATATTTCCATAAGTAGAATATCGAATGTGGGTTGTGTGTATTTCCAAAACTCTTGCTATTTTCGTCACTCGTAGAGGCATCTATAGCAAAGGGAAAGGTTAACACCTTTGTTTGTTTTGTATCTTTTAGCACTCGTAGAGGCTTTTCTTTTGGAGCACGATCTTACGCACTCGTACTATGTTTGCATAGTGATGCGGCTTAGATGTTTTTGAAATACTGCAATGCTTAACAAAGGATCAAAACTTAAGTTCTCATTAATAAGGTAAGCACAAGACTAGAGGGCGAAAAGGAAGGCCCTGTTGGTATAAAGGAAAAAATTAAATGCTAATAAATTGCTTAAGCAAGGAAGGGGTTCTTCTCATCTTCTGCCTTTTTCACCACATTAGTGGTTGCCGCGGCGTTGTTGACTTCACCAGGGGTCTGGGCGATGATTGCCAGCGTCTTGCTGTCTCCTGTGCCTTCTATGTCGTCCGCTGCCAAAGCTTTTGCTGCCGAAGCTTTTGAAGCTTCTGCTGCCGACGCTTCTGCTGCCAAGGCTTCGGCAGCAAGGTCGGCTGGCTTCTTCTTGGTTTCCCTGACATATTTTTCCTCCTTGATTTCTTGTATGGACAGCTGATGTCTACGGGTGCTTCTATTCTTGTAGACAGTGTTGGGCCTCCAAGAGCAGAGGTTTGTAGAACAGCAGTAAGTTTCCCTTAAGTGGATCACCCAAGGTTTATCGAACTCAGGGAGGAAGAGGTCAAAGATATCCCTGTCATGCAACCCTGCAACCACAAAGCAAGAAGTCTCTTGTGTCCCCAACACACCTAATAGGTGCACTAGTTCGGCGAAGAGATAGTGAAATACAAGTGGTATGAATGAATATAAGCAGTAGTAACGGCGCCAGAAAAGTGCTTGCTGGCGTGCAATTGATGGTATTAATATTGCAGGAAGTAAAGATGCGGTAAAACAGTAAACAAGCAGCGATAGCAGTATTTAGGAACAAGGCCTAGGGATCATACTTTCACTAGTGGACACTCTCAACATTGATCACATAACAGAATAAATAGATAGATGCTAGACTCTACACCCTCTTGTTGGATGATGAACACCACTAATCGTGTAGGATTACACGAACCCTCAATGCCGGAGTTAACAAGCTCCACAATATTCAATGTTCATGTTTAAATAACCTTAGAGTGCATGACAGATCAACATATCCCAACCAAGTACTAACATAGCATGCACACTGTCACCTTCACACTACGAAAGGAGGAATAGATCACATCAATACTATCATAGCAATAGTTAACTACATGATCTACAAGAGATCACAATCATAGCCCACGCCAAGTACTACACGATGCACACATTGTCACCATTACACCGTGCAGGAGGAATAAACTACTTTAATAACATCACTAGAGTAGCACACAGATAAATTGTGATACGGAACACATTGCAATCATAAAGAGATATAAATAAGCACTTCACTATGCCATTCATAACGGTGAATAAGTATTACGTGAAATATAGCCTAAGAGACCCACACGGTGCACACACTATCACCTTTACACACGTGGGACAAGGAGTCTCCGGAGATCACATAAGTAAAACCCACTTGACTAGCATAATGACATCTAGATTACAAGCATCATCATATGAATCTCAATCATGTAAGGCAGCTCATGAGATTATTGTATTGAAGTACATAGGAGAGAGATTAACCACATAGCTACCAGTACAGCCCCGAGCCTCGATGGAGAACTACTCCCTCCTCATGGGAGACAGCAGCGTTGATGAAGATGGCGGTGGTGTCGATGGAGAAGCCTTCCGGGGGCACTTCCCCGTCCCGGCGGCGTGCCAGAACAGAGACTCCCGTCCCGATGGCGGCGGCTCTGGAAGGTTTTCTCTGGTTTCGTCGAACGTGTCGTGGTTTTTAGGTCAGGGACCCTTATATAGGCGAAGAGGCGGAGTCGGAGGGTCGACGAGGCGACGACACACTAGGGGCGCGGCCAAGGCACGGGCCGCGCCACCCTGTCGTCCGGGGCCCACGGGGCCCTCCTCCGGCGGCTCTCGGGTGTTCGGAAGCTTCGTGGAAAAATAGGATGCTAGGCGTTGATTTCGTCCGATTCTGAGAATATTTCCTTACTAGGATTTCTGAAACCAAAAACAGCAGAAAACAGGAACTGGCACTTCGGCATCTCGTCAATAGGTTAGTTCCGGAAAACGCATAATAATGACATAAAGTATGCATAAAACATGTAGATGTCATCAATAATGTGGCATGGAACATAAGAAATTATCGATACGTCGGAGACGTATCAGCATCCCCAAGCTTAGTTCCTGCTCGTCCCGAGCAGGTAAACGATAACAAAGATAATTTACGGAGTGACATGCCATCATAACCTTGATCATACTATTGTAAGCATATGTAATGAATGCAGCGACAAAACAATGGTAATGACATGAGTAAACAAATGAATCATAAAGCAAAGACTTTTCATGAATAGTACGTTCAAGACAAGCATCAATAAGTCTTGCATAAGAGTTAACTCATAAAGCAATAAATCAAAGTAAAAGTATTGAAGCAACACAAAGGAAGATTGAGTTTCAGCGGTTGCTTTCAACTTATAACATGTATATCTCATGGATAGTTGTCAATGCAAAGTAATATAACAAGTGCAATATGCAAGTATGTAGAATCAATGCACAGTTCACACAAGTGTTTGCTTCTTGAGGTAGAGAGATAGGTGAACTGACTCAACATAAAAGTAAAAGAAAGGTCCTTCAAAGAGGAAAGCATCGATTGCTATATTTGTGCTAGAGCTTTGGTTTTGAAAACATGAAACAATTTTGTCAACGGTAGTAATAAAGCATATGTATCATGTAAATTATATCTTACAAGTAGCAAGCCTCATGCATAGTATACTAATAGTGCCCACACCTTGTCCTAAATAGCTTGGATTACCAGGATTATCATCGCAATACACATGTTTTAACCAAGTGTCACAAAGGGGTACCTCTATGCCGCCTGTACAAAGGTCTAAGGAGAAAGCTCGCATTTGGATTTCTCGCTTTTGATTATTCTCAACTTAGACATCCATACCGGGACAACATAGACAACATATAATGGACTCCTCTTTAATGCATAAGCATGTAGCAACAATTAATGTTCTCATATGAGATTGAGGATATATGTCCAAAACTGAAACTTCCACCATGATTCATGGCTTTAGTTAGCGGCCCAATGTTCTTCTCTAACAATATGCATGCTCTAACCATTAAATGAGTGGTAAATCTCCCTTACTTCAGACAAGACGGACATGCATAGCAACTCACATGATATTCAACAAAGATTTGATGGCGTCCCTGATACGTCCAAAACGTATCTACTTTCCCGAACACTTTTGCTATTGTTTTGCCTCTAATTTGTGTATTTTGGATGCAACTAACACGGACTAACGCTGTTTTCAGCAGAGCCGTTACGGTGTCTCGTTTTTGTGCAGAAATCCAACTTTCGGGAAAAACCTCGGGATTTTGACAGAAGGCCTTATTTTCCCGAATGCGACGGAGCCAGAAGGACAAATCAAGTGGAGGCCCGAGGGCCCCACACCATAAGGCGGCGCGGCCTAGGGGGGCCCGCGCGGCCCTATGGTGTGGCCCCCTCGGCCGGCCTCCGACGCCCTCCTTCGGACTACTTATTGGCATCGACCTAAAAACGCACGGGGAGAAGTCGAAGTCGCCAGAAACCCTCCAGAACGCCGCCACATCGCGAAACTCCGTCTCGGGAGCCAGAAGTCTCCGTTCTGGCACTCCGCCGGGACGGGGAATTGGAGGAGATCATCGCCGCCATCACCACCGACGCCTCTACATCAACCAGCCATGTTTCCCCCATCCATGTGTGAGTAATTCCCCCGCTGTAGGCTGAAGGGGATGGTAGGGATTGGATGAGATTGGTCATGTAATAGTCATAAGATTGTTAGGGCATAGTGCCTAGTATCCGTAGATGTTACTTTTATGATATTGTTGCAACTTGTTATCTTAATGCTTGTCACTAGGGCCCGAGTGCCATGATCTCAGATCTGAACATGTTATTATTTCATCATGATATTCATTGTTTATGGTCTTACCTGCAAGTTGTATACACATATCGCTGTCCGGAACCAATGGCCCCGAAGTGACAGAAATCGGGACAACCGGAGGGGATGGTAGTGATGTGAGGATCACATGTGTTCACAGAGTGTTAATGCTTTGCTCCGGTACTCTATTAAAAGGAGTACCTTAATATCCAGTAGTTTCCCTTGAGGCCCGGCTGCCACCGGCTGGTAGGACAAAAGATGTTGTGCAAGTTTCTCATTGCGAGCACGTACGACTATATATGGAACACATGCCTATTGATTGATTAGTACTTGGATACCGTTTTATTATTATCTGCAAATGCCCTGCTATGATTGTTACATGAGTTTCTCTCATCCATGCAACGCCCGTCATCCGTCCCCGTGCCTACAGTATTTTAATCCTGCTGTTTACTAAAATCACTACTGTTGTCTTTGTTACTCTGCTGCTGTTATTTTACTACTGCTACTGCTATAAAACTGTTACTACTGATAAACTCTTGCGAGCAAGTCTGTTTCCAGGTGCAGCTGAATTGACAACTCCGTTGTTAAGGCTTTCAAGTATTCTTTGTCTCCCCTTGTGTCGAATCAATAAATTGGGTTTTACTTCCCTCGAAGACTGTTGCGATCCCCTATACTTGTGGGTCATCAAGACTATTTTCCGGCGCCGTTGCCGGGGAGCATAGCTTTATTTGGAAGTTCACTTGGATTGATATTGTTCGCTGCAAATTCTCCATCATGGGTAAACCTCGCGATACTAAAGTCGCCATATTACCATCCACTACAAGAAAAGGTACAACTCGAGTACCTCTCGCTGCTCTTGATTCACCATCTCGTGATTGATAAACTTGTTTCACCGACACATGCTTTACATGCTGGTACTTCTGCTGAATCTGAAAACTCTCATAATATTGATAATATTTCTGCTGTGCTTGATGATAGTGGTTCATTGGGATCTTTTCTAGATGCTACAATTGCTAGGTCTAGACAAATTGAAAATACTGAAACTCCTAATGCTACTACACCTGTTAATTCACCTGAACTTGATTACTCTTGTGATGATCTTGATGAAGATTATGTGGAACTTGATGATGATTTTATTGAAAAATGCAATGCTACTACTGATGCAAGAAAAATTAAAAAGTTGCTTGCAGAACATGCTGCGTTAGATATAAAGCTGTCTCCCGATCCTAAATTTGCCACATCTCCTATAAACATTAAGGATAAAGATTATGAATTTTCTCTTGACCTATCTCATATAGCTATTGTTGAGAAAACACCCTTTTGTGGTACTGAAAAAGAAAGTGCTGTTGAACACATGATTGAGTTATCTACTCTGAGTAGTTTGTTTTCTGATGATGTTAAGAAGCGTACTTACTTTGTTGCTAAAATCTTTCCATTCTCATTAAAGGATGACGCTAAAACTTGGTATAATAATTTGCCACCTAATTCTATTAAAAGTCCAAAAGAATTGCTTAATGTTTTCTTCCGGAAATACTTTCCTGCTAGTGCTCAACATATTGCTTTGCAGAGAATTTATAATTTCGATCAGGGAGATGGAGAGAAATTGCCTGAGGCTTGGGCGAGATTTTGCTCTCTTATTAGAGCTCTGCTGACCATGATTTGGAAAAGCATGATTTACTTGATATATTTTATAGTGGACTAACCATTGAGTCTAGGGCATACCTGGATAGTTGTGCTTGGTTGTGTTTTCGGAAAAGAACTCCAGACGAAGCTGAAGAATTATTGGCTAAAATAGGCCGGAATCATGATGATTGGACTACGCCTGAACCAACTCCAACGCCAATATTGAAGAAGAGGGGTATGATTATATTGAATGATGAAGATATGAGGGAAGCTAAGAAGTCTCTTAAGGAGAAAGGTATTAAATCTGAAGATGTGAAGAATCTACCTCCCATAGAAGATATATGTGAGATAATTCCCCCTTCATCCATGATTGAGGTAAACTCCCTTCAGCGCTTTACTAGGGAAGATATTCCGTATTCAAAACCTCCTGCGCAATGCTTAGATGAGTTTGATAATTATATTATTAAGCAAGAAAATTTTAATATGAGAGTAGAGAATCACTTAATGGAAAATTCTCGAGCTATTGGTGAATTGCATGGTATTGTAGAGAGAACCTCCAATGATGTTAAGATGCTTGTTAAACATTTTCAAATGGTTCAAACTCAAATTGATCAACTTACTAAAGTGCAAAATGACTTATTGGGAAATAATGCTAAAGAAAAACATGCTTATGAAGTAACAACTAGAGGTGGTGTTTCTACTCAGGATCCTCTATATCCTGAAGGACATCCCAAAAGAATTGAACAAGATTCTCAATGCATTGAACCTAGATCTCCTTCTAAGAAAAAGAAGAAGAAACATAAAAATGTTGTAGAATCCTCTGAACCTGTTAATGATCCTAATAGTATTTCTATTTCGATGTCTGAAGCCGAAAGTGGTAATGAACATGATAAAGATAATGATAAGAATGATACTCCCGATAAAGAAGAGGTTGAAGAAGAACACGAAAAGCATGCTAAAAATAAAAAGTATACTAAAGAAGATTTTATTGCTGAGAAACATGGTAATGAAAGAGAACCTTGGGTGCAAAAGCAAATGCCTTTTCCTGCTAAGAAACTAAAATCAAAGGAAGAAGAACACTATAATAAATTTTGTGATTGGATGAAACCTTTATTCTTGCAAATCCCTTTGACTGATGCTATTAAATTGCCTCCTTATTCAAAGTATATGAAAGATATTGTTACTAACAAAAGGAAAATCCCCAATGAGGAAATTTCCACTATGCTTGCTAATTACTCTTTCAATGGAAAAGTTCCAAAGAAGTTGGGCGACCCGGTATACCTACTATTCCTTGTTCTATTAAGAATAATTATGTTAAAACTGCTCTATGTGACTTGGGAGCCGGTGTTAGTGTTATGCCTTTTTCTCTTTATAAGAGACTTTACTTAGATAAGTTGATACCTACTGATATATCTTTGCAAATGGCTGATAAATCTACTGCTATTCCTGTTGGTATATGTGAGGATGTTCCTGTTCAAGTTACTAATAACTCGCTTGATATTAACTGATTTTGTTGTGTTGGAAATGCCTGAAGATGATAATATGTCTATTATTCTTGGGAGACCTTTTCTTAACACCGCAGGGGCTGTTATTGATTGCAATAAAGGAAAGGTTACTTTCAATGTTGATGATAAGGAGCACACCGTCTATTTCCCCAAGAGGATTGAAAAAGCGTGCGGAGTTAATACTATTTCTAATGTGAGAACTATCAAAGTTGGAACTATCGATTGTCCTATATATGAGCCTAAAGAAGAATATCAAACTCTTGTGATTGGATCCATATCAATACAATTCAAGGTAACATGATTGATTTGAGGTTTATTTCTTCTTATGCTATGTAAAATTTATTTGGTGGCAAGACTTGATCAACCTTGTTAACAAATACTTTTTATATGCATAGAGGAGGTAAACAACATCTCTTTCTTCCTCCACTTGCTCTAGTTGCTGTAGCACCTTTATTTTTCAAAGTTCCTTAGTCATTTGGAGATTTCAAAAAATTTCCTGGCCAGTAATAATAAACTTAATACCCAGAAATGTGCATTTTTCAAAGTTTTAAAAAATTCGCAAAAATTACATCGTTGGACCTATTTTTCGACGAGGCACCTGGGAGTACCAGAGGATGACCTGTGGGGCACCACAGGGTGCCACACTACAGGCCGGCGCGGCCAGCAACGGGGGCGCGCCACCCTGTGGTGTGGGCCCCTCCTTGCCCCACTACTTCATCTCTTTCTCCCAGCATCTTCTCTCTCCCGAAAAAACTCGAACCAACTTTCTCTCACTCGCGTTTTTGCTCAAGAGCTCAGGATTTTTCGATCTCTTTGCTCAGCCCAGATTTATGTCTGAAATTTGGCACATTTGCTCTCCGGTATGTGACTCCTCCGCTTATCCAAGTAGAATTTTGTTTGGTGGAGTATATCTTGAATATTTTGCTGTTGTAGGTAACATGTTTAGTGAGCTTGCATGCTTGTTCTAAGTGGTAGAAATTAGTTTTGATGCATGATTAGTACTCTAGCAAGTTCCTATAGCAGTTCCCCTTGATTATATGTCACCAAATCAAGTTTTATATTGTTTGTTGAAAATTTCAGAAAAGAGATGAAGAAGTTCAACTTTGGAGAATTGTTCAAGAAAGGAACAACCAGCACCGGGAGGCCTTCTAGGACCGCCACCCAAATTAGGCGATCGTACAATGAGGATATCATCGCGCCTAGCTTCGCGCCCGAAGAGGACAATGGGGCTCCTAATGCTTCATCCTTCCCATGTTATGATTTTCTGACAAATGCAGGGATATTGGATGATTTCTTCACCCTTGTCAACAGGGCGGGCTTAGCCACCTACGTTGGAGATGAAAGGGAGCAATACTACATGCTCACCAAAATTTTCGTCGAGAGCTTCAAGTTCCAAAACACGCAATATAATCCGACGGTTGCATTCAAGATCTATGGTAATCCTGTTACTATGGAATTGGAAGAATTTTGTCGTGCATTGGATATTGCCCCTGTAGGTACAGCAAGGAGGATTGATGACAACCCTCGAGACTTGTTGGAGCTCTATCGAGGGATCACCAATGATGATTGTCGCACCATTCAGCGTGGCAAGATAAGGAACATTCAACTCCCCGCCATTAAATATTTTGCATATTACATTGCCACTAGCATTCTTGGTAGGGAGAACACTAGCAATATTTCTAGTTATCATCTTGCTTTCTTGAATATTGCACTTACTGGACGGACATCTTATCATCTTGGTTCTCTTATTGCTCGCCGCCTGTCTAACAGGGGGCCTATTTTTGGAGGAACCATTGCATTGCGCGTTTTAACACATTTAAGACTTCCTCTTGATCCTAATGATGTGCCATTAACCCCTAGGAGGCTTGATATCACTGCTATGAAAAGCCATCATTTTGTTACCACTGATTCTACTATAGATAACATGGTCTATAGAATGTTGTTTGCTGACGGGGATGAGAAAGAGATCCCTCTTCCCCAGCCAGGTTTGTTCTGTATTGACAGGCAACCATGGTCGCGCACTAAGGAGGAGGTGGATGAACATATGAAGATACAAGATTTCCACCAGCAGCATGACTCCGAGGACGCCGAGCCCTCCTACGACTATACCGTCACGTATCCGGGTGCTTCTTCTAGCACATACCCGGAATATGATCCATCTTCGTCGTACTACGGGGATACTACCTCATGGCCTCGATGGGATTGAACTCTACTTAGGCCAAAAGCCTAAGCTTGGGGGGAGGTATACCGGCATCGCTCATTCTTTGCATATTATGGTTGCTGGATACTTGTACATACTTGTTTAGTCTCTTTGAGTGGTTTTCTAATGAGAGGGAGATGATATTTGGGGAAGTGCTGCTCGAAAACAGATTCTGGACTGTTACTAGAAAAATTCGTGCGCACAGCCAGAGCGTTATTTTGAGCTGCCAATTTTTGTGCAGGTTCCCCAGGTTGTTATCTAACTTTCATTAGTTGAACACTTTTCGAGCTGAGCAACGTAAGATTTTTGTAAAAATCGATTTCTGTATCTGCTGTCGGGTTTTGGCAGATTTCTGCCATCTTGCTTTTCTCGTGTTTCTTTTAGTTTTCATTTTCTTGTTCTTGCTTTGTTTCTTTCCTAAAACACAAAAAGACCAAAAATATTTCTGTTGTTTCTCTTCATCATTTGTTTATCTTGGTTTCTTGCATTTGTTTCGCTTTATTTGCTATTGCTAGTTTGCTATAAGAAAACCCAAAAAGATTTTGCTTTGTTTGCTTGTTTCCTTTTGTTCTTGTTCTCAAATTCGAAAACACCAAAAACATTTGCTATTCTTCTTTGGTTTTGTAAAGTTCTTTATGAGTTGAATGGTCTTCGGTGGCTAGAGTGTGGTTTTCATTTCATATTATCCAAGCTACACAAGTGAAAAGGCAATAATGACGATCTACGACAATCCGATTGTGGTGAGAGGCTGGTATGAACTCTATTTGTTTTCATTTTTGTACATATACTCATCCATGTGAGCATGCTTAGTTGGTTCATGTGAGGTATATGTCATTTAAGAAAGTCTAGTAGTTCATGATCTCTCATGTTAGCTCCAATTTATTAATATGAGTAGCATGTCATGGATGTTTGCTTGCATTGTTTTATTCATAGATAGGTATGATATTGTGGTATCCTGCTCTGAATAATTTGTTTGAATTAACTTGGCACATGCTCACGCATGCATATGACTGAACAAAATTCAATTAAGCCTCGATGATTTACATTGCTTCAGAGTTCTTGTATCACTTTTATGCCTCGGTTAATTTATTTTGCCGCAAGCATGATTATGACAGTTATTGCTCTCTTGATTTGTCGCTCCCTAGTCTTTTGCTAGCCTTCACTTGTACTGAGCGGGAACGCTGCTCGTGCCTCCAAATACATGAAAACCAAGTTATTCCGAGTGTCCACCATAAATACCTATGCATGGCATTTCAAACCATTCCAAGTAAATTCTCATGCGCTACCTTTAAAACCTTCAAAATGCTTCTTAATTTGTGTTTATGTTTCATAGCTCATGAGGAAGTATGTGGTGTTTAGCTTTCAACCTTGTCATTTACTTTTGACGGACTCTCATATGGACTAGTGGCACATCCGCTTATCCAATAATTTTGCAAAAAGAGCTGGCAATGGGATTCCCGATCCCGAATTAATTAACTTAAATAGACACTCCTCCATGGTTTGTGATTCTTGGACGGCACCCGAAGGATTCGGTTAGCCATGGCTTGTGTAAGCAAAGGTTGGGGGGAGTGTCATCATCATAATAAAACTAAACTCAAAAGGCACTCCTTCATGGTATGTGATTGTTGGCAGGCACCCGAGGATTCGGTTAGCCATGGTTTGTGTAAGAAAGGTTGGAAGGAGTGCCACATAAAAATGCAAATAATTCATGGGAGCCGCTCTTGGAAGTCCGGTTGGCGAGGTAGTTGGTGTACCCATTACCATTCGTTGACAACAACAAACACCTCTCAAAATAATTTTACTCCTGCTTTACAAATAAAAAGCTCTAGCGCATGTTAATCCCTGCTTCCCTCTGCGAAGGGTCAATCTTTTACTTTTATGTTGTGTCTCCATCCTTTCTTTGAGCACTTTCTTGAGAGCACAACTGTCATTCTTAGTGTAATATGCTTGTCTCAAAATATGATTGATTGTGGTATAACTTTGATGCTTTTATCTTTGACAATCACTACTTCTAGTCTTTCTATAAACTCCAGAGGTGCCCGGGCATTTATGTTTTGCCGATCAAATACGAGCAAGCGAGATACCACTCTATCATACTCTTTTATGAACATTGCAATCCTGCTTATATACATGATTCATGATGCTTATTATTAATTGTTGGTACCTCTTCATGATTGACATAGCTGTTAGATGATCTTATTTCCATGTATCTTATTATGAATTGCTTAAGTATTAGCCATATCATGAGAATATATACATCATATGAGCAAATGTGTTCGTGAAAGTTCTTTTATCGCTCAGTTGTTAACTGAATTGCTTGAGGACAAGCAATAAGCTAAGCTTGGGGGAGTTGATACGTCCAAAACGTATCTACTTTCCCGAACACTTTTGCTATTGTTTTGCCTCTAATTTGTGTATTTTGGATGCAACTAACACGGACTAACGCTGTTTTCAGCGAACCGTTCCGGTGTCTCGTTTTTGTGCGGAAATCCAACTTTCGGGAGAAACCTCGGGATTTTGACGGAAGGCCCCATTTTCCCGGACATCTGACGGAGCCAGAAGGACAAATCAAGTGGAGGCCCGAGGGCCCCACACCATAAGGCGGCGCGGCCTAGGGGGGGCCGCGCGGCCCTATGGTGTGGCCCCCTCGGCCGGCCTCCGACGCCCTCCTTCGGACTACTTATTGGCATCGACCTAAAAACGCACGGGGAGAAGTCGAAGTCGCCAGAAACCCTCCAGAACGCTGCCACATCGCGAAACTCCGTCTCGGGAGCCGAAGTCTCCGTTACGGCACTCCGCGGGACGGGGAATTGGAGGAGATCATCGCCGCCATCACCACCGACGCCTCTACATCAACCAGCCATGTTTCCCCCATCCATGTGTGAGTAATTCCCCCGCTGTAGGCTGAAGGGGATGGTAGGGATTGGATGATATTGGTCATGTAATAGTCATAAGATTGTTAGGGCATAGTGCCTAGTATCCGTAGATGTTACTTTTATGATATTGTTGCAACTTGTTATGCTTAATGCTTGTCACTAGGGCCCGAGTGCCATGATCTCAGATCTGAACATGTTATTATTTCATCATGATATTCATTGTTTATGGTCTTACCCGCAAGTTGTATACACATGTCGCTGTCCGGAACCAATGGCCCCGAAGTGACGAAATCGGGACAACCGGAGGGGATGGTAGTGATGTGAGGATCACATGTGTTCACGGAGTGTTAATGCTTTGCTCCGGTACTCTATTAAAAGGAGTACCTTAATATCCAGTAGTTTCCCTTGAGGCCCGGCTGCCACCGGCTGGTAGGACAAAAGATGTTGTGCAAGTTTCTCATTGCGAGCACGTACGACTATATATGGAACACATGCCTATTGATTGATTAGTACTTGGATACCGTTTTATTATTATCTGCAAATGCCCCTGCTATGATTGTTACATGAGTTTCTCTCATCCATGCAACGCCCGTCATCCGTCCCCGTGCCTACGGTATTTTAATCCTCGTTGTTTACTAAAATCACTACTGCTGTCTTTGTTACTCTGCTGTCTGTTATTTTACTACTGCTATCTGCTATAAAGCTGTTACTACTTGATAAACTCTTGCGAGCAAGTCCGTTTCCGAGTGCAGCTGAATTGACAACTCCGTTGTTAAGGCTTTCAAGTATTCTTTGTCTCCCCTTGTGTCGAATCAATAAATTGGGTTTTACTTCCCTCGAAGACTCATTGCGATCCCCTATACTTGTGGGTCATCGGTACCCGGGAACATGGTTATCGCACAACAAGCAACTTAATAAGAGATAAAGTGCATAAGTACATATTCAATACCACAATAGTTTTTAAGGCTATTTTGTCCCATGAGCTATATATTGCAAAGGCGAATGATGGAAATTTTAAAGGTAGCACTCAAGCAATTTACTTTGGAATGGCGGAGAAATACCATGTAGTAGGTAGGTATGGTGGACACAAATGGCATAGTGGTTGGCTCAAGGATTTTGGATGCATGAGAAGTATTCCCTCTCGATACAAGGTTTAGGGTAGCAAGGTTATTTGAAACAAACACAAGGATGAACCGGTGCAGCAAAACTCACATAAAATACATATTGTAAACATTATAAGACTCTACACCGTCTTCCTTGTTGTTCAAAACTCAATACTAGAAATTATCTAGACTTCAGAGAGACCAAATATGCAAACAAAATTTTAGCAAGCTCTTCGTATTTCTTCATTAATGGGTGCAAACTATATGATGCAAGAGCTTAAACATGAGCACAACAATTGCCAAGTATCAAATTATTCAAGACATTTTAGAATTACTACATGTAGCATTTCCCGATTCCAACCATATAACAATTTAACGAAGAAGATTCAACCTTCGCCATGAATACTATGAGTAAAGCCTAAGGACATATTTGTCCATATGCAACAGCGGAGCGTGTCTCTCTCCCACACAATGAATGCTAGGATCCATTTTATTCAAACAAAAACAAAAACAAAAACAAAAACAAAAACAAACCGACGCTCCAAGCAAAGTACATAAGATGTGATGGAATAAAAATATAGTTTCAGGGGAGGAACCTGATAATGTTGTCGATGAAGAAGGGGATGCCTTGGGCATCCCCAAGCTTAGACGCTTGAGTCTTCTTAAAATATGCAGGGGTGAACCACCGGGGCATCCCCAAGTTAGAGCTTTCACTCTCCCTGATCATATTGCATCATTTCCCTCTCTTGATCCTTGAAAACTTCCTCCACACCAAACTCGAAACAACTCATTAGAGGGTTAGTGCACAATAAAAATTTACATGTTCAGAGGTGACATAATCATTCTTAACACTTCTGGACATTGCATAAAGCTACTCGGACATTAATGGAACAAAGAAATTCATCCAACATAGCAAAAGAGGCAATGCGAAATAAAAGGCAGAATCTGTCAAAACAGAACAGTTCGTAAAGACGAATTTTAAAGAGGCACCAGACTTGCTCAGATGAAAATGCCCAAATTGAATGAAAGTTGCGTACATATCTGAGGATCACTCACGTAAATTGGCATAATTTTCTGAGTTTCCTACAGAGAATTAGGCCCAGATTCGTGACAGCAAAGAAATCTGTTTCGCGCAGTAATCCAAATCTAGTATGAACCTTACTATCAACGACTTTACTTGGCACAACAATGCACAAAACTAAGATAAGGAGAGGTTGCTACAGTAGTAACAACTTCCAAGACTTAAATATAAAATAGAGGTACTGTAGCAAAATAAACACATGGGTTATCTCCCAAGAAGTTCTTTCTTTATAGCCATTAAGATGGGCTCAACAGTTTTAATGATGCACTCGCAAGAAATAGTAGTTTAAGCAAAAGAGAGCATCAAAAGGCAAATTCAAAACAAATTTAAGTCTAACATGCTTCCTATGCATAGGTGTTTTGTAAATAAACAAGTTCATGAAGAAAAAGTAACAAGCATAGGAAGATAGAACAAGTGTAGCTTCAAAAATTTCAGCACATAGAGAGGTGTTTTAGTAACATGAAAATTTCTACAACCATATTTTCCTCTCTCATAATAAATTTCAGTAGCATCATGAGCAAACTCAACAATATAACTATCACATAAAGCATTCTTATCATGAGTCTCATGCATAAAATTATTACTACTCCCAACATAAGCATAATCAATTTTATTAGTTGTAGTGGGAGCAAATTCAACAAAGTAGCTATCATTATTATTCTCATCATCAAATATAGGAGGCATATCGTAATCATAATCAAATTTATCCTCCATAACAGGAGGTACTAAAAGACCAATATCATTATAATCATCATAAATAGGAGGCAAAGTATCGTCAAAGTAAATTTTCTCCTCAATGCTTGGGGGACTAAAAATATCATGCTCATCAAAGCCAGCTTCCCCAAGCTTAGAATTTTCCATAGCATTAGCAACAATGGTGTTCAAAGCGTTCATACTAATATGTTCCATAGGTTTTTTAATTTTCGCATCAAACCATCCATGTCTTAAATCAGGAAATAGAATAAGAAGCTCATTGTTGTCCATTATGCCAAACTAGTGTAAACAAGAAACAAAAAGATGCAATTGCAGGATCTAAAGGAAATAGCTTCGAGCACACGCACAACGGCAACAGAAAAGTACTTTACCTGGGACCGGAGTATGAGTGCCTTTTACCTTTCCTCCCCGAGCAACGGCGCCGGAAAAGTGCTTGATGTCTACGGGTGCTTCTATTCTTGTAGACGAGTGTTGGGCCTCCAAGAGCGAGAGGTTTGTAGAACAGCGAGCAAGTTTCCCTTAAGTGGATCACCCAAGGTTTATCGAACTCGGGGAGGAAGAGGTCAAAGATATCCCTCTCATGCAACCCTGCAACCACAAAGCAAGAAGTCTCTTGTGTCCCCAACACACCTAATAGGTGCACTAGTTCGGCGAAGAGATAGTGAAATACAAGTGGTATGAATGAATATGAGCAGTAGTAACGGCGCCAGAAAAGTGCTTGTTGGCGTGCGGTTGATGGTATTAATATTGCGGGAAGTAAAGATGCAGTAAAACGATAAACAAGCGGCGATAGCGATATTTAGGAACAAGGCCTAGGGATCATACTTTCACTAGTGGACACTCTCAACATTGATCACATAACAGAATAAATAGATAGATGCTAGACTCTACACCCTCTTGTTGGATGATGAACACCACTAACGTGTGTAGGATTACACGAACCCTCAATGCCGGAGTTAACAAGCTCCACAATATTCAATGTTCATGTTTAAATAACCTTAGAGTGCATGACGAGATCAACATAACCAAACCAAGTACTAACATAGCATGCACACTGTCACCTTCACACTACGAAAGGAGGAATAGATCACATCAATACTATCATAGCAATAGTTAACTTCATAATCTACAAGAGATCACAATCATAGCCCACGCCAAGTACTACACGATGCACACACTGTCACCATTACACCATGCAGGAGGAATAAACTACTTTAATAACATCACTAGAGTAGCACACAGATAAATTGTGATACAAAACACATTGCAATCATAAAGAGATATAAATAAGCACTTCACTATGCCATTCATAACCGTGAATAAGTATTCTGTGAAATATAGCCTAAGAGACCCACACGGTGCACACACTGTCACCTTTACACACGTGGGACAAGGAGTCTCCGGAGATCACATAAGTAAAACCCACTTGACTAGCATAATGACATCTAGATTACAAGCATCATCATATGAATCTCAATCATGTACGGCAGCTCATGAGATTATTGTATTGAAGTACATAGGAGAGAGATTAACCACATAGCTACCGGTACAGCCCCGAGCCTCGATGGAGAACTACTCCCTCCTCATGGGAGACGAGCAGCGTTGATGAAGATGGCGGTGGTGTCGATGGAGAAGCCTTCCGGGGCACTTCCCCGTCCCGGCGGCGTGCCGGAACAGAGACTCCTGTCCCCCGGATCTTGGCTTCGCGATGGCGGCGGCTCCGGAAGGTTTTCTCTGGTTTCGTCGAACGTGTCGTGGTTTTTAGGTCAGGGACCCTTATATAGGCGAAGAGGCGGAGTCGGAGGGTCGACGAGGTGACGACACACTAGGGGGGCGCGGCCAAGGCCTGGGCCGCGCCACCCTGTCGTCTGGGGCCCACAGGGCCCTCCTATGGCGGCTCTCGGGCGTTCTGGAAGCTTCGTGGAAAAATAGGATGCTGGGCGTTGATTTCATCCGATTCCGAGAATATTTCCTTACTAGGATTTCTGAAACCAAAAACAGCAGAAAACAGGAACTGGCACTTCGGCATCTCGTCAATAGGTTAGTTCCGGAAAACGCATAATAATGACATAAAGTATGCATAAAACATGTAGATATCATCAATAATGTGGCATGGAACATAAGAAATTATCGATACGTCGGAGACGTATCAACAGCTTAGGCAGCGGGTCGATAATTTCTCGTTGTGGCCCATACTTTGCAGCAATCCTTTGAAAGTCTCGATCACAATTGTCCGAGCGTGAGAAACTTCCATAGACTGTGATGTTTGTCCCATTGTTCCCAGGCATTTTCAGCTTGAGGTATGCATAGTGCGGCACAGCCATGAACTTGGCATAAGTTGGTCTCCCGAGTATGGCGTGATACTGTGACTCCCAGTTCACTACCTCAAACTCGATCTTCTCCTTCCTGAAGTTGTCGGTTTTACCAAAGACGACGTTCAGGTAAACTTTGCCAAGAGAGTAGCCCGGTGCAGTTGGGAGAATCCCATGGAAGCAGGTGTCTGTTTCTTCTAGCATCTTCATGGTGATCCCCATACTTTTGATTGTGTCGACGAATATCAGGTTTAATCCGCTGCCACCATCCATGAAAACTTTGCTCATCTTGAACCCCCTGATTTGTGCCTCGACTACTAAGGCAGCGTGTCCTGGTTTTGGTATGGTCATCGGGTGATCTGCTCGACTGAACGTAATGTTCTGAGAGGACCACTCGACATACTCGGGGATGTTTGCCATGATGCTTTCTCGCTGGGTTAATCTCTCGGGTGAGCTTCTTCATCTCTCTTCTTGAGACACCTGTCCTATGGATCATGCTCATCCGCCCCGTGGTGGTGGAAACGCCTCGTTGGGTTGATGAGGTTGAGCCTCGCCGGACTTGGTGCTGCGGTGGAGGTGGAGGTGGTGGTGGTGGTAGCGGTTGCTGACCTC
The DNA here is from genome assembly GCF_022539505.1 of Lolium rigidum. NCBI lineage: Eukaryota > Viridiplantae > Streptophyta > Magnoliopsida > Poales > Poaceae > Lolium > Lolium rigidum. The sequence goes on from NC_061513.1 coordinate 280,083,235, forward strand.
CCTGCTGGATGAGTTTGTGCATGTCAATGAACTGCCGGCAGTCCCTGAGTAGGTGACTCGACTTCGTTTTTCCGTCCTTGGAATCGGTATACGAGTGCAGGTAATAGGGAGCGTTGATCTGCTCAGCGTAAGGCAGTTCAGGGCCCTCTCGCTCGCCGAGGTTTATAATTGCCACGGTTCCCGGAGTTGTTCCGATTGCCATCCTGTCGATCGTCTCTTCTGTCGTCATACCGATCATCCTGGCGATCAGAGTACCCTGCGGCTACCAGGTTATTGTCATCATAGTTGCGGTTCTTTCTTCTCTTGTGGCGATCCCTTCGGCCACCCGAGTCGTGCTTCGGCTGGTCATCGTCTTCGTCGTCACTGCGCTGTCGTGGCCTTCACACATTGTCCTCGCCATCAGCCCAGCTGTTGGCAATTTCCATTAACTTGGTTATGGTTTTAGGCTTCTTACGTCCAAGCTCTTCTATGTAACTTTCACGTCGGACGCCGTCGCTGAAAGCTTCAATTGCTCTGTCGATAGACACATCTTCGGCAGTGTTTAGGAGTTTGGTGAATCTCCCGATGTATGAGCGCATCGACTCCTTCTGCTTCTGCTGGCAGTTCCGTAACTCTTCAATCCCGACGGGTCTCTTGTATGTTGCTTAGAAATTGGCAACGAAGGCGTCTACTAGATCGTTCCATGATTTGATGGAACCCTTCGGTAGCCCCCTTAGCCAGGCTCGCGCTGAATCTTTGAGATAGAGCTGTAAGCACTGCATTGCTGCTATTTGGTTCCCCTTGTGTAGTATTACAGTCTGAAGGTAGTCATCTATCCAAGATCTTGGCTCCTGCTGCCCATCGTATTTTGCAGCGTCGGTAGGCGTAGGCTTGAACTTCCTGGGCAGCATTGCCTCGCGGATTCTGTGACTTAAACAGTCGGCTCCCCTGAGCTCGCCGTCGTACTCCTGATCCTCATCCGAAGAATCGCTGTCGTTCTCGTTCCTAGCGGCGCATCGTCGCCTCGCTTTGTCGATCCTGCTCTGGGTGATTTCATCCCGAGCGTCTCTCGCATGATACTTCGAGCCGCTGCCCTGCAACGTGGTCTTCTCCTTTTGTGGAACTAGATTATTTCCCAGTATCGCGAGGCTTTCCAGGGCGCCTCGATGAGCTTGGGCCATGGACCCTTCGGGGCGTTGGTTGATGAGGTACGCGGCAAGGTTGGCGGTTGCTCCTGCAACGGTTTTCGATCGTGGAATGCCTGCGGTGTCCGTAGTCATAAAGGACTTGGTTAGGTTTGACGTGATTTTTCTGGCATCATCTTCCGAGAGCCTAGACAGCCTCGACCTGTGCTTGCCTGCCCCTTGAGTATTTCGAGAGGCGCTCGCCTGCGAGCCTCTTCGCCGCTCACTGGATCGATCTGCCGCAGATAGGCGTCTCTCAAGAGAGGCTTGTTCCTTTGACAGGTGCTCTCGATTTTTCTCTAGTATAGAGAGATAAGCATTGAGGGTTCCGACTGAGGTTCCTGCGGGGAGCGGTGTGTTGTTGAGTACTGCTGCCCTGGCGGCTGCCCACTCCTCGTCTGCGATGGTGTAATCGCTGTCGTGGTTGCTGGCGCTGTTGTCGAAGCTCGCCCGCCTACTAGAACGAGGAGTATGGTCTCCGTTTCCTCTGTGCCTTGTGTTTCCTGTGTTATTGGCGACACAGACCTGATGGTGCGTCGTTCTTCAGGTAGTTCCTTGGACGATGCTGTCGATACTGTCCTCTCCCGATGAATACTGGGCATTGCAGATGAACGGCGTGTCGCTCGATCCCAGCCCGTGCCTCGGTGTCGCAGCTTCAAGCAGTAGTACGAAGTTAACTCCGAAGATGTGTGATCGTCGGATCCTACCGACATGGAAGACACGGAACGGGGAGTCGAGGGTGCGGGTAAACTCGTCGAGCCTGTCAGGCCAGCCGAAAGGTCGAGTGATGATGATGCGCTTGGACTCATCGATCTGGAAGTGGGCGATTCCAGTAGTCGAAGGATTCCTTCTGCGTTGATGTTGTAGTGGACGCTGCCGAAAGTCATATCCATGTTTCCTTGTAGATCTGAGAAGTTCGAGCGGGAAGAATCGATGTGTGGGGTGAACTCATAGGAGCCGAACCGAATCGGGCTTCCCAGGTTCGGCGATGACGGTGTCGATGAAGTTGCTGATGAAGTGGCCGGTGAAGTCGCCGGTGTCATGATTGGATCTACCGATGACCGATCTTGCGCTGACAGGTTTCCCACAGATGGCGCCAATTGTCGAGGGTGCTCCTCGGCAATGTCCTCCGATAGGGGCTTAGGGTTGGTGGAATCCTGCAGGCTGACACGAGACATCGGTTCACGTACAAGCGGGAGAGCGATTTACCCGGGTTCGGGGCCCTCGATGAGGTAAAACCCTTACGTCCTGCCTGTCTGTTCTTGATTATGATGATAATGGGTTACAATGGGGTGCCGAATAGTTCGGCTGGGATCTCGTCGAGATGGCTAATCGCTAGGGAGACCTAGCTCTAAGCTTTTGTTGGCGAAAGTCGCTAAGATTGATTGTGTCCCTCGACAGCCCCTCTCCTGGCCTTTATATAGGAGGCCAGGTCTCAAGAGGTCTAATCGAGTACGACTGGGTTTACAGTAGATCTATCTCTAAACTTTCCTTGTTCGGCTCCTTTCGTGTCTTGCACTTCAAGGAATCTTCCGCCGTATCTCCCTTGGCGGCCCATCCTGCCGTCGAGTGCCTTCATGGGCCTCCAACTAGGAAATATAGGGTAGGGCAACATTGGTTACCCGAGGGGAAATGCCCACGTCATATAGCAAAAAAATTCATGAATAGTACTTTCAAGACAAGCATCAAAAGTCTCGCATAAGAGTTAACTCATAAAACAATAAATTAAAAGTAAAAGCATTGAAGCAACACAGAGGAAGATTTAAGTTTCAGCAAATGCTTTCAACTTTCAACATGTATATCTCATGGATAATGGTCAACACAAAGTAATATGATGAATGCAAATAAGCAAGTATGTAAGAATCAATGCACAGTTGACACAAGTGTTTACTTCTAAGATGGAAGGAAGTAGGTAATCTGACTCAACATAAAGTAAAAGAAAGGCCCTTCGCAGAGGGAAGTAGGGATTAAATCATGTGCTAGAGCTTTTTAAGTTTTGAAATCATATAGAGAGCATAAAAGTAAAGTTTTGAGAGGTGCTTGTTGTTGTCAATGAATGGTAGCGGGTACTCTAACCACCTCATCAACCAGACTTTCAAGAGCGGCTCCCATGAAGGACATTATCTCTACCAGCAAGGTAGATCATCCCTCTTCTCTTTTGTTAACACATGTATTTTAGTTTCATTACTTATGGATGACACTCCTCCCAACCTTTTGCTTACACAAGCCATGGCTAACCGAATCCTCGGGTGCCTTCCAACATTCACATACCATGAAGGAGTGTCTATTTGAAAAATTAAGTTGCTTACTGATGAATCAGGGCAAAACACGTGAAGAGAATTATTAATGAAAGTTAATTAATTGGGGCTAGGAACCCCATTGCCAGCTCTTTTTGCAAAATTATTGGATAAGCGGATGTGCCACTAGTCCATTATGAAAGTCTGTCGAGGAGTAAATGACAAGATTGAAAGATAAACACCACATACTTCCTCATGAGCTATAAAACATCAACACAAATTGAGAAGCATTTTGAAGGTTTAAAGGTAGCACATGAAGTATTTACTTGGAATGGCAGGAAATACCACATAGTAGGTAGATATGGTGGACACAAATGGCATAGGTTTTGGCTCAAGGTTTTGGATGCACGAGAAGCATTCCCTCTCAGCACAAGGCTTTGGGCTAGCAAGGTTGTTTGAAGCAAACACAAGTATGAACCGGTACAGCAAAACTTACATAAGAACATATTGAAAGCATTATAAAACTCTACACTGTCTTCCTTGTTGCTCAAACACTTTTACCAGAAAATATCTAGACCTTAGAGAGACCAATCATGCAAACCAGTTTCAACAAGCTCTACGGTATTTCTCCACTAATAGGTTTAAACTACATGATGCAAGAGCTTAATCATGATCTACTTTGAGAGCTCAAAACAACTGCCAAGTATCAAATTATCCAAGACAATATGAGGCATTTTCTGTTTCCAACCAAATAGCAATAAATGCAATAGCTTCCATCTTTTGTCATTGAACATTAAAAGTAAAACGAAGAACACAAGTGTTCATATGAAAAAGCGGAGCGTGTATCTCTCCCACACAAGGATTGCTAGGATCCAATATTATTCAAACAAAAACAAAAATAAAAGCACACATACGCTCCAAGTAAAGCACATAAGATGTGACCGAATAAAAATATAGTTTCAATAGAAGAACCTGATAAGTTGATGAAGAAGGGGATGCCTTGGGCATCCCCAAGCTTAGACGCTTGAGTCTTCTTGAAATATGCAGGGATGAACCACGGGGGCATCCCCAAGCTTAGGCTTTTCACTCTTCTTGATCATATATCATCCTCCTCTCTTGACCCTTGAAAACTTCCTTCACACCAAACTTCTCATAAACTTCATTAGAGGGGTTAGTACTCAAAAAACTTTAATCCACTTTAGTCCTGTAGTGACACATTGCAAGAACTCAATAAAACATTAGCTACAGCTCTCCATGTCTAGAAAGCCTCACTTAAAGTCCACAAGAGATAATGCAAAAAAACAGAGACAGAATCTGTTAAAACAGAACAGCCAGTAAACACGAATTTTTAAGAGGTACTTCCGTTGCTCAAATCAGAAAAGTCAAAACTAATGAAAGTTGCGTACATATCTGCGGATCACTCATGTAAATTGGCAGATTTTTCTGAGTTACCTACAGAGAATCATACCCAGATTCGTGACAGCAAGAAATCTGTTTCTGCGCAGAAATCCAAATCTAGCATCAACCTTCTATTAGAGACTTCACTTGGCACAACATTGCAATAAAATAAAGATAAGGAGAGGTTGCTACATAGTAACAACTTCCAAAACACAACAAAACAGTAGCAAAATAAACACATGGGTTATCTCCCAAGAAGTGCTTTCTTTATAGCCATTAAGATGGGCTCAGCAGATTTTAATGATGCACTCGCAAGAAATAAGAGTTGAAGCAAAAGAGAGCATCAAGAAGCAAATTCAAAACACATTTAAGTCTAACCCACTTCCTATGCATAGGAATCTTGTACACAAATAAATTCATGAAGAACAAAGTGACAAGCATACGAAGATAAAACAAGAGTAACTTCAAAAAATTTAGTATATAGAGAGGTGTTTTAGTACCATGAAAATCTCTACAACCATATTTTCCTCTCTCATAATAATTTTCAGTAGCTTCATGGACAAACTCAACAATATAACTATCACATACAACATGCTTTCCATGATCCATAAACAAATAATTTTCATCAAGCTCAAAAATAGTGGAATTAAAACTTTCAAACCCACTTTTATCAATAATATAACAAGATGATTGATCAATCTCAAAAGATATGGGACTCATAGATAAAGTCAAGAACTCTGCAATCCCATTTTCATTAGTAGCACAATTAATAATATCAAGTAACATAGGACCATTATCTAGAGATTTATCATAAACATTTGCCAAGCAAAACTCTTTAGTACCATGCATTTCGACATCAGGCACAAACAAAGCATTATCATAAGATTTATCAAAGTAGCATGGATTATCATAAATAACAGTAGCATAATTATTCTCACAAGTTTTACTCATAGGTACTATTTCAAGAGAATCCACAGGAACATAACATTCATCCTCCTTCGGTAAGCATGGAGGACAATCAAATAGTGCAAGAGATAAAGAGTTACTCTCATTAGAAGGTTGGTATGGGTAGCTAATCCATTCTTCCTCCTTTTGTTCATCACTCTCCTCTTCTTTTTCATCCAATGAGCTTTCTGGTTCATCAATTTCTTCTTCCACTAGTTCCTGCAAATTGTGAGTGCATTCTTGTGCATTAATGAGTCTCTCTTTATAATCAATGATATACGGATTATCACTGTAGCTTTCTATGCAAAAATTAAGGATAGAAGAGACATAATCTTTAAGGTTCTTACAAACAACACAAGTTTCATAATTTCTAGCAATGACGGATTCAATCTCAGAAGCTCCCATAAACAAAACAAATTGTTCTACTTCTTCGAACCCAAAATGAATATAGCTATTCCAATTATAGTTCTTAATTAAAACTTCCTCACTAAAGCCACATTGAAATTTAAGATGTTTAGTATCCTATTTAGAGCAACAGTTTATATCATGGCGTTTAAGCAAGATTTTAGCAATTGTATTCAATTTTTCTATCACAACACTCATAACTTTTCCCGTTCTTGATTCTCTATAATTATTATATAATTATATAAGCTCCAAATAGGTTGTGGGTTCTCCCATAACAATAGTTTTTAATTTTTCAGGTTTTCAAATTTTTATGGATTTTCGGGTATATAGGAAAAATAAAACAAAACAAAAACAAAAGTAAACTAAGCAAAATAATACTAGACAGAAATAAACTAAGCACAAATAAACTAGACAAAAGTAAACTAAGCAAAACAAAATAAAATAAAATAAAAACAGAGAGAGAGGTAGAGTGTACTCCCCATGTGAACTTATGAGTAGAGCTATGCCTCCCCGGCAACGGCGCCTAGAAAATAGTCTTGATAACCCACAAGTATAGGGGATCGCAACGAGTCTTCGAGGGAAGTAAAACCCAAATTTATTGATTCGACACAAGGGGAGGTAAAGAATACTTATAAGCCTTAACAACTGAGTTGTCAATTCAGCTACACCTGGAAAAGCACTAGTAACAGGGGTGATGTGAAAGCGACGAGTAATATGAGAGCAAGTAGTAACGAGTAACACGGCAGCAGTAGCATTAATATGAGAGCAATGGCACCGGAAAATAGTTGATACTACTTCCAATGTCATATAGAAACGAGTATATGATGATGAGAGATGGACCGGGGTTCCCAGCCTATCTACACTAGTGGTAACTCTCCAATAACAAGTGTTGGGTGAACAAATTACAGTTGGGCAATTGATAGGATTGAAATAGCATTAAGACAGAACATCAAGATTATTAATCATGTAGGCATGTTTTCCATATATAGTCATACGTGCTCGCAATGAGAAACTTGTACAACATCTTTTGTCCTACCGGACCGGTGGCAGCCGGGCCTCTAGGGAATCTACTGGAAATTATGGTACTCCTTTTAATAGAGCACCGGAGCAAAGCATTAACACTCCGTGAAAACATGTGATCCTCATATCTAAGCCTTCCCCTCTAGTTATCCCAGTTACTGTCACTCTGGGGCCTCGGGTTCCGGACATAGACATGTGCAAACAACTTGTAGATACAATCTAAGCAATAAATATAGAGCTTAAATCTAAGATCATGCCACTCGGGCCCTAGTGACAAGCATTAAACACAACAAGATTGCAGCAACAATAACTTCATAAACTTTGTAGATAGACTAATCATAATGTAACAATCCATCGGATCCCAACAAACACAACACCAATTACATCAGATGAATCTCAATCATGTAAGGCAGCTCATGAGATCATTGTATTGAAGTACATGGGGGAGAGAATACCAACTAGCTACAGCTAGAACCCGTAGTCCATGGGGGAACTACTCACGGAGCATGATGGAGGCGGTGGCGTCGATGGAGATGGCTTCCGGGGGCACTTCCCCGTCCCCGCAGGGTGCCGGAAAAGAGACTTCTGTCCCCCGAAACGGAGTTTCGCGATGGTGGCGGCGCCCCTAGAGTATTTCTGGTGTTTCGTCAATTGGTCTCGCGTTTTTAGGTCGAAAGGGGTCTTATAGGCGAAGAGGCGGCGCAGGAGGGGCACCAGGGCGCCCTCCCCATAGGCCGGCACGGCCAGGGGCCTGCCCGCGCGGCCCTATGGTGTGGGGCCCCTGGGCCTCCTCTCCGGGTCTCCTTCGGTGTCCTGATCCATCTTGGTGAATTATGATGTTTGGTCTTCGTTTCGTCGAATTCCGAGAATATTGCCCGAACAGCCTTTCTGGAACCAAAAACAGCAGAAAACAAGAACTGGCACTTCGGCATCTTGTTAATAGGTTAGTTCCGGAAAATGCATAAAAACATTATAAAGTACAAGCAAAACATGTAAGTATTGTCATAAAACAAGCATGGAACATCAGAAATTATAGGTACGTTGGAGACGTATCATGTACCCTAGTCCATCATTTGAACCCTTCTGGTGATGATAACTGTGCAAGGCTTGTGATTTGGGGCTGTTTCAGTGGTTGAGGTGGCCTCAACAGCAATTCTTGCTGTTCAGGAAGCTCCCACCCCTGTTGGCTGGCTGTGGCTTGATGAATGCATCACTGGACAATCCCTTGTTGGATTTCCAGTGAGCTTTACTGTTGACAAACAAAAATAGGCACAGGTTGCCTATCTGTCTGATGGTATTACTAGTTGTAGGTGCTAGGTGATTTGGGCTAGGCTAGCTGTGAATCCATCCTTTGCTGGATTTCCTTAGTTGTGCCACTCGATTTGACATAACTAGTGTTCCCTTGGATGATTTCCTATTGACCTCTCCCCTCTTTGCTTGCTCCAAATGGCTAGTAGCCAAGTGATGATACAAATAGGGTTTCTACCCTCTTTTGCTTCTGTGACATATGCACATGCTTAATTATGAGCAAAACCATGGTTTGCTCATGTTTATCTGGTATACCTCACTCCAGCTCCTAGAAATTTGGTGTTGGTGTAGAGGTTTGCTTCTGATTGATGACTTAAGCTTGCCCTCGCTCCTCCTGGCTAGCTTGAGCTTGCTCTACTCCATCTTGTGCTTGTTCACAGTTGACAGTTCTTGGTGAAACTGTCCCTGGATGATTTCTGGTGGTTTGCTGTTCTTCCTGTTCTAAGTGTTCTTGATGCACTTACCCAGCTGCTTGTGTCGATGGACTGGTTAGGGTTTATTGTGGAGGCTTTTATCTGTCTGGCCCCTTTCTTCTCTAGTCGACAACACTGCCTGGCAATACTTGGTGACTCACTGGCTGTGTGAGTTGCTGTTGTGCATGCACACTAGCTGTGTGAGCAGCTAGTGTGTGTGTGTGTACCGGGTGCTTGGGACTTGGGCTGTGAGAGGATCAGCTCGGCAGCTTGTGGTCATATCCTCTCCAATAACCATTTTCTTGCTAACCTGCCAAGTGGCAATGCCACTTGGCATAACTTGTGTTTAGCTTTGTTTGTGTGCAGGGAACTTGGAGATGATCAAGATGAAGTGCAAGATCATCTTGATCCAAGATTTTATGAAGAGCAACTTGTAGTTTAGGATAGATTATTTCATTGTAATTTTCTTTCTTTTTCTTTTTCCATTTTGTCAATTCTTGTAATGTGTTGTAATATTTTATATTTCAAATCTGAATATTGTAAAGACAATGTCTCTTGTGTGATTATCAATAAAGCTCCAATTTTCTCTAATGAGCTTTACGTAATATTTGTATTGTTCATATTCTTTATTATTTAATATTTGTTTGAAGAATTACCTCAATATTGAATTATGAGATATTCATATGGTGTTTGAATTTGAAATTCAAATGTAACTTGTGTTTGAATTCAATCATGCAACTTAAGTTGTAATGCAATAACTCTCCTCTCTTCTCAAAACCCTAACTTAGTTGAATGAGAAGCAAGTTTGTCGCACTCTCGAAACCCTAACCCTGTAAGGTGTCGAGAGAGAAACTTGTCCCCCTTCGTTGCAGTTTTCTTTTAAAAGCGCGAAATTTCCCCAGAATTTACGATGCAATGCACATCCCTTTCTAAAATCTACCCCTCGATCGACTCTAAACCTGGGACATTACAGCCTTTCCCCCTTAAAGAAAACTTCGTCCCGAAGTTGTGGTTGTAATACCTGAACAGTTCGGGGTATGTTTTCCTCAGGTCTTCTTCCTTTTCCCAGGTGGCTTCCCTCTCGGGGTGATGCTTCCATTGAATCTTGCAATACTTAATGGCTCGATTCCTGAGTTGTTTCCAGTTCTCCTCGAGAATCTTAGCTGGCTTCTCGATGTAGGTCAAGTCTGGTTGTAACTCGAGCTCATCATGTGATACTGGCTCATCTGGGGTCTTTAAGCATTTCCTGAGTTGCGACACATGGAATACATTGTGAACTTGAGCTAACCTTCCCGGTAAATCCAATTCAAAGGCTAACCCTCGGTTCTGACTCAGTATCTTGAAAGGTCCGATGTATCTAGGGCTCAGCTTTCCCTTTACTCCAAATCTCTGAAGACCTTTCATCGGACTTACCTTAAGGTACACCATGTCTCCAACTTGTGGCTCCCATGTCCTTCTCTTTTGGTCTGCATAGCTCTTTTGTCGACTCTGAGCTATCTTCAGCCTATCTCTTATGATGTCGATGATCTGCTGCTTTTCCTTAACATAATCTGGATTGAACTCCTTGCTTGATCCTGCTTCATACCAACATATCGGTGATCAACACTTTCTTCCATACAGAGCTTCGAATGGTGCCATCTTGATGCTGCTTTGATAGCTATTATTGTAGGAAAACTCTGCTAGTGGTAAGTGCTCCTCCCATGATCCTCCGAAGTCTAGGGCACATGCCCTAAGCATATCTTCCAATATCTGGTTTGTTCTCTCTGTTTGTCCTCCCGTCTGAGGATGATAGGCGGTGCTATAGTCTAACTTGGATCCTAAAGCTTCATGTAATTGCTTCCAAAATGCTGATGTGAACACGGATCCTCGATCTGACACGATCTTCTTGGGCACTCCATGTTTACTCACGATCTCTTTGATGTAAAGATCGATGAGTTTCTCTCCTTTATCCTGCTGGTTTAATGCTAAGAAGTGTGCACTCTTCGTCAACCGGTCCATGATTACCCATATCTTGTCCTTCTTTTTATTAGTCATGGGTAGTCCGGTGATGAAATCCATTCCTATCTCCTCCCATTTCCATTCTGGGATTGGTAAAGGTTGTAACTTTCCTGTCGGACTTTGATGTTCAGCTTTCACTCTTTGGCAGGTATGGCATTCCGCCACATATTGTGCTATCTCTCTCTTCATGTTATTCCACCAGAACAATTCCTTGAGATCCATGTACATCTTTGTACTTCCCGGATGTATAGAATATGGTGTTTGATGTGCCTCCCGGAGTATAACTTCCTTGATCTCATCAATATCCGGAACGCAAATTCTTTTCTGGAGCCATAATGATCCCGACTCTCCTCGGTGAAATTCTGATGGTCTACCCTCATCAATCCTTCTCATCTCCTCCACGATGAATGGATCGTCCAAATGACCCATGATTATCTCATTCTTTAAGTTAACACTTAGCTCATCGGCTACTTGTAAAGTCGATAGTCCTTCATGAGCTTCTTTCTCCCAAAGTTGTATCTGGGCTTGGCTTATTTCCTTCCTCAACTCCGGTGATAATTCTTGTTCCACTCCTCCGGTGCTCTTTCTACTCAAGGCATCTGCTACAACATTAGCCTTTCCTGGAGTATAATTGATGGTCAAATCATAATCCTTGATTAATTCAAGCCATCTTTTCTGCCTCATATTGAGTTCCTTCTGAGTGAAGAAGTACTTGAGACTCTTATGATCCGTATAGAGCTCACACTTGGCTCCATAGAGAAAATGTCTCCAAGTTTTAAGTGCAAATACTCATCGCTGCTAACTCTAAATCATGTGTTGGATAGTTCACTTCATGAGGTCTGAGTTGCCTTGATCCATAGGATATTACTTTCCGATCATGCATGAGTACACAACCCAATCCATGTTTGGATGCGTCACAGTACACGGTGTAATCCTTGCCAACTTCCGGGACTGCTAACACCGGTGCTGTGGTGAGTTTCTCTTTCAGAGTTTGAAAACTCTTTTCACACTCATCAGACCACACGAACGGTGTGTTCTTCCTTAACAGCTTAGTCGTCGGTCCTGCTATCTTGGAGAATCCTTCAATGAATCTCCGATAGTATCCTGCCATTCCTAAGAATCTTCGGATTTCTTTGACAGTCTTGGGTGCTTCCCAATCTAAAACTGCTGCTACCTTGCTCGGGTTAACAGCTATTCCATCTTTGCTAATAACATGACCAAGAAATTCTACTTGATCTAGCCAAAATTCACACTTGCTGAATTTGGCATAGAGTTGATGTTCTCTTAGTGTTTGCAACACTATCCTTAGATGTTCAGCATGTTCAGCTTTATCTTTGGAGTATATCAAGATATCATTGATGAATACAATGACAAAGTTGTCTAGGCATGGCATGAAGATCTTATTCATAAGATTCATGAAGATTGCTGGGGCATTGGTTAATCCAAAAGGTACTACTAGATATTCATGATGTCCGTACCTCGAGACAAAGGCTGTTTTCGGAACGTCTTCCTTCTTGATCTTTATCTGATGATAACCGGATCTTAGATCAATCTTGGAAAAGACTCCCGCGCCTCTAACTTGATCAAATAGATCTTGTATCCTAGGAAGTGGGTACTTGTTGTTGATAGTAACATTATTCAAATTCCTGTAGTCTCCGCACATCCTTCTGCCTCCATCTCTTTTATCCCCGAAGATAACAGGTGATCCCCATGGTGAGATACTCTCCTGTATGAATCCTTTCTGTTCCAAGTCATCCAATTGCTCCTTAAGTTCTTTCAACTCCTTAGGCCCCATCTTGTATGGTGCCTTAGCAATCGGAGCTGTTCCTGGAATTAGGTCGATAGTAAACTCTATCTCCCTATCTGGTGGCATTCCAGGTAATTCCTTAGGAAAAACATCCTGGAATTCATTTACTACAGGTATATCCTCCAACTTCACTTCCTTCATGCTATTCAATTGTAGCTCTACTTCAATATGTGCATGCTTATCTCCTTGGTAGATCATTCTACTTCCATCGGGGCTTTTCAAAGACACTGTCTTGTTCACACAATCGATCAATGCTCCATTTGCCTCTAACCAGTTCATACCAAGAATGACATCAATGTCCTTCATCGGTAAAATGAACAGGTCTGCGTCAAACACGCACTTATTGATCATAATGACTTGTCCTTGTTTGGTGTGGGTTACTACTATCGTCCCCCCCCCCCCGCGGAAAGTATGGTTATAGGTGTATCTAACTTAGTGCAACTAATCCCATGTTTGATGATGAATTGTTGAGAAATGAATGATGTAGTTGCACCAGTATCAAAAAGTACTTTGCCAGGATGAGTAAGTATCTGGAGCGTACCTATCACTGCCTGATCGGAGTTCACCACCTCCTCCAAGCTGGTGCAGTTCAACTTGCCGAAGGGCTTTTTGTTCTTCCAATTGCCTCCGGTACTTCCACCTCGGTTTCCTCCTCCTTGCTTATTCTTAGGGCAATCCCGAAGCATGTGCCCTTCCTCACGACAACCAAAGCATATTATCCTTGGCTTCTTGCAGTCCTTGGAAAAGTGTCATTTGCCTCCACAGCTACGGCAAACAATCTGAGCCATGGGCTGGTTATTCGAACCCCTTCGGTTGTTGTTGTAGCTGTTGTTGTTGTTGTTGTACCTCGGTTTGAAACTCAAGCCAGTGTTTGGCTTGTTGCTGACATATCTTTTAGGCTCAAATTTAGCCTTCTTCCTCTTCTCTTCTTGTAGCTACTTGAAATCATCTTCAAGAGTGATGGCTGCATCCACCAACTCCTGGAACTTAGTCGCTCTCATCATTCTGAGTTGTACCTTGAACTGGGGACTTAATCCCCGCAAGAACCTCTTCTTTTTCTTGTCCTCGGTGTTGACCTCCTCAACGACATACCGAGATAGCTTCGAAAACTCCTTGACATATTTCATGATGGCTTTATCTTTCTGCTCGAGACTCTCAAATTCTCGACGCTTCAACTCCACTATACTCTCAGGGACATTGGATTCCCTGAACTTCCTCTTGAACTCTTCCCATGTAAATACCTTTTCAGCCGGATAAACGGCTACTATGTTATCCCACCATGATGCGGCGGGTCCACACAACAAGTGTGTTGCGTATCTGACCTTCTCCAGGTCGTTGCATCCAACAGTGTTGAGCTTACGCTCAGTATCCATTAACCAATCCTCCGCGTCCATAGGTTCGGGCGCGTATGCAAAGGATATTGGCTTAGTATTCTGGAAGTCTGACAAGGTGACTCCCTGGTTTTCTGGCCTCTCCACCCTGTTCTGCTGAAGCAGCTCCTGGAAGAACTTGTTTTGCTGCTCCATTGTCATCCGTTGTCTTTCCTCCAACATTTGCATGTATTGGAGGAAATTCTGCTGCGTCATGGGTGGTGGTGGTAACTGGTTTCTGGCTGCTTCATCAGCCTCTTCCTTCTGCTTGGCCTCGCGCTCGAGGCGCTGTGCTTCGCTCTCCTCACCCGTCAATCCCGACATATCCCCCTAGTTCTGCAACACAAAGTGGTACTCATAGTTACTCCATGCGCAAGTTTTCTGAGCTCAACTTTGTGCACAGAACTAGTCACGCAATGGAAATCAAGAAGCAAATCCAAATCATACAAAACATATACCATGTATATACATACTTAAGTGGTTTATTACAATACCCAGTAGCGATGTGAGTATGCAAACTCACTTATTGAAGTATATGTACAAATTTCTACAAAATATTACATACTACAATACATGTGGTACAACTGTATTGTAGTCTCGCCTCCCTTGGTGGTCTCTAGTCGTGCTTCACTCCCGGTACATCCCAGGCTTCCATCCGGTCGAACGTGTAGTCCTCCTGACAGAATCTGGAACATAAGGTCTTCCCGTCGGCTGGTAGTCGGAATCAGAGGATGATCCCAGGGAGAAATCTGTGTTCATGAACTGGTCATTCAATGCATCATAATCCACCCATCGGGTGTACTCCCCTGTGACTCCGCCATAGGTATTTCCACCATCTATATCCGACTCGATCAGTATCGGATACTCCTCATCGTCCCCCTATTAACCTGATAGTTCTGGTTCTGGGTTGTGGCGTCCTCATTCATCTCAGGATTATATCTAACTGAATCACTATGGGTTCCAGTATCTGATCCCCAACGCCAACCTGTGGAGTTTTCTATAGGAGTCTCGGAACGCTGATTGTTTCCGGATTCCTCTCCACCCTCATATCCTCCATGGGAACTACTAGGAAAGTACCTAGGTGTAATGGGTGTGGTTTGTTGTTCGGGATGGTCAATACTAATGTAATCACCAGCTGAATAAACTGGTGTGTGAACCTCATTCTCCATTGGTTCCTTCCCCTTAGTCTCCTCCTTGGGCTCAGTGAACTCTTCCAACATTGTATCAATCGCTCCCGACAAATGTCGGTTCAACTGAAAGAACAATGACAGTAGGTTGCGGCTGTTATCCATGTACTTAGCGGCTTCTGCTGGTTTGCGTTTTGCAAGCTTGAAATGGTTAAGCATAGGATCATCTTCCTCCTCCATATGAGGAATATGAGCGAATTCGGAACCAATAGGCTCTTTCGTCTTATGCTCCCGAATATCAGTGATGGCTCTCATTATGGCTATGTGGTAGGCTGTGTTGATAGTTCTAGCCTCACCTGCTGGCATCACTACACTCATTCCTAGGGATTCTGGAAGTCTTAGTCCTACCCTACACTTCGCCAATACTGGACCATCGTAGTACCAGTATTCATTACTTGGATTTGGGGATCGCACCCAAATTCAAGTAACATAGCACGAAGAATGTCTGCGAGTCCTCCGTCGTATTCACTCAAGTTTGACGGCTTCACTTTCACGTTACGTCCCGAACGTGAACTTGCCATAGTTGGCTGTAGAATAGAAAGAATATAATATTAGTAATGATGCATCATAATAGAGATAATAAAGAATTATCGCACTAAAGGATATGATTGTTCTATTCTCAAGTGAATATACACCATATTTTTAGAGAATTCTTTACTAATCCTATTTGACTCCTAACGTTTCGTCCCATTTACTAGGTTCCAACCTAAGGTCAAAGCTTTGGCTCTGATACCAACTGTGGTGACCTTGCATACCACTGCAGGTTGTAGTATGCCAGACGTTGATATAACATTCGCGAAGTACCAATCCGCAAATATTACATCCCTCAGAGTAGTACAACAAAACATAGCAGGTCCATAACTCATTCATTTATTATTACAAGCAATATGTACATATCATCTCGGAGCTCCTCTTGGGTCCTAAGAGGAATACTCCTGGGTTCGAGGTGAACCCACCTTAACTTACAATATATAAGTCTTACTAGATTATGCATTTATTCTCCTCGAGCAGTTAAGTACTAAGAGTTCGTACTGCTCGGATACTTCTACTACTAGGTAAGTCTAAGCCTGCTCTCCTCCGGAACCCTCCCCGGTTCCGTAGACTATAAGGTAGTCTACACCTTCAACACCTCCAGAGAGGTCTGGTTCTTCATAGCCGATGACTTCGGCTCCTTCAGGGTTGTCGTTGTCCTCTTCCAGATGATTCAGACAATCTAAGCAGGGGATTTAAGAGTGGTATGAGTACGAGCGTACTCAACAAGTTCATTATAGAAAAGAGGTGTTTAATGCACTAGCTACGATATTAGACCAGAAAGTCTAATATCAATGCAGGTTTTGATAAATATTTCTTCAAGAGGTTGCTTTTATTCCAAAAAACTATGTCCGTCAGCCTTCACCGGTTTACTAGAACTTCATGGAGTTCCTTTCCGGCAGCGTTCGCAGTTCCAAATCCCGGAACAGGGAGTGACATGTCACGATTCATTACACTCTGCAGAGGTGTGTTGCTTTACCCATAAGAGATCTTAACCTTGGTGCCAACCGGGCAGCTTTCCCGTCCACACTTCCTTCGGTGTGAGGCCCGGGGGGGGCGACATGCTCATGGACCTGTGGGTTGATGTTGGCTGAGGGAAGATCTACAGAGGAACAATAACAGAGGAATATGAGAGATCAAAAAGAAGAACTACCTCAAGCAAGGTCAGGTCGTCAGACGAACCGGCTGGTTCCGGCGGAGACTTGCCCAGGCGCGAGGCTGGAGTCCGGCCCATCTTCAGATCCCGCCAATGGATGAAAGGGTCCGGGTCGAATTTGTCCAGAGCCCGCTTCCGGCAAGGACCTCGCCGGTCTGAGTCAATGCCGGGGAAGCGGTCCTTGGCCTGAAAAGCAAAGAGGAAAAAGGGTTAATCACAATGCAAAAGTTACCGGTAAGCCGACCCGAGTTGCGTAATTTCTTACTTCTTGGGTCGGGGGGTTAGTGGAACTGAGAGGCCGGAGGCCCCATTCCCAATCTTCCGGCATGGCAGTCTGGCAGATCTGCCTAGCCTTGAGGGCAATGTCCTTTTTGCTGAGAGGAATTCCGGTGATCTTGGTAGGATCACCGGGACCGTACATCTCGCTCATCTTATGCATGCGGCGCTGAAGAGGAAGCACCCTCCGCGAGATAAAGGTGCGGATAATATCGTCGGAGCAAACGTTGGTGTCCTTCATCAGCTGCTTCATGAAGCGTATAATCCGGTTGGTCTCTATGTGAGAGTCCTTTGGATTGTAGCTCCAGTTGGCCCTCGTGGGCGGCGCCGGATTAAAAGGCGGCAAATCAATGAGATCTACGGCACCGTTGTTCTTCACATAGAAGAAGGTCCCTTGCCATAGCCGGCATGACTCGAGACCGGTAAACTTGAAGAAAGGGCTCCCTTGGCGGGAGCCAATGATGCAAGACCCGCATTGTACGGGGTTTTGGGTTTAGGGATTTCCTTGCCCTGAACGGAATTGATCCGAAGAGCAAAGAAACGGGCAAACGTCTCGCGAGTGGGACGAATGCCGATGTAAGCCTCCATAAAGGTGGCATAGCAAGAAAGGTAGAAGATGGCGTTGCCGGGAAGATGGTGAGGTTGGAGCTGGTAAAAATTGAGGAAGGTCCGGAAAAAATCAGAGACAGGAAGGCCGAAGCCGCGCTCGAAGTGAGCAAGGAAGACAACGCGTTCACCGGGTTCAGGCACCGGTTCAATCTCGTCGCGAGGGAGCCGACAGGATACTCCTTCCGGAATCCTCCGGGACCGGTAAAGCCAGTCGATCTCATACTTGCTAACGTTGGAGCCCATCCAGGCCCCGCGTGTGATACCGGCGGAATCTGCGCCGGAAGAGCTACCGGATTCTTGGTCGCTACAGGAATCAACGTCCATCTGGGCAAGATCGACGGTTAATCCGTCAGAGGATTGGCTACGCCGGCTAACGGAAGGGGAGGCAGACGAAGAGGCAGAGGAAGACCCCTCACTAGACATAAAGTTTGGCGAAGAGAAACACGAATCCCAGAATCTACCCCCGCGCGAAGATCTACGAGTAAGAGAAAAAGCAAAAGAAAAGAGGAAGTAAATACACTACCAACCCAAGATCTGGAAAGCAAGAGAAAGAAAGCAAATAGGCATCGGGGCTCACCTGAGGCTGCGGGAGACGCGAAGGAAAGGTTCGCTGAAGAAACGGCGAAGGCCTAACCGTCGACGAAGGCCGGCGACGGAGAGCAGCAAGGTCCGCCGGAGAAAGCTCCAAGCAGCGGTGGAGAAGGAGCACCGAAGGAACTTGGCGCGGTGGAAAGCTTCACCGCAGCGAGGAGAACGGCGCAGGTTCGTCGGAGCAAGCTCTGGCGGCGCCCGGCGACGACGAGGAGACAAGGGGCGAAGGGATCGAAGTGCTCAGGAACAGGGGAATGCGAAGAAAAGGATGAAGAGGAACTGCTCCGCTCTTATATAGAGAGAAGGAGTAGTGGGCCGAAAACCGTCGGGCCGCGGCGGTTCGCCTCGCGGGCCGCCACGTGGCAGCACGATACATGCGTAAAAGCAGGAAGCCACAGGGAGGTACACACGGATCCAGAACGGAGATTGGGATCCGCTGTGAAGCAATTAATGCGCGCGCGGAAGCCGAAGGGAAGTGACCCCTGACACTGGCGCGTCAGTCACAGTGCGCATGTCTCTGACAAACGCGGGGCCCGAGATATTCCCGACTTCGCCGAGGAGGTATTTAATGACAAGGATGCCGGAGGATAAGATACCGGAAAATGCCTTGCAAAGGGGAGAATGTGAGTCCGGGCAAAGATGCCGGATCTAAGATGAATGCCGGATAGGTTAAACCGGTATCCTAAGACAGGAGAACCTGGCATGGTCTGTTGGATAGAATCCGCCAGACTATACCAGCTTCGGGGACTAATGTTGGGGGGATGACCCCCGGTATGCCAAAGGCATGCCAAACCGGATGGTTTGGTCCATCAAGATACCGGTTTAATGTTCATACCGGAACATAGAGATAAGAAATTAGCTCAGTGAGGCTAGGCCGGTATCCCCAAGAGGGGTATGCCGGAACCTGGTAAAGAAGATACCGGGCTACCGGAAAGAAGAGCATGTCGGCAGGACTGGTCAAAGATTCTCTCCAGAGCAAGAAGACAAAGATGAGCTAAGCAAAGTAGCTTTAAACGAAGGGCTGATGATAAAGAGAAGGATGACGGTCAAAGAAGCCGGAGGACGTCAGCGTCCCTGATTAAAGAGGACTCCGGTGTCATCTATGATTAAAGTAGCTTTGTAAAGTAGTTTGTCTAGTCAAAGATGCCATTAGGGTTTCTTGCCCTGTAAGCCACCCTCTCCCCTATATAAGGAAAGGGGGCAGCCTTCTTCACGGGCACGCACGAAGAGAGCTAGGTTTAGAAGAACACATGTACTGAGAAACCTGTAACCCGTTGAGATCAATAAAGAAGATGATCTAGAGCGAGTTCTTCCTTATGTCTTTCTTCTTCAACCTCTAGCCTTGGCTAAGTTCTTGAGGAAACCATCCGGAAGTTCATCCCATCTAATCACAAACCCTCCCCCGAATCCTCTTGCGTCCATTCGGCCCCAACTCAAGCCATCCTATGGCATCTGTCTGTTCACCACGACGACACACGCTCTTCACATTTTGGGCATCTAGAGAATGCAACAACCTACAAATCTTATATACCGAAATGTTCATATATCATCATTGTCATCAACACCAAAACCACATATAAAATGAGATATTCCCTCCGGTTCATATTAATTCACTCTAATATGGATGTATCTAGAACTAAAATGTGTCTAGATACATCCATATTGAAGTCAATTAATATGAATCGGAGGTGTTCTTCCAGAATTGTTCATGACAATTTTTATATAGTTTATTGTTGGTTGCATATTGTAGGGTTCGTAGCATAAAAAACAAAAAATTTCTACCGCAAAGACGAATAAATCCAAGATCCAATCTATGGAAAAAGCCAAGATCTAATCTATGAGATCGGAGCAACGAGATAGATGAGAAACTAACCCTCGAAAATCCAAAGCCTTAACGAGATCAGATCTCGTGGTTGATGAAGAGGTTCTTCTGGTGCTGCAATCCAGCAGCACTTCCGTACTCGGTCACACGTACGGTGTCGAGGAAAACCTTCCTCTCCCCGTTCCAGCGGGCAGCGGAGGAGAAGTTCCCCTCGGAATCCTAGCAGCACGACGGCGTGGTGGTGGAGGAGAAATTCCTACAGGGCTTCGTCAAGCCTACGCAGGAAGAAGGAGGAGGGAGAGAGGTGGCGGCTAGGGTTAGTTCAAGGGGGCTGGTGGCCAATAAGCTATATATATTTTAAGATTTAATATGTTAACTTCAATCCCCTGATGTTGCTGAAGTTCTTGAATTTCTTGCAAATACGGCTTGTGCACGCATGCCATGGGATTCACAAACAATCTGGAGCTTGATCCACACAAATAGCTGGAAGTATGGTTCACAGAAGTGCTTGGAGGAAGAGGGAAATTAGTGCAGATATCGAAAAAGGGACTGTAGTGAGGCGTTCCAAAGGAGCTCACCTGTCACTAACATCACTTCTCAAGCGCCGATGACAAGATGTCGTTGTGGTTACCGAGCGTCATGGCGAGGTGAAGATCTGTGGTCGCGGGTAGTGAGAATCTGGTGGTCGAGAGGTCGGAGACAACGAAAACGATTGAGATGGGCCATCAACGTTCCTAGAGTTGACCAAATCGTCCCCGGGCCGCGGCGTTCGTAGGAGGAGTTGCATCCTGATGACGGGGTTGCAGGCAGGCGTTTCTCCAACTTCCGTCAGCCGAAGGGCATTGAAGACGGAAGTTGGAGCAACGCAAACACCGAGTGGAAGGCCCAACAAGAATCGCTCGAGGCCGCGTGGCCTGTTATATTCAGTCCGGTTCACCAGAAGATATCGAGGTTGTTATCGAGAGTAGAGGCCCATCTAAGTTGTGTCGAACGGAACGGGCGGAGTGAGGTGGTGGAAACGACCGAACTGGAGATCTGAGACATCCGATTTTGAGATCAAACAGCTGATGATGTCAAATTGTTGTGGTGGCTCCCAGGTACACAAGTTATACGGTTACTTAATACTCCATCCGTCCCAAAATGTAAGGCGCCTAAGGTTTAGTCAAAAGTCAATATTTTTAAAATTTTGATCAAGTTTATACTTAAAAATATAAACATTTACAACATTGAACCAACATTAATAGATTCACCATAAAGTATATTTTCTTAATATGTCTATTCCATATTATAGATATAAATATATTTTTCTAAGTATTTAATCAAAGTTAGTAAAGTTTAACTTTTGACCAATCCTTAGATGCCTTACATTTTGAGATGGAGGGAGTAAAGACTAGCTTGAGATAGAAATCATACCACACATAGTGTTACCACTAATAGAAATAACCAATGTCTCAAAACCATACGTAATAACGAAAAACCAAATCTGAACTGGGGTGTAGATGCTCCTGGTTTAATAAAAAATCAAAACAAATAGTAAAATAATTTAAAAAATTCTAATATTTTTGGACAATGAACATGAACAAGTGTTCTAACTGCACACCAAAAAATTCCGAGAAAAGACATCTATAGTTGTTTGTGCAAAAAAGCTAAAATACGGTGATGTTTAGAACGTCTATATTTGTTTCTTACATCACTTTAATTTGTCTTTTTTGCACAGATCACTACGTAAGTCTTTTTTCGGAGATTTTTGGTGTAAAGTTAGAACAAGTGTTCATGTTCATTTTCCAAAAATTTCAGATTTTTTTAATTTTCTTTTGCTATTTTTTCAATTTTTTTATTAAATCAAGAGCATCTACACATGGGTTCAGAAATGCCTTGTCTACGTAATAAGGTCCACAAACTATATGCCAAATAAAAACAGAGTTCATCAACACATATAGCCATACATGTTCACAAGCATAGAGAATCAATGTAAGAATGAGCTCAGTTTCCCACTTTAGCATCGAGACATCATAAAGGGACGGGAGCAAACTACACAGTTACATGGGTGAACGTTTTTCCAATCGGGAGGAACGCCACCACCATCAGACACGGATTTTCTAACGGCACCGGTTCCTACCGATCTCAATCTGATCGGTAGTAGCCTCACGATTCATGTAAATATTTCTTCAGTTTGATGTCTATTTTACTTTGATATGGTATATATATGATATTTATTAGTTATGAGTGAAATTGTAGTCAAATCTTGTTATTTCAGCGACATTATACATATATTTTTCAAACATATTCGAATTCATTTAGTTATTTTTTATTTAAATTACCGCGAGTTCTAATTTATATAAAAAAAATTTGAGATTTTATTAAACTTTTATTTAGATACCAAATATATGTCATATGAAGATGATACACACTAAATATGGATAAGGGCTCTAACACAAATCGCGAGGAAATGAAGGGTGGATGGATGTCTGGTAGAAACCGGTTCCGTTAGAAATGATTTCCCCCACCACCATCCCCCTGTATCTCAGCAGTGAGCTACTCCAATTACACTTATCATGAACAGTTAGGTATCACGTTTATACTCACTGCTTGCCCAGAAGATCTTAAATCAAAATCAGCAGCCACAAAACACCTGTTACACTGTTGAAAATTACTACTAGCGAAGTACCACATCTGATGTCGGAGTACTAATCTTTTGTTGCGTTATGCAACCAAACTTCATCAGCTCGATGTCTACAATGGGAGATACACCAAGCTAAACTAAGGTATAGCATCTTAGACGATTACTAATGTTTAGTGAGGACATCAACAGATCAGAGAGTGGTCTTCCCGACGCGAACGTTGAGAGGCAGCACCTTGGCCGGCCCAGCCCCTACGAGGTACCGCGGCGGCAGCATCAAGTAGGATGTCAGATCTCCCAAGACTACGGCTCCCGGCTTGGTGCTGCTCGTCGCCTCGATGTCTGCCAGCACGGTGTCCGTCCTGCGGTTCGCCTCCGCCGGCAACGGCCCGTTCACCCACATCCTGACGGTGTAACGAGGCCAAGGGCACGCCGCCGCACGGATGCAGACCGCCGACACGAAGGTGACCTCGCCAAGCGCACCCACGGTCAGGAGAAACACGTCGTCGTCTTCCTCGGCGCCAGTTAGCAGACTGCGTGCGGGCTCCGGCACCGGCACCTCGATCTCGCTGGTCTTGCCGTAGCAAAGTTTATGCTCCCGCATGGCGTGGGCGGCGACGAGGTGGGCGACGAGCGCCCTCGGCGGGGCCTTGAAGGTGCAGCCGGGCTCGGTGCACGAACACGGGGCGTGCGGGCAAGCGTCCTTGTGGTCGTCCGCCTCGTGGTAGGTGATGAAGCGCCCGCAGCCGTCGTAGTCGCAGATGGCCCTCACCGACGAGACCACGCCGTCCATGGCCGTGTTGGGGACGTCGAAGGCGGCGCCGTCGCACATCCCGCAGCCCCCCGCGAGGCAGCCGTGGCAGGCCGCGTGCCCGCGCATGCACTGCGCGCCGGCGCATCCAAGAGATCAAATCAGCACACCGGCGGCTGCATTGCAGGTTGTAATGGAGTCGAACCGGACCGGCGGCGAAGCAAAGGAAGAACACGCGCGCACCTGGAACACCGGCGGCTTGAGCTTGCCTTAGCAGATTGGACAGTGAAGCACAGGGACGTCCAGCTGTAGGTCGATCTTCATCACCGCGACGTGTTCCACCGCCACGATAGGGCCGGCCGCTTGGCGCACGACGATCTCCTGCTTCACAGGGACACTAGGAAGCGCCTTCAAGTCCAGCCTCGGCTTCTTGGCGCTCTTGTCCCTGCTGCCCTTCTCCATCGCCGACGTCGAGCCCCTGTTCCTCTCCTCCGACCCGCCGGCCTGCATCCTCAACTTCTCGGTCCCTGGTGAACTGGCTGCGAGGTGGAAGAAGAAGGCTAGAAGAGCAAATGGCGTGGGATACAGAGAGCCGGAAGCGGAGGCAAGGTAAAAGAAGCGGGGGATGAATTAATGGAGTGATTGATTTGACAGTGGTCATGGCGTGGCGTGCGTCGCTTGCTCTGCCAGCACGACGGTTCCCAACGCGCGACGGGACAGGACATGGCCGTAGCTCTACCATCCTGCAGTCATTGGCCACTTTGACTCCGGTACGAATTGTTTTAAACGTCTCCCAAAACGACCTCAAATATATTTGAAACAAGCTGGATATATTTTTGTTCTGTCACGCCCTTTAAAAGGTCTTTTCCCTCCAACGTGGTTAGAAAGGAGCTATGAACGGGCCATCATTGAGAGTGATTCCAAAGAGGTAGTTAACTTGATAAATGATGGACTTCAAATTAGATCAGAACTTAAAGCTATATGTAATGAGATCAGGGAGATTATGAGAGTTTTACCTAGCTTAAGTGTATCGTATATTGGGAGAGATGCTAATCAAGCAGCTCATTTATGTGCTAAGCAAGCTAGTTCTAATAGGAGAAGATGCATGTGGATCAACTATAACCCAGGTTTTCTGACTAGCACTCTATTGTTGTAATCCCGTCAGTTAATTAATGAAGCTCTCACTGATTCGCAAAAAAAATGGTGTCCGGCACAAGCGAGACAAGTAGTGGTGGGACCGATGCGTCAACGATACAGATGTCTAAAACCCCGTCGCCTACCTTTGGTCAAGCGATGTTAATGTTGCCCAGCTTTTCTAGATGATGCAGCGACGTTAATTGCGCCGAGGTCTCCTAGCGACACGACATATTTTTTTTGGTTTTGCATTCTTTCAACGTAAATAAACATTATTTACATAGTGAATAAAGGAAAATAAAAAAATACTAAAAGGTGTCGAGCACCACGAAGTTCAGTATATGAAACGGCCAGTTGGCAACCAACGGAACATACGCCGGTGTCGACGGTGGTGGAGGTGGAGGAGCCCACGAGTTGAGCGACGGAGATGGAGGCGGCGGCGGGTGCGGGGCCAAGTTCTGCAACACCTGCACCGTGACGGAGGGCCTCGTCCTCCGTGAGGCCTGCTGGCATGATGTTCGTGGCGTACCGAGGCAGCAGCGGCTCCACCGGTCGGTCCACCTTCGACACGAGCATGTCGAGCTAATCGATCTCCTCGTTGGTCATCACCGTCGAGAAGTCGAACTTCCGGCCCTCCGTCATGGCCGCCTGCCAGTCGTGGAAGACGGAGGCGATGAAGTCATCGTTGTCGTTCTTGGCCTCCTCGTTATGGTAGGCCAGCACGTCATCATCGTTGTCCAGCTGAAGCACAGGAGGAGCTGACGCCTGTAGTATTCGACGACGAGGCGGTGCTGGCCGCTCAAACGGGAAGTCACTGTCACCGAGGAAACCTGCCTTCCTCCTCGGATCCTCCTCGGTCTAGTGCCAGGTGTAACATTGATTTGAATCGACATCGAAGGCGAGATCGCCGTGGAGGTCTGGTGGCAGGTACCGCCGCCTACGTTGGATCTCGGGTCCTATCTGGATCGCGATGGGGCACTGATGGGACAGGCACCCAGTGGCAGCTGAGCCGCCAGCCGCCGCCAGGCATGTGGACCCCCCCCCCCCACGGTAGCAAGTCACCTAGTTTGCGTGAAACACCCGCGCCATATCAACGGGGAGCGGCACCCTGTCCAGCCACGTCTCCTTGTTGACACTGCTGCCATGCCGGACGCCTCGGAGTGGTGCTTCTTCTTCCCCATGGATGCGGCAGTGCGCGGAGGTGAGGGTGGGAGCGGTGGTGTCGGTGGTGTGGGCGATGGCAAGGACTATGTCGGTCACCTTTTAAAGGCCGAGGGCGCGAGTGAGACACGATGCCATTGATGACGGTGGAGAAGTCCATCTGCCGTCCACCAATGCGTGTGCAGAAGAGGAAGCGGTGCCATTGATGATGAAGGCTGCTGCTCAGACGCGAAAGCGAAGGCTTCCGAAACGACGGCCGCGGAAACGATCCATCGAAACAGGCCTCTAGGTCGTTGTCAGGCGGGCCCTTGGAAAAAGCGTAGCATTCGCGAAAACACACCTGAGATGCAAATACGCGTCGCGTTTGCCTCTCCGCAGACGGTCCGTCACTATGCGTCAGGCTGTTGGGCTCATTTCATATTTTTCGACCTCGCGAACTAATACGATCATAAATAACAGCACGGTGAAATAAGCGGCTGAGCCGATGAGTTTTCGCCTGAGCCAACGCTTGACTGATTGATTGCCCGAGGTGACCACTGGTAAGGGTGGACGCGAGCCAGCTCGGGGAAGGCTCGGGGCGAGCCACACTTTGGCTCGCTGCATTTTGGCTCGGCTGGGTCCAGCTCATTTGGCCGGCGGGCCGAAAAAGCAGGCTCGGCCAGTCCAACTTGGGCTGACTCGCGAGCCAAGCGCCCAGTGTCACTTCCATGTGGGTCCCGCGGAGAAGCAGGAAGGTATGGCGGTGGAGGACCTCTGCTCTGGAGAACATATCTAGTGATACCACACCTTATTTGATACCACGATACCATTCATCAAAATTTGAATTCTAAGTGTCAAAAAATTCGGAAACAAAATTTTACATGTTCACAAGATGTGTGTTTGCATGTCCTGTAATTTGTATAACCAAATTCGAAACACTCTTAGAGAAACAAAAAAGAGAAATCCAACATAAATAGTGTCACATAAAGACAAAAGCACAAAATGGCACTATTCACATAGTATTTGTCTTTTTTGTTTCTGTTTGTGTATTTTGAATTTGGGTCTGAAAATTCTGTAGAATGTAAACACACATCTTGTGAACAACCACAAATTTATTTTCGATTTTTTGACACTTACAATTCAAATTTTTAAGTGTGGTATCATGGTATCATTTAAGGTGTGGTATCACTAGATATTTTCCCCTCTGCGACGGCGAGGCAATGAGCAGAGCATCGATAGAGGACCTCGCACGAACAGATGAGCAAGAACATGTTGCGTCACGAGCATTTGCGCGGCGGCGCGGGGAGCATGGCACTGGCAGCGTGGAGAGGCGCCAAGATCTAGGAGTTAGGGAAGGCAAATTCATTTCACCAAACACCTTGCATGCATGAATAGGAGCAGATGTTTTACCTCAAGGACTTGGTCATTTGATCTATATAATCCAACCATATATCTTAGTACGGTTTTGGAAGAGTGGTGCCGCAGGTATGATCTATATGTAGCCTAGCCGTATGTAACCGGGAACGCGAGCGGCATGACACCAGACGTGGTCACCGCGCATTCAATGTCAGAAAATAACGAGCTTTCGGGCTGAACTGAGGCGAGCCGGCTGAGCCACGAGCCCGTGGCGGTCCAAATTATTGGGCTCGACTCGGTCCACGTCAGCTGCGAGCCGAGCTCAACTCGGGCGAGCCACGAAAAGCTCGGGCCGAGCCAAAAGCCCGCCCCGAACGTCCAGCCCTAACCACTGGTAGCGTGAAAGGGTGTGGCGTGCGTAGGGGTGGACACAAAGCTCGAGGCTCGAGGCTTGGCTCGAGCTCGACAAAGCTCGGCTCGGCCTTGGCTTGGCTCGAATGGTGGACAAGCCAAGTCCAAACCTTCCAATCATGGCTCGAGGCTCAACAAGCCGGCTCGAAAACACGATGGCCACATAAAATACAACTCTCTTTTTTTTTCTCTTTTCTCCTTATTTAATGCATGACGGAGTAACAAAATGTGCTTCTACCATTATGAAAGGTGCGAACGAATAGGAAGATGTGATCAATTTTTGTATCCGTGCATGTCCAAAACAGACATAAAGCATATTTAAAATACATCGGGCCGCTGAAGATGTTCGAAAAGAGATGGGACAAGGCATCATCGCTTCGTCGTCCATCCTTGGCAGCTTGAGACGTTAAGAATGGATGAAGCACGGCTGAAAATGGCTTAAAACTGGGAGTGGCTTCTTTCAGAAAGTTCAGCACAGAACGTACCGTGTTCGAAAATATTTGACAAAATAGCCTCTTTCTATAACGTTTATGGCTAGGGCGAGTGCCGGCAAAAACTAGGCGGTTTCCACGAAAATAACCTTTTGGTGAAGAATTTCACGAAATGACCATATGACCAAACTATTTCAGTCTTCTAATCCTTTTGTGTGGCTTTCTTCGTAAGTGCGTCTGATACGCCTCAAACGTATCTATAATTTTTTATGTTCGATGCTAGTTTTATGACAATACTCACATGTTTTATATACATTTTATATCATTTTGATGCATTTTCCGGTACTAACCTATTAACAAGATGCCGAAGCGCCAGTTCCTGTTTTCTGCTGTTTTTGATTTTAGAAATCCTACACAGGAAATATTCTCGGAATTGGACGAAACAAAAGCACACGGTCTTATTTTCCACGGAGCCTTCCAGAACACCGAAGAGGAGACGAAGAGGGGCCACGAGGCGGCCACACCATAGGGGGCGCGGCCCCACCCCTGGCCGCGCCGCCTTATGGGGTGGGCCCCTCGGACGTCCCCCGACTCTGCCCCTTCGCCTATATAATCTTTCCGTCGCGAAAATCCTAGTACCGAGAGCCACGATACGAGAAAAGTTACTGAGACGCCGCCGCCGTCAACCCCATCTCGGGGGGTTCTGAAGATCGCCTCCGGCACCCTGCCGGAGAGGGGAATCATCACCGGAGGGCTCTACATCACCATGCCCGCCTGCGTACTGATGCGTGAGTAGTTCATCCTTGGACTATGGGTCCATACCAGTAGCTAGATGGTTGTCTTCTCCTCTTGTGCTATCATGTTTAGATCTTGTGAGCTGCCTATCATGATCGAGATCATCTATTTGTAATGCTACATGTTGTGTTTGTTGGGATCCGATGAATATGGAATACTATGTTAAGTTGATTATCGATCTACCATATATGTTTTGTTTATGATCTTGCATGTTCTCCGTTGCTAGTAGAGGCTCTGGCCAAGTTGATACTTGTGACTCCAAGAGGAAGTATTTATGCTCGATAGTGGGTTCATGCCTCCATTGAATCTGGGACAGTGACAGAAAGTTCTAAGGTTGGGGATGTGTTGTTGCCACTAGGGATAAAACATCAATGCTTTGTCTAAGGATATTTGTATTGTTTACATTACGCACAGTACTTAATGCAATTGTCTATTGTTTGCAACTTAATACTGGAAGGGGTGCGGATGCTAACCCGAAAGTGGACTTTTTAGGCATAGATGCATGCTGGATAGCGGTCTATGTTGTTTGTCGTAATGCCCTAAGTAAATCTCATAGTAGTCATCATGATATGTATGTGCATTGTTATGCCCTCTCTATTTGTCAATTGCCCAACTGTAATTTGTTCACCCGACATGTTATTTATCTTATTGGAGAGACACCAGTAGTGAACTGTGGACCCCGATCCATTCTTTTACATCTGAAATACAACTTACTGCAATCATTGTTCTCTGTTGTTCTTTGCAAAGCAAACATCATTCTCCACACCATACGTTTAATCCTTTATTTACAGCAAGCCGGTGAGATTGACAACCTCACTGTTAAGTTGGGGCAAAGTATTTTGATTGTGTTGTGCAGGTTCCACGTTGGCGCCGGAATCCCTGTTGTTGCGCCGTACTACACTCCTTCACCAACAACCTTCACGTGGCCTTTATCTCCTACCGGTTCGATAACCTTGGTTTCTTACTGAGGGGAAACTTGCTGCTGTACGCATCACACCTTCCTCTTGGGGTTCCCAACGGACGTGTACTTCACGCGTCATCAGCGCCACACCCTTCTGTGTGGCTCCCTTCGTAATGGCGCCACACATTCTGTCATACGTGGCGGCTGATACGTCTCCGACGTATCGATAATTTCTTATGTTCCATGCCACATTATTGATGATATCTACATGTTTTATACACATTATATGTCGTATTTATGCATTTTCCGGCACTAACCTATTAACGAGATGCCGAAGAGCCGATTGCTCGTTTTCTGCTGTTTTTGGTTTCAGAAATCCTAGTAAGGAAATATTCTCGGAATTGGACGAAATCAACGCCCAGGGTCCTATTTTTGCACGAAGCTTCCAGAAGACCGAGGGATAGACGAAGTGGGGCCACGAGGTGGCCAGACGCCAGGGCGGCGCGGCCCAGGCCCTGGCCGCGCCGGCCTGGTGTGTGGGCCCCTCGTGACGCCCCTTTACCTGCCCTTCCGCCTACAAATAGCCTCCGTCGCGAAACCCCAGTACCGAGAGCCACGATACGGAAAACCTTACTGAGACGCCGCCGCCGCCAATCCCATCTCGGGGGATTCAGGAGATCGCCTCCGGCACCCTGCCGGAGAGGGGAATCATCTCCCGGAGGACTCTTCACCGCCATGGTCGCCTCCGGAGTGATGAGTGAGTAGTTCACCCCTGGACTATGGGTCCATAGCAGTAGCTAGATGGTTGTCTTCTCCTTATGTGCTTCATTGTCGGATCTTGTGAGCTGCCTAACATGATCAAGATCATCTATCTGTAATGCTATATGTTGTGTTTGTCGGGATCCGATGGATAGAGAATACTATGTTATGTTGATTATCAATCTATTACCAATGTGTTGTTTATGATCTTGCATGCTCTCCGTTATTAGTAGAGGCTCTGGCCAAGTTTTTGTTCTTAACTCCAAGAGGGAGTATTTATGCTCGATAGTGGGTTCATGCCTCCATTAAATCTGGGACGTGTGACAAAAAGTTCTAAGGTTGTGGATGTGCTGTTGCCACTAGGGATAAAACATTGATGCTATGTCTAAGGATGTAGTTATTGATTACATTACGCACCATACTTAATGCAATTGTCTGTTGTTTACAACTTAATACTGGAAGGGGTTCGGATGATAACCTTAAGGTGGACTTTTTAGGCATAGATGCATGCTGGATAGCGGTCTATGTACTTTGTCGTAATGCCCAATTAAATCTCACAATACTCATCATATCATGTATGTGCATGGTCATGCCCTCTCTATTTGTCAATTGCATGACTCGTAATTTGTTCACCCAACATGCTATTTATCTTATGGGAGAGACACCTCTAGTGAACTGTGGACCCCGGTCCATTCTTTTACATCGAATACAATCTATCGCAATACTTGTTCTACTGTTTTCTACAAACAATCATCATCCACACTATACATCTAATCCTTTGTTACAGGCAAGCCGGTGAGATTGACAACCTCATCTGTTTCGTTGGGGCAAAGTACTTTGGTTGTGTTGTGCAGAGTTCCACGTTGGCGCCGAAATCCCTGGTGTTGCGCCGCACTACATCCCGCCGCCATCAACCTTCAACGTGCTTCTTGACTCCTACTCGGTTCGATAAACCTTGGTTTCTTACCGAGGGAAACTTGCTGCTGTACGCATCACACCTTCCACTTGGGGTTCCCAACGGCGTGTGCTTTACGCGTCATCAAGCTAAATTTACGGCGCCGTTGCCGGGGAGATCAAGACACGCTGCAAGGGGAGTCTCCACAATCCAATCTCTTTACTTTGTTTTTGTCTTGCTTTATTTTGTTTACTACTTTGTTTGCTGCATTATATCAAAACACAAAAAAATTAGTTGCTAGCTTTACTTTATTTACTGTCTTGCACTCTATATCAAAAACACAAAAAAATTAGTTACTTGCATTTATTTTATCTAGTTTGCTTTATTTACTACTGCTAAAATGAGTAATCCTGAAGTTGAAGTTTGTTCGTTTAAGCAACAAGGGGAGAATGTTTAAAAGATGCTTGGTATAGAATTAGTGATGCCCATAATAGGTGCACTAAGAAACACTCCACCACTATCCTACTCAGGAATTTTTATGTTGGTATCTCTAGCTGGAATAGGTATGTTCTCGATTGTCTCGCGGGAGGTAACTTCCTAGGCGCTCCTGCTTTAGAAGCTAGTTGCATTATTGAGAGTTTATTTGGAATACCACCTGTTAATGAAGTTAAAATTGAAACCTCTCTTGAAGATGTATTGAAAAAATTGGAAACCATAGAGAAAAAATTTCCAAGTGTTGAAACTAAATTGGAAATGTTACTTGATAAAACTGATGAACTTGATAAATCCTTAGGAGGAATTGATGAAAGAATTAGTGTCCTAGGAACTTGTGTTGTCCATGATAATCAAATCAATAGGATTGGCGAACTTGAAAAAGCTATGGGAACTTTGGGTTCAACTTTTTCTTCTCTTAAGTTTAAGGAGAAAGCTTATGTGGGTAAGGAGCAAAAGTTTATGTATGTTTCTAAAGTGCCTGTTGACTGCCAAAACCCACCGGCGGGCAGCGGCCTTGTCAACACTGTAGAGCCGGGGGGAGCCTAGAGCTGCGGCTGGCTGAGACCCCTCCGAGCGACGGCCCGCAATGCTCTTCTGGTCACACGCGGCGTTGCGAAGTGCAAGGCGTGCCACACCGACCTATACCCGGTCGGGAAGGTGATGAGATTGCCTCGCTTAGTTTCTGCAGTGGCATACATGTAAACGTTAAATACGAGCCTCGATCGGCTCTCGGGTTATCTCGTGAATCGGCTCAAAGAGCCGATCCACCCATGATCCGTACTGGGTGTACGAATACTTGGTGATCCTCGCTTGATCAAGATGAAGCTAATGAGATCTACGACGATTTAGGGTTTTCACCACATAATCGGATCATCCTACTCCAGTGTTGGGCCGGATGGCCACGCACGGTGCTCGTAAGCCGATCCTAAACAAGGCCG
>NC_061513.1:280116196-280143959 GCF_022539505.1 Lolium rigidum
TGGCGCACGTACCGTCAATGGCGCGGTGGTTCGACGGAGCTCCGGTGAAGTCGAGGTCGCCGGACGTGCGGGGAATCGCCTCGCGTGACCACGGATCGGCGGCGGACGGGATTTCCCGTTCAACTGTGGGAATCTCAGCACGAGGGGAGGCCTGGGTCGGCGATGCGAGAAGCTCACCGTGACAGGGCTCGCCGGAGGTGAGATCTGATGGGCGGCGCGGCGCGAGGAGGAAGACGAAGTGGTGAGATGCGGTGAAAGAATGAGGAATTACCGAGTCGCGGGGGTATTTATAGGCCACGCGCGGAGATTCGGGATTCGGATCCAACGGTGGAAACGGAACGGTCGCACCATTGGATGAATGACACGTGTCTTAGGTCAAATGCGGTAAAACGACGTGGAGGTAACTTAACCATGCACTCCCGAAATTTCCGGCTAAAGATTTGCATCTGCGAAAATTTGGCGCGGGAAAAAAGGAGGTTGTGTGCGAGAAAAGCGGAATCTCCGTTGCGATACCTAATCTGAAGACGAAGGATTTCCGAGTGAGAGAACCCGGAATCAAGTAAAAGTTTTGAAGCTCTTCAAGATTCTCTTCGGATCCGAGCTGAATGAAGTCGGAGGAATGATGAATCTCGGAGAACTTCGGGGGCTACTGTTGTGGGTATACTTTATGGGTATATCAACGGCGTGGCCTAGATCCGGCGAGCCCGGGTGGCCCATAGATGGTGGTGAGGCATGTGGCCCATCGGGCGGCCCAGTTGCTGTAGATCCTGAAGGATGAAGTCTAGCCCAGGAACAGGAAGCCGGATCTCTACCCGACCTACGAAGGAGGCCGGATCCGTGACGGCCCATGAAGTATCCGGATCCAGCACGTACTTGCAGGAGGCTGGATCCGTGACGGCTCATGAAGTATCCGGATCCAGCACGTACTTGCAGGAGGGCGGATCCTTGACGTACACGGCAAGACATTGAACCGTAGTTAGGCAACTTGTATTCCGGCTAGGACTCTCCATGTAAACCATAGATCCGTGCGCCTTTATAAGCCGGATCCTGGGAGCCTTAGAAGGAGGAAGACAATTCATTGTAACATCGCAAAATCGCCCAGATAATTCCAGACAAGCAGCAGTAGGCCCTGTCTTCGTGCAGGTGTTCCGAAGCTGGGTAAATCGCGTACCACCGTCCCGTGTGCACTCCGCCCTATGGCCCCTACTTCTACTCCCCCTCGTGAGGATCCCTCCTCCGAGTTACCGTCGAATAGGCAACGACACCCAGGGTCCTATTTTTGCACGAAGCTTCCAGAAGACCGAGGGATAGACGAAGTGGGGCCACGAGGTGGCCAGACGCCAGGGCGGCGCGGCCCAGGCCCTGGCCGCGCCGGCCTGGTGTGTGGGCCCCTCGTGACGCCCCTTACTCGCCCTTCCGCCTACAAATAGCCTCCGTCGCGAAACCCCCGTACGCGAGAGCCACGATACGGAAAACCTTACCGAGACGCCGCCGCCGCCAATCCCATCTCGGGGGATTCGGGAGATCGCCTCCGGCACCCTGCCGGAGAGGGGAATCATCTCCCGGAGGACTCTTCACCGCCATGGTCGCCTCCGGAGTGATGAGTGAGTAGTTCACCCCTGGACTATGGGTCCATAGCAGTAGCTAGATGGTTGTCTTCTCCTTATGTGCTTCATTGTCGGATCTTGTGAGCTGCCTAACATGATCAAGATCATCTATCCGTAATGCTATATGTTGTGTTTGTCGGGATCCGATGGATAGAGAATACTATGTTATGTTGATTATCAATCTATTACCAATGTGTTGTTTATGATCTTGCATGCTCTCCGTTATTAGTAGAGGCTCTGGCCAAGTTTTTGCTCTTAACTCCAAGAGGGAGTATTTATGCTCGATAGTGGGTTCATGCCTCCATTAAATCTGGGACAGTGACAGAAAGTTCTAAGGTTGTGGATGTCCTGTTGCCACTAGGGATAAAACATTGATGCTATGTCTAAGGATGTAGTTATTGATTACATTACGCACCATACTTAATGCAATTGTCTGTTGTTTACAACTTAATACTGGAAGTGGTTCGGATGATAACCTTAAGGTGGACTTTTTAGGCATAGATGCATGCTGGATAGCGGTCTATGTACTTTGTCGTAATGCCCAATTAAATCTCACAATACTCATCATATCATGTATGTGCATGGTCATGCCCTCTCTATTTGTCAATTGCATGACTGTAATTTGTTCACCCAACATGCTATTTATCTTGTGGGAGAGACACCTCTAGTGAACTGTGGACCCCGGTCCATTCTTTTACATCGAATACAATCTACTGCAATACTTGTTCTACTGTTTTCTGCAAACAATCATCATCCACACTATACATCTAATCCTTTGTTACAGCAAGCCGGTGAGATTGACAACCTCACTGTTTCGTTGGGGCAAAGTACTTTGGTTGTGTTGTGCAGGTTCCACGTTGGCGTCGGAATCCCTGGTGTTGTGCCGCACTACATCCCGCCGCCATCAACCTTCAACGTGCTTCTTGACTCCTACTGGTTCGATAAACCTTGGTTTCTTACTGAGGGAAACTTGCTGCTGTACGCATCACACCTTCCACTTGGGGTTCCCAACGGGCGTGTTCTTTACGCGTCATCAGCGGCTCGTGCCTGCCAGCCGACAATTTGTGGCGCCGCTTCCACGGGCGGCACATAGACAGGTGTGGCGCCCTTCGCAAGGGCGCCACACAAAAGGGTTAGATGCGTGAAATAGTTTGGCCGAAGGGTTATTTCGTGCGTTTTTTAGATAAAAGGTTACTTTTGTGTAAATCACCCAAAAATTAGGACCCGGCGCAAAACATTAGTGGACAAAATCACCCAGCCCATGTCCCGCGACTCATATCCCCACTTTTGTCCTCTCCCAAACAACAGGGGAGATGCTATAGGCCGACCGGGTCGGCAGGTACGGGTGCACACATCCCTCCTACCTGGTGACTGTTAACTGGGCCACGGCCCATTAGGTAAACCTCGTTTTCTTTTTCTTTTTCTTTTTCGTTTTCGTTTTCTTATTCTTTTTTCCTTTTTCTGTTTATAATTTTGTTTTTAAAAACTAACATTTTTACAAGCTTTTTTATATTTTCAAAATGTGTTCCAAATTTTCTGTCTACAGATTTTAAAAATGTTCGATTTTATATTAGTTCAAAATTTGAAAATCTTCCAAAATTCAAAATTGTTCAAAATAACTTTTTTGTTCAAATTTCAAAAATCTTTAGAAATTTAAATTTGTTCAAATTTCAAAACTTGTCCAAAATTTGGAAATTCGTTCAAGATTAAAAATTTGTTCAAGTTCAAATTTAACAAATCATTTAAAATTATTTTTTTTTCAAATTTGGAAATTCGTTCAAGATTCAACATTTGTTCAAATTTCGAAATTTGTTCAATTTTTGTCAAACTTAAACATTTTTTGGATTTGAAATTTTTTCGACTATTATTTTTAAACAGAAAAATAAAAGAACAAAATAGAGACATTGAAAAAAGAAAACATAAAATAGAAAACAAAACAAAACAAAAAAGGAGAAAAAACAGGACAAAATCGCCTAACCGGGCCGGCCCACTCCGCGTGCGGGGGTGTGCGGCGCGGTGCAGGTGCCGACCTCGTCGACGTATAGGAACCACCAACAAAAGAACCCCACGAAGGGAAATCTATTTTGGCTCATATGTGTAGATGCATCCACTTTTTAAAATTATTTTTCAAAATGTCTAAAAGCCCTGAATAGAATATCAGGGTGTACGCCCAGACATTCTACGTTCGCGCACGAAGTTTCACAAAAAAATATTATTTTTTATGGCCAATGTCAAAAACAACTTCCATAACTCTAAAATAGCTTTTAACGAGGCATTTTTTTTTGTCTTTTTAAGTAGTGCACACAAACAAAAAATTCCTGCCAAACTACCGTGAGCTAACATAAAATGTGAGGATGCACACTCACCATTGTATTTCAAATTTTTTAAACATTTTGAAATAAATTTAAAATACATTTCTTTATAATAGGGGCATTAACACCATGCCCCCCCCCCCCCCCACGCCCCTTGGTGATTTTCTTCCCCATGAGTCTCTCAAGCTATTCTCCTCCATTTCAATAACTTTTGTTGGTTGAAATCTCCACGTTGTATTACCTCCATTCCAGTTTATAGGGTTTACGCGTATCTCTAGGTTCTAAATTTGGCCAACATAATATCAATTGTATAATACAAAATATATATGATTAGAAAGTAGAACATCTAAGCTTTCTAATGATATATATTTTGTAATATATATTTTATATTATCATTGCTAAATTTATGATCTAGAAATACGTGCAAGCCCTATGAACTAGGACGGAGGGAGTATCATTTTAGGAAAACCCTACAATACTGGAACAAAAACTCATGGCGACCCACTTTTCTCTACCCGAGGCACACCATGAATAACAATTACCAATGCCACACTAGCCGTGGCGCATTCTCGGTGCAAGTGTAGTTTCGTAAATTAAATTTTTTAACATACTTTTGTCACGAATATTATATATATATATTTTTTAATATGTTTGAACGAGCATGCGGCATGTTGTGCCGGAGCTCGTGATAAAGTGTTGGCAGAGCTCGCTGAGGAGTAACCGCTGGCGGCCTTGGTCGTTGAACCGGGAGGTGGCGACCAGGAGTAACGTGTGCTAGCGCCATAGCTAGGACGGCCGAGGCAGGCGACGTTGAGCGATTAGAGAGGAGGGAGGGGCACAACTATAGCAGGGAACGACGAGGCTGGTGGCGCGCTCGTGTAGAGGAGAGCCATGGTGAGACGCGCGGTCGGAGGCGAAGCAGGGGTGCCAGCGCACATGAAGAGAGACGCATGTCGGAGGAGGCGTGACCGGACGGAGCAGAATTGGTATGGAGGAGAACTTTGTGAGCACACATCCCCTGCCAAAATTATGCAGCCTCAAAAACCAAAGATGGTGCCCGGGTAACATGTAGCCTGTACATTTCAAATGTCAAAACCACCAATTTAAAGTTTTGTAAAAAATCTGGTAAACAATTATAGATATAGTCAATGAGATATTCTATGAATCTGAATTTTTTTTTACACTAAATGATTAGTATTCTAGGCTACACACAAAAATGATAAAATTTGACAGATTTTAAAGATATTCAAAAGTTGCACTATTCACTACTTCAAATCTACAACTTTGCTAAGTTTGCACATCCCAGAATGTATATTATTTAACGTTAATTTTTTGCATGCAGGTAGAATAAATCATTGCCTACATCTAGAATTTTTGTATTTTGATGTTTTAAATTGTTATTTCCAAATAATTTCTTCAGAGTAATATCATGCAACAACATTGCATTCAAAAACATCTCTAGGTAGCTAAGTCGGTTTGCTGAATCTCCCAAACCAATAGTTGTTTCATCAGCTGCATGCAGGGAGAATAAATGATTGCCTACATCTAGAATTTTAATATTTTGATGTTTTAAATTGTTATTTCCAAATAATTTCTTCAGAGTAATATCATGCAACCAACATTGCATTCAAAAACATCTCTAGGTAGCTAAGTCGGTTTGCTGAATCTCCCAAACCAATAGTTGTTTCATCAGCTGACATTCTCCAAAATACAAGTGCCAGGAAATACCAATAGCTGGCCATGCCCATCCTTGGCACCGTAACCAAAATGCTGTCACTTGTCATGAACAGCAACCCTACATCAGCATACGATCATCATCAGATTATTACGATTAGGAGGAGGAGGAGGAGCTCCTGTCGATGCGGATGCTGAGCGGCACCACCATGGACGCCACCCCGGCCGCTGGAACCAGATACCTGGGCGGCACCGTCAAGAACGACGCCAGCTCGTCCACGGCGACCACCGCGCCGGGCGACGTGCTGCTCTCCAACTTCATGTCCACCACCCCCACCTTGGCCTTGTGGCCGTTCGCCCGGCCTACCGCCGTGAAGTTGGCCCACATCTTGCACGTGTACCGCGGCCACGGTGCCGCGCTCGCCCGGACGCACACCACCGACAGGGCCGTGGCACCGCCGAGAGCGCCCGCGGTAAGGACGAACACCCCGCCGCCGTCGTCCCCGCCGCCGACGAGCACCAGCTGTGACGGCACAAGCACCTGGTGGCGGTAGACCTTGCCGTACTGGACCGTGAGCGTGGGCCAGGCGTGCTCGGCAGAGAGGTGGGCCGCGAGCGCTGGTGCGAGGCCGGCGAAGCCGCACCCGGATTCCGTGCAGAAGCAGGGCGCGTGAGGGCACGCGGCGCGGTGGTCGTCGAGCTCGTGGTAGGCGATGTACGTCTCGCAGCCTCCATGCGGGCACTGGACCCTGGCCGCCGAGACCACGGCGTCCATGGCCGTGTTGCGGACGTCGAATCTGCCGCCACCGTGCGGGTCGCACCTCCGGCACGACTCGGTGCAGCAGCCACCGCAGGCCAAATGGCCGGCCTTACACTGCACGAATCGGACAGTGGGGATTTGCACGCATGTCAAGAATCAAAGAAACCGATGGAGTGTCCAAGAGATAGACGAACCTACCTGGAAGACGGGTGGCCTCAGGGGGCTGGAGCAGAGTGGGCATTGGAGCAGAGTCATGTCCATCTTGACGGCGCCCTCCACCCTTCTGCCTGTTTCCGTCGCTGCACCGACGACCTCCGCGCCGCCTTGTCCCCCTTCTCCTTCGCCGTCTTCTGCTCCTCCTCCTTCACCGCCGGTTCCTTCATGCTCGGCGACTTCTTGCTTGACCCGGATGCTTCGCGGCGGCTCCAGCCTCGGCTTCTTGGCGTTCTGGTCGCCTGTCTCCATCGCCAACGGCAAGTCCCTGCTCAACACTTTCAATCCAAATCACCGGAGCTGTTAAGAGGAACAGTAACTACAATGCACTTTTGTGGCGAGTTAGAACAAGAACCTCTTTCTTTAAGTCGAAGAACAAGAACCTCTCTGTCCAATGAAGGAGGAAGAGCAGGAGTCTGGCGAGAATAGAGCACGGCGAAATGAGCGGCTGAATTAATTAATGCTTTGCTGATTTATTGACATGACACTGGTCACTGGTGAACATGGAGTAAAAACTAAAAACGTGCCGCGCGTCGCTCAAGCTGCCCGAGGCTGGTCAGAGGAAGGCCGAAGGCCGACGACATATAATAATTTTTATCTATTTTCCTTCCTTTTTATTTAAATATAGATAGAAACATTAAATACACTACTACATAGTTTGAAACATGGTTAAAACATTGTAAAATAAGGAAACTTAACTAGTATTTGTCTTGCAGGTTTTGTGTTTTCACTGCGAAAAAAACATTCTCAGACAGTCAGTTACTCAAGCTAGAAAATCCAGTTGTCAATCGCATCTGTAGAAAAAACATACAGAAACCTACACTAGTGGCTTCAATTAGCCGGTGGCCATCTTCGCAGCAAAGAAAATAACACTCTGACAATACTAAATGCCCTGTTCTCGACGGATTCATCGGTGTGGTAGTGCATGCGGCAGGATGTTTTGTCGAACACCTTAACGATCATCTCGCTGTAACCTTTGTAGAGGAAGGTGAGTAGGCAACCGGCCTCGAAGTTGTGGGCGTGGGCAAACTTGTCCCACCCGGTGTGCAGGTACATCTTGCTCTGCTCGTTAATCAAGACCTCGACAGGGCCACCGACAAAAGCCGTATCTGACCTCCCGCAGCTGCAACTCGGTCGGCTGGGTATCGTCGACGAACTCGACGAACTTGTGCGACAACCGCTAGATGCCGAGGGGATCTTCATCGATGCAGAGGATGAACTCGAAGCACCTCGCCTCCTGCGAAGACGACGACGATGCATATGACAATGAGGTGATGTTGCTCCATCGTGGCGGTCACGTCAATCGCACCTGCGGCCTCGACCGCCTCACTAGCCACATGTACCAGCCATGGATTACATCGCGGTGATTGTGAGAAAGAGAAGGTCGAGGCGATGCTACGGTGGAGGTTGTGTGGTGGTTAGGGTTATTGTGGAGGAGATGAGGCAGCCCGGCACGACACACTCGGCAACGACATTTATTTCTCATTGGCAGAGGTAGGCGGCAGTCGCTCGGCAGACGAGGCATCGCCATTAATGTGACGCAGACTGTCGAACCAATGCCTCGTCGCCATTAATGGTGCGCCGGTGAGAAGACACATCGGGCTAGGGCACTTCTAGGCATGCAAGTGGGAGAAGAGAGCGATTATGCGGCGCGATCGCGCAACGTCCGCCCAAACGCATTCGAGGCGCATATTTGGACCACATTTGCATCTCACGGACATACCGATCACTATGCATCGGACCGCTAGGCCTGGTTGCAGGCGCATTTTCTGACCACACGATCACAAGCGGACGCGCTGAACCGTTGGAGATGCTCTCATGGCACATGCAGCTGCCCTAGCAGGCTAAATAGTTGTACTAGACATATTAAAACTATCACTCTAAACAGAATCGGATCGGATATAACTTTACCATATATTTTTCTTGATTCGAATTTGATTAGATATTGATGGGTTTCAAATTCAAATGCGGATATAACATGCTGCAAATTCAAATCGAAAATAGAGCAAACTCGAACTAGAAAAAAGATAGTCGTATCAGTAGATAGTTATAGTTTTTGCAAATTTTGAGAGAGATTTAAACTTCAGACTTGTGTAATTAACTAAAAAGAGACATAATGCGTTAAAATTGAATCAGTAATAAAAATTTAGAGCTAAACATGCTCGCCAAATGAATTTGATAACTCAATAACTATTAATCTTGTAAGATTAGTCTTCGCTTCTCAAAAATTGGATTATCTGGATTAAAACCTTTGGATAATCCTAATTAAATTTCGGATAATCCATATCGATCCACATGCTATTTGCTATATCATATCTTATACCCTATCCGGAGCGCCACATCGAAATCAAATACCTTATCCGCATGATTCTTTAAAATCGGAGGTGGATAGCTTAAAACGGATTCGGCGTCGGTTTTGGTGTAGAAATTATTCTACGTGTTTACACCCCTAATTAAATCGGAAATTCAGTTGTGTATGTTTCCTTTACCAAAATAATACTTTAAAATGTGAAAAATATTCCATACTCGTATTCTTTGTGCGCAGGCGAGCTTCAAAAAGAACAATATTTTTGGTGCTTTGTGCAAAATGATAAAAATAATATCCCATGTAAACCCTCAGTTTACAACTGAAT
The DNA here is from genome assembly GCF_022539505.1 of Lolium rigidum. Taxonomy (NCBI): domain Eukaryota; kingdom Viridiplantae; phylum Streptophyta; class Magnoliopsida; order Poales; family Poaceae; genus Lolium; species Lolium rigidum. Next base: position 280,125,396 of record NC_061513.1, read on the forward strand.
TTTGTCTTTTTACTAGACCATACGAAAAGTTAGGTTATCCCGTGCGTACACAATTACTGTGAATATATTCACGTGACTTTATTTTCTAGAATTTTTTAACACTTCAAAATCTATTGAAATTATAAAAATAAACACACACAGAAATGGGACAATTTAATGTCTCGGCCACCAAAACATCACCAAGTCTGGTCACAAATATTACAAAACCGCAAAGTTCAAATGGAAGATGTTGGCCCATCCGCCCCCAGTGATTTCTTAGCCGACACCGCTTGTATTGTTGCTGGTGATGTCCCATCCGGTGTCGCCTGTGCCGTCGCCATCGATGACATTGGTGCTGCCACCATCGACGCTGCTGGTGCAATCCCCATTTCCTGCAAGATGGGCCGACGATATATCATGCAGCAAGCCTTGGCCTATGCATCCATGTTCGAAGTTTCAGCGTCAAGGATTACCATGTCCTCTTTCATTTTGTCCACCACAACTCATGCCCTCTCAAGGTTGATTTTCTCCTCTTTCTTCTTGAACATTTCCGCCCACCTTGCATCACTTTTAATGTCTATCAAGTGTTGGTTAATGAGACGTCAACGATGACCTTGACAGTCGAAGCTTGCACCCTCTTCGATGATATCGTCGCCTCCCTTGTAGCCTTTTCCTTCTTGTTCTTGGTGGGTTATCCCTCGAGGCCAACTTGGATGGTGTCGGCCCATCTACATCTATTACGCTGCCCTTTTTGATAGTCCTTTGGACGAGCTTTCCATTTTCCTCAGATTTGAATTTTCAATCATTAGCACATCGGTAAACACAACCAAAGCATATCAATGCGTGCTATAATTTAAGTATGCCAAAAGAACAAGAAGTTTTACAACATTATAAGATCTTCATGGTTTTTCTCCTCTCTCTGGCCTTATGTGAATTTGCTTCTTTATTCCATGGACTGAGTGCAAGCCTTTTGTATAATTCCTCATCTATGTGACATGCCCAACTCGTTATGGGCCATGTGCGTGTGCTTGAACTTCTAGAAATTTTTCCGCTCCTTGAATTGATCTTTGATCGTCTTCCAATACTTTTTGGAAGTTAGTTGGGCACCAGTAATGGGGTCAATTTCACGGCCCTACAAGCCTCGACGAGGCACATGCCCTACAACTACAAGGTCTTCCATTTTGGTCCCCGGCTCCTAGGTTAGCTCTTGATTTTCTTCCCCATCTCAGCATTGTTGGTTCGGGTGGCTCCCTCTTCCTCTCCCTTCTCTTCATCCCGGCCCCTTATCCCTCCTCTTCATCCTCGATGGCCACGGTTCCACCATGGATGATATCATTCATGATGGCACCCTCGTTCTATGCACAAAAAACACAAGACCTACACAATCCTATGACCAATTGATGTAATATACAATGACACGGTTCTCATACCTCGTAGTCGTTGCCAACAAAACCACCAAGTGTGATTCCGCCGAGCACGTTGAAGGTGCCCTGGCTGGCACCACTGAACAGTCCCAACCCGCCTGCATCATCGTCAAACGGGTGTGGACCCCTCCACATGGCCGGCGAGGGGTTTTAGGTGTCGTTATGGTCTACGAAAATACCACCGTCCGAACCATGGTGGTGATCAGGGCAACCAAGGAAAACATGGTGTTTGGATCGAAAACACCATGATCACTCTCGCACATCTTAGGAGAGAATTCTTGGTGTTGAGTAAATCGAGCCTAGTAATTCATGGTGACTCGAGCGTATCTCTCTCTGACTATTACAAATCTACGGCAAGTATCTTGAACCATCTCAATTTCAAAATATATGCCTTTTTAGAAAGGTCACGTAGTTTTCTAAAATGGTTTACATTTCGGGAGGTAATAGTTGCCAACCGTAGGCACCCTACACCATCAGATCGATAAAGACGGTGCAACTGCTGAAGAGAAGGATGAGGCCAAAGTTACCCCAAGAGAACCAAATGTATGCTTTCTTGAATCACATTTGATTTCTCGAGATCACTAACAAGTATCAAGAAGCCAGTCTGAGAACATAACGATTTGCTACTGTAAACATGAGTCCAGCTTAACATAGCGCAATAGCCAACAAAACAGAGACTGATCATATCGGCCAAGACATGCAAAAGATCATGGTCTTTATTAGTACTATCTACTAGATTTTGTCACAATAAACTGTAGTTTCATCTTTCTGTAGAATTAGATCTTCAAATCCATAAGCAATATAATTATACCTCAATGAAAACTGCACCTGATAAGGAGTGTTGTTAAGTAATACATGCACATCATGTATTAAATGATGAAGTTGCCTAGAATCTAATGCTAACCAACGGTAGAATATTTGAGTTTTGCAATTTAATAGTATATCTGAAGAGAACCATCTCGCACGCGCACAGACTAGGGTACTACACACGCCATGGTTGTTCCTGGTGTTGTACCTCATCGGCGGGCTAGCGTTGATGATATGCCTCATCGCCTCACGCTACTCACCTCGAGATCTCATACTCGAATCTCCTCGGGTACCTCGACAGCAGTGGCGAGGGCGGACCAGACGACATGCCATGGGGGCAATGGGCGCCAAAGGGGTGATGCGTTTTCGGCGGCTCTAGTGGTCATCATGGCCTGCGACAAGAAGCCCACATTCCTCACCAATCTGACCACCACCTGCGTTGTCATTGAGACTGGGCTAGCGTCCACAACTTCAGTTGTGAGTGCGTGCGACGGTGGGGTCGGGGAGAAAAAGAAGGTTGGTGAAAACGGGGTTCTAGTATAATTGAAGATTTGGTGACCCAAATACACAAATAATACTTGCTGACATTTTCACTCACCCCTAAATAACTAATAATGTTTGGGTTCTAAGTGACCTATTGGTTGTTAAAACAAACAACTATCGTTTATTTATACTATATTTTTTATTTTTACAATTATAATGTGTTTATTTAGACAATCTCAATCACTATGCTTTCTAGTACAAGTAGGGAAACTAACCACTTAATAGTGCAAAAAATAGTATAATATATTAGTTTTTGTTATATTTTTTAACATCAACAAAGAAAATTCACTTGCACTAGATTTAAGGCATAAATTGCAAATGGAATGGAGCTAGTTGTTTCTTTTTAATTGATGGCTACCTCTTAAAATATTTCTTTAACCAAATTCTTCTACATTAGAGAAGAATAGGAAAGTAATAGAATCACATGCTGTAATATCCCAGGTATTGGGGTTACAAAAATAGAGGAAACAGATGTGTGCATTGCATTCATGCATAGAAAATCTGGGGAATTTTCGCGCTTTAAAGTAAAACAGTCACAGTAATCGAAGTTTCACTTGACCTTGGTGGAATTGAAGTAGCTCATCAAGTCAAGCGCTATAAACCTCAATGTGACTTTGCCAAAACTTGGTTTTGGTAGAGATGATTTGATCTAAGGGGTTAGATCAAATGGAACTAATAATCAACACAACAACACTTTACTCAATGATCAATTGCTTGATCTTATAAAAGATCATAACATGGAATTCCTCGCCATAACATATGAACCTACAATTAATTGGAAATTAAGTAACAATAATTGGAGAAACTATTCTTCACTTATCTTCTCCATGTCTTAAATTAATCCAAGCTCCTACCATAAACCCTATGATACCCATTCTACTTTAATCTTGGAAACAAGACAAGGAGATCTAACTAAGAAATATAATTCTCCTCTATTTCAAATTATTATACATCAAACCTAGAGAGGTGAGAGTCCTATTTTGTTTAGAGAAGCCATGATAAACCTTGAGGCAAACCTTAGATATAAATAACCATATGATCACAACATCATCTTCAAGAGGAACCCTAGAGTATTATTCAAGTCATTCCCAAATGAGAGGGACCATTCATACTAATCCTAGCTCTGTCTATTTAAGAATAAAGGACATCCTTTGAACTAAAATATTAGGTTGTAAACCATTTCCCTTGGAGTGGTGAGATAACCTAATATCACATGGAATAATACCATATCCATGAATTGATAAAGTAAGGAGGAGATTAATTCAACCAAGATAGCCAAGTGGAGTTTTAGACTTGATATCTTTTTTTTTTTTTTTTTTTGCACACAAAGCGGGGTCAAACGACCCCAGAGGAGCTATTTCATATATCCATACGTGGCAGATACAAATTGCAGTAAGGTCCTCTAGCATCTCTTGCACTAACAAACCTAATATTTGAAGTGAGGACCTCACACTTTACACAAAGCACCCTACAAACATTGCAGAAAACGTGATCAAGTCCGGTGCCTCTGCCACCAGTCGCCGGCGAGCTCCAGGCGTCACCGCCGAGCTCCAAGAGCAGGATGCTCGCTAGCTCCGCTCCGGCGAAGAGATCCAGCTGCTGGCTACCAGAAGAGGGCCGGGGACGAACCACTTGGCCTTCAACAGGCGGCGAGCTCCAGCAGATGAACACACAGGCCTCCGAGACGGAGGTTGAAGAAGGGTCTCCCAACAGACCAAGGATCACGGCGACGAACCTGTTCGCCGTGTGTTGCGCGCAGAGAAGATCGGCAGCTCCAGGTAGTCCCTCCATGGAATCCACAACAACCGCACCATCCAGCCTTCCCTCACCTTGCTCACCACCGCGGTGATTTGGAGGAGGAAGAGGCAGGGCGGCGCCGCCCAGATCCAGGGAGAGGATGAGCTTTATTAAAGGGGGCGGAGCAGCGTTTCCGTCATCCGCCTGCGGCTCCAACCCTTGGAGCACCACGGACAGCATCAACACCACCACCGGCCATCGGGAGGCGCTCGAGCTCCGCCATGGCCACACCCCAGATGGCATAACGCCAAACTCCACAGGGGAAAAAACTACAAGAGTAAACCTAGACCTAGCCCTATCTACTCCGGCACCTCTCCGAGACCAACTCCGGCCGGCTACTCCGGCGGAGAGGCCCTGGATCGGCCCGGCCGACCACGGGTGACTCTCAACGATACTGTAGCGGATAAGGAGAGGAGAAGGGGAAAAGAGGTAGAAAAGTAGAGGATATCTATTAAGATATGGTGAATACACCATAAACCCTAGAATAAACCCTTCCATTAGAAATACTTTAGGAATCCAAACCTTGATCATTATAAATTGAGTAATGATCATAAACCCTAAGAAATTGAGTTAAAGATATTAAGAACAAGTTGATCATGACTAATCCATGATCATTCTCTTGAGGTATGTGAGGGTAAGTTAAACTCTACTAGAGTTGATAGATCTCATCCTCACATGAAATTATAGGAAGATCACTAGTAATCAAATCCAGGCTTATATCCCAACCTTAACTTGTGAACCATTTGGTGCTCATAAGTAGAATCCTACCATATCTATATTTCGAACAAGTTGATCATGACTAATCCATGATCATTCTCTTGAGGTATGTGAGGGTAAGTTAAACTCTACTAGAGTTGATAGATCTCATCCTCACATGAAATTATAGGAAGATCACTAGTAATCAAATCCAGGCTTATATCCCAACCTTAACTTGTGAACCATTTGGTGCTCATAAGTAGAATCCTACCATATCTATATTTCATAAAATAAAGAATCTAAGAAAATCTTAGAGTAAAACTCCATATTTAATATGGTGAGAAACCATCCATCCATGTGACCAAAGTTAACTATAAAAAGAACTATAACAACTTTAGTTACTCTAATGATAAATTGAGGATAGTAATAGAAGTTAATTGGTAGAAGATAAAACCAATTCTCAATATCTTTGTAACTAAAGGAGAACATAAAATGTTAATTAAGCCACTACCTTATCATGGTTAGGGGAGATTAACCCTAGCACATGCAATATGGTGTCATCTCATCTCACAACCTAGAATTAAACCTCAACCCTAGTTTATGTATCACTATGGTGATCATAATACAAACCAGGCCATAGATGAGATTCAAACCAATTGCCATTAGGTGAATCTCATTAGAACCTTAGAAATTGCTCACAAACTATATCTTAGTTTTCAATTATGAACCTAAGATTAACCTTGTGCTATATAAAATAATTAGAACCATAAGTGGGATTTACAATCACTTACCTTTTAACCAAAGTCCAACCATGAGAAGAGTAATGTCTACTCTAGGTAATTCAAAGTACTATTAAGATATAATACTAGTGCTAACCTTGACATAGAGTGATAATCAAAATTACAAGATCTTAATAAATAGAGGATCACATAAAATCATATGCAGGGAACTAAATTCTCAATTAAGAGCTCAAACTCTAATGATAAATTCTAAAACACTTAGAGTAGAAATTATCAACCCTAATAATTCAAATAGATTTGATTACACAAGAAAAAGGAAATTAAAATGAGGGCATAAACTCATGATTAATTACAATTTGTAATAAAGCTCACATATGTGAAATGTTTAATCAAAACAATTGAGTATTACCATAATACTTTTATTAGTCTTTATAAAAGACCAATTGTCAAACACCTGCAAAACAGAATGATTGAAATTTGAATTAAAAAAAAAACAGAAATCAAAAGAGACATACAAAACAGAAAATAAATAAAAGAGAAAAAAGAAGAAAAGCCTCACCTGGGCCTACCAGACCGAACCAGGCCAGCACAGCCCGAACGAGCCCAACAACCCCAGCCCAACACAGCCCAACCAAAATAACCATACCGTTCACTGCTTTAAAAAAAACGTGCGAGAGGACGTGGTCTTCGTCTTCCTCGCATGGACGCCACGGGACGCCGTGATCGACTTCGCCGGCCACGTCCCCGTCGCCGATAAGCACCAGCCGGATGCCAGCCTCGCCCCAGAACCCTAGCGCATGGCCGTGGAATCCGTAGCTAGTCAGAACTTCAAGATTCGGGCAGCGAAAACACCAAACCATATCTCCACCGTATCCTGGCCGCTCATCACCGACGCTCGCCGTCGTTCCTGACCACCTCGTGGTCTATAAAGTCACCAGGAGGACCTCCGTGTTGTCCTTGTTCATCTCCGCCATCCCAAATCCTCTTAATCTCTCTGTAGCCCTCACCATTCCCACGTACTGGCCGCCGGAGTCGGAGGAGAAGCCGACGAGGGGAGCCACCCCAGCACTCGTGCGGAGGTCCAGGAGATGCGCCTTGTCGTGAAGAGTTTCCTGGTGGAAGATAGCATCCGGAGGAGCAGTGAGGGATGCCAATTCGGCGATTCCCTTTCGCAGTTCATCTCGGGCAAACAAGAAATTGAGCTCGTCTCCATCCATAATAGTCGTCGCCGACCACCTCATCAGAACCAGGGTATGAATACGCAACCATAGCACTTTAAATTGCATCAAATGGTCCACCATAGCTCCATTTTCACACTTGGACGGAGCTGCGCCGCCGCAGACATGATCTCCGGCGATGCTCCGGTGCGTTTCTCGAGAGGCCAACACCACCACAAGGTTTGCCTTGTCGAGAGGGTTCGTTAGAGCATAGACACGCATCTGGGGAGGCCGTAAATCGGCGGCGCCGTCCCCAGATGACCACCGGCGTTTAAACGTCGACGTGGTCAACTCGTCTGGTCAACCTTGAACCATCGCCGCTGGCGTAGCAGCCTACGTGGCCTTGGCCCCACGGGTCAGTGACTAGGGTTAGGTTCTGCCACGGTAACCAAAGTTTTGTTCATTTAAATTTAATTCCAGAAATTTGTTGCAACTTCAAATAATTGTAGAAAATTCATAAAAGCTCAGAAAAATCAAAATAAGATATCAAAATTCTTCTAAAAGAAAACTCTATCCAATAAAAATATAATATGAAATTTTTATTTTTAATAAAAATTCAATTATTTAATACTTATTAATTAAGCATTTTCCTTTAACTTTTAATACTATCAAAATTCAATAATTAGGAAAACCTTCTAAAATAAATAAAAACCAGTAAGGAAATAAAGAAAACATTAAAGATAATTTTCTTTATTTGATTAATTTGTTAAATCCTTATTATTGGAATTTAAACCCTGATTAATAATTACCTTAATTATTAATTATTGAAAATTAATAAAATACCAAATCCAACATTATTATTTCAAAGTTATTAATAACTTCAAATTTATTAATGAAGTTATTAACTTATGAACTAAATAATAATTATGCCACCTTAGTCCATATGGTAGAAAACTAGGAACTCATCATTTCATGTGTAATCCTAAAACCCTAATGCCATTTAAACCCTAGTTCCATTATTACATGTGAACCATAGATTGCTTCTAAAACTAATACCTAGGTTAGAACATGCGATCATGGTACCTACTTCCAAATCATAGAACAATAATAGCAACTAAATAATTACCAGGACCACATAAAATGTAATATCCCTATCACTAGTTAATTGCTATGCTATGTCCTCATCTAAATAAAACTGGTTGATCTAGTAGGATCAACCAAGTGTAAAACCCTAGTTCCTAGTCCCTAGACCACCCTCCTTAACCATCCATGCTTAGCATCACACTAATGTGATGAACCTCAGGAGCAACTATACCAAATCTTGAGCATTACCTAACCATATTCCACTAAACCCTACTAGTGTTAGATAATTATCAGACATCATATTTGGGAACCAACCCATCTTTACTTAGGGAATTAAATAACCAACCTAAACAACCTCAACCTAATTGATATACTTCTTATTATTTAAGAAGTATGTTCTTCAAAAGTCATTCTTTTGAAGTAAACCGAGAACCATCATCAACCCTGCTTATAAGAACCTATAAACCCTAGCCATCTATCACCGATAAGCTATAACCAACCCTGATAGTACCCATGTGTAACTAATTGCTTAAGTTGCTTATGCTTAAGTAAAACCAAACAAGCCTAGTTGCTGATGAATCCAACTATGTTGTGATCCATCTACTACTTATTCCAGAAACCAATTAGAACCATAGAACCCCATAAAACTCCACAACCCTGATTGTTATACTTGTTCTTTATTAAAGAACATGTTCTTCAAAAGTTATTCTCTTGAAATATATAACAAATAATCATCAACCATACACTATCAGGACTTAAAATTGACAACTGCTCTTTACTTATTACACAACCACTATTCCTTGATGTATATGATTGTTACTATGCATTTTATCACCTGCTTATGATTCTAAAACAACACAACCCTAAATAAGAACCTTGTTTGCAAATCACTCTAAAAGTGCAACACACCCTAAACCAATCATTACAACTCACTGATCCTAAGTCATCAGGGTTAGATCACGCTTAGAGCGATCTGCATCTCATACTTATGCATTATTGCATCCTTGCCAATCTTTTAAACATCGTCCTCACGGACGATGATGCTATTTCAGAATTTGGAGTTATTGCGTATCGAAGACCTTGCCTGCATAATCTTGCAGTCAAGAAAGGCAAGTTCATCGCTTGCTCATGTCATTTGAGTATCTTTATCAAATTACTTGCAAAGTACTATGATTATCACTATTGCATAAAAACCAAAACCACTATTTTCACAACTATGAATATGACTATGTGGTGGGCAATGGAACCATGGATTGTGTTGACATGGTGGAGGTTCCATTGCAAGGGTTTATATCCATCTAGGATTAAACAACAAATGTCGTCCGAGTGATTCTTGTGCCGTAACACCCGTGTTAACCATAAGATCCGGAGTGGGACGGAGTAGTCAAAAGTGTTTCCACCTCTCGTTCATCAACGGATGCGCTTTACCGTAGACACTTGTATCCGTCGGTGGCAAGCGGTAGGCTGGGGAAGCCTTAAGTCCCCATGGCATAGTCCGTAGACACTTGTCGCTCGAAGAACAAGCGGTAGGCTGGGAAAGCCTTAAGTCCCCACGGTATTGCGGTCTATGATGGGTTGCAGCTACCGGCGAAGGAGTTTGGTTAACGAGTCCCAAACTGTTGTCGTGGTCGGGGTCCACCCGTGAGTGGGAATAATGGGACCGGCGAGGACCCGGGGTCGGGGTATGCAACAAAGGGTGGGTGTTCGAGGTAGCGGAGGAACATGATTGGCTAGACCTTATACCGGGCCTCACACCAAAGGAAGTGTGGACGAGAACTAGACTCGGTTGGCACCAAGGTTAAGATCTCTTATGGGTAAAGCAACACACCTCTGCAGAGTGTAAAGAACCATGACCTGTCACTCCCTGTTCCGGGATATGGAACTACGAACGCGGCCGGAAAGGAACTCCATGAAGTTCTAGTAAATCGGTGAAGGCTGACGGACATAGTTCTTCTGAATAAAAGCAACCTCTTGAAGAAATGGTTATGAAAACCTGCATTGGTATTAGACTTTCCGGTCTAATGCCGTAGCTAGTGCATTAAACACCTCTTTCCTATAATGAACTTGTTGAGTACGCTCGTACTCATCCCACTCTTAAATCCCCGCTTAGATATGGAGGCACCGAAGGAGGATCTACAAGTGCAACACGAAGACCGAGGAGTCAACAACTACTTCAAGGGACAGGAACCCGTCGAAGAGGCGAGATACCACATCCAACAAGGAGAAACCTAGATTAGCAATAGAAAGGAACTAGCTTCCTAAATTTAGCTCCTATTTAGCTAGAATCTATTCATAGCCTCTCGTAGCTAGTTAAATACTCTACAAATAGAGTTCGTGATAAGACTAGTCTACGAGTCGTTCTTCTCGAAGTTATTTGCAGTTTTACCTCATTGTAAAGTAGGAGGCCGTGATGATCTTATGTAACGAGTCAATGTTGTAATTCTATAGACATGCCTTGGACCCGCATATGTTTCTGTTGTACCACTCTGAGCGATATAATACTAGTGGAACGGTGTTTCATTGGTGTTATATCAGACTTGCATACTACACCATGCAGTGGTATGCCGGGTCACCACAGTTGGTATCAGAGCAAATGCTTTGACCCTAGGATTAAAACCCTTTAAAAGAGACCTATAGGATTGGTAGTGTCTATAGTAAGTTGTTTTAGCTAAACAAAATAGTTCTTATGACTTGAGATGGATATTCACTTGAGAATAATCCTGACACACTTAAGTCAACCTTTCTTACCTATCTTTCTTAAGTGAAGTTAGTTAGCTAGTCCTAAATATGTAGAACACCATTAAGTCCTTAAAATCATAGATGAGTAGACCACAGTTGGTATACAATACATGGTAGTCCAAAGAGAGGATACAACCATAAGGAAGATATCCTATTGGAAGATGTGTACCAACACATGTCATGGTTAAGTGAGAGTTATCCGGATCTGTAATAGGAGTAATATCAAGTGATGAAGATAATTAAGATATCCTAATAGGTGATGTAGACCAAGTTAAGTAATGAGTAAGTAAAACTATCTTGACATGTGAAACAATTGATAGTAAGTGATAACTATGAGTCCTATGAGGTAGTATAGACCATGATGAGTCAATCATGGGAGGTAAGGAAGAGGGATAGGAATAAAATTATGTCTACTTACATGGTAGAGTTGTTAATCATATATGATTCACTTGAGAATCATTATGTGATGAGTAGAACATCATAAATATTTAGGAGAAGTACAATAAGAAGTCAAGTGCTAAACTATAGTGCAAGACTTGTGTTCCAAAACCATGGGAAGTGTGCCAAGCACATCATGACCATAGTCTTATGATATAAACACTTGGAAGTATAAGAGCTATATTTCCATAGTTATGTGTTTAGAGTAGCAATGTTAGAACCTAGACATATCATGTGAAATAATCCTCAACATAATGGAAGCTAAGTTAATACTTCCAAAGAACTTTAGGTCAACCACAACTATCCTAGACCATTTTGTTCCAAGTTTATCTCATTGCAAATTGTGCAATTCAGGTAAATGGCAAGACAAATAGTAGTACGCCATATATATACGTGCTAAGTATCACGATATAAACCTATGTTATGTGGTGCTATGTACTACGCATCAGAGCCTGATGTTTAGAGATGTCTTACTCAACTATTATATTCAGGCTTATGATGGTGTGTATTATATGCTGATGTCTACGGGAGCTTCTATTCTTGTAGACAGTGTTGGGCCTCCAAGAGCAGAGGTTTGTAGAACAGCAGCAAGTTTCCCTTAAGTGGATCACCCAAGGTTTATCGAACTCAGGGAGGAAGAGGTCAAATATATCCCTCTCATGCAACCCCGCAACCACAAAGCAAGAAGTCTCTTGTGTCCCCAACACACCTAATAGGTGCACTAGTTCGGCGAAGAGATAGTGAAATACAGGTGGTATGAATGAATATGAGCAGTAGTAATGGCGCCGAGAAAATAGCTTGTCTGGCGTGTGGTTGATGGTGGTAATATGGTAGCGATAGTAACGCAGAGTAAAACAGTAATCAAGCAGCGATAGCGATATTTAGGAACAAGGCCTAGGGAATAGACTTTCACTAGTGGACACTCTCAACTTTGATCACATAACAGAATAGATAAATGCATACTCTACACTCTCTTGTTGGATGATGAACACATTGCGTAGGATTACACGAACCCTCAATGCCGGAGTTAACAAGCTCCACAATTCAATGTTCATATTTAAATAACCTTAGAGTGCATGAAAGATCAACACGACTAAACCAAGTACTAACACAGCATGCACACTGTCACCTTCACACTATGTAGGAGGAATAGATCACATCAATACTATCATAGCAATAGTTAACTTCACAATCTACAAGAGATCATGATCATAGCATACGCCAAGTACTAACACGGATGCACACACTCGTCACCATTACACCGTGCGGGAGGAATAAAACTACTTTAATAACATCACTAGAGTAGCACATAGATAAATTGTGATACAAAACACATTGCAATCATAAAGGGATATAAATAAGCACTTCACTATGCCATTCATAACAAGTGAATAAGTATTCTGTGAAATATAGCCTAAGAGACCCACACGGTGCACACACATCGTCACCTTTACACACGTGGGACAAGGAGTCTCCGGAGATCACATAAGTAAAACTCACTTGACTAGCATAATGACATCTACATTACAAGCATCATCATATGAATCTCAATCATGTAAGGCAGCTCATGAGATTATTGTATTGAAGCACATAGGAGAGAGATTAACCACATAGCTACCGGTACAGCCCCGAGCCTCGATGGAGAACTACTCCCTCCTCATGGGCGACAGCAGCGTTGATGAAGATGGCGGTGGTGTCGATGGAGGAGCCTTCCGGGGGCACTTCCCCGCCCGGCAGCGTGCCGGAACGAGAGACTCCGTCCCCCGGATCTTGGCTTCGCGATGGCGGCGGCTCGGGAAGGTTTCTCGTACCGTGGCTTTTTCGTATCGAAGTTTTAGGTCAGGGACCTTTAAATAGGCGAAGAGGCGGAGTCGGAGGGGCGACGAGGCGGCGACACCATAGGGGGCGCGGCCCCGGCCCTCGGCCGCGCCACCCTATCGTCCGGGGCCCACAGGGCCCCCTCCGGCGGCTCTCGGGTGTTCCGGATGCTTCCGGTGAAAATAGGAACTCGGGCGTTGATTTCGTCCAATTCCGAGAATATTTCGTTACTAGGATTTCCGAAACCAAAAACAGCTAGAAAACAGAACCGGCACTTCGGCATCTCGTCAATAGGTTAGTTCCGGAAAACGCATAAATATGACATAAAGTATGCATAAAACATGTAGATATCATCAATAATGTGGCATGGAACATAAGAAATTATCGATACGTCGGAGACGTATCGGCATCCCCAAGCTTAGTTCTCGCTCGTCCCGAGCGGTAAACGATAACAAAGATAATTTCTGGAGTGACATGCCATCATAAACTTGATCATATTGTAAACATATGTAATGAATGCAGCGATCAAAACAATGGTAATGACATGAGTAAACAACTGAATCATAAAGCAATGACTTTTCATGAATAGAACTTTCAAGACAGGCATCAATAAGTCTTGCATAAGAGTTAACTCATAAAGCAATAATTTAAAGTAAAGACATTGAAGCAACACAATGGAAGATTAAGTTTCAGCGGTTGCTTTCAACTTGTAACATGTATATCTCATGGATAATTGTCAACATAGAGTAATATAACAAATGCAATAAGCAAGTATGTAAGAATCAATGCACAGTTCACACAAGTGTTTGCTTCTCGAGGTGGAGAGAGATAGGTGAACTGACTCAACATAAAAGTAAAAGAAAGGTCCTTCAAAAAGGAAAGCATTGATTGCTATATTTGTGCTAGAGCTTTGGTTTTGAAAACATGAAACAATTTTGTCAACGGTAGTAATAAAGCATATGAGTTATGTAAATTATATCTTACAAGTTGCAAGCCTCATGCATAGTATACTAATAGTGCCCACACCTTGTCCTAATTAGCTTGGACTACCGGATCATTGCAATACACATGTTTTAACCAAGTGTCACAATGGGGTACCTCCATGCCGCCCGTACAAAGGTCTAAGGAGAAAGCTCGCATTTTGGATTTCTCGCTTTTGATTATTCTAAACTTAGACATCCATACCGGGACAACATGGACAACAGATAATGGACTCCTCTTTAATGCATAAGCATGTGGCAACAATTAGTGTTCTCATATGAGATTGAGGATATATGTCCAAAACTGAAACTTCCACCATGAATCATGGCTTTAGTTAGCGGCCCAATGTTCTTCTCTAACAATATGCATGCTCCAACCATTAAGGTGGTAGATCTCTCTTACTTCAGACAAGACGGACATGCATAGCAACTCACATGATATTCAACAAAGAATAGTTGATGGCGTCCCCGAAACATGGTTATCGCACAACAAGCAACTTAATAAGAGATAAAGTGCATAAGTACATATTCAATACCACAATAGTTTTTAAGCTATTTGTCCCATGAGCTATATATTGTAAAGGCGAATGATGGAATTTAAAAGGTAGTGATGACCCACAAGTATAGGGGATCGCAACAGTCTTCGCGGGAAGTAAAACCCAATTTATTGATTCGACACAAGGGGAGACAAAGAATACTTGTAAGCCTTAACAACTCGAGTTGTCAATTCAGCTGCACCTGGAAAAGCACTAGTAACGGGGGTGATGTGAAAGTAGCAGTGATATGAGAGCAATAGTAACGAATAACACAGCAGCGAGTAATAGTAATATGAGAGCAATGGCACCAGAAAACGAGTTGACATGTAGAACAAGTATATGATGATGAAAGATGGACCGGGGTTCCCAGCTATCTACACTAGTGGTAACTCTCCAATAACAAGTGTTGGGTGAACAAATTACGATCGGGCAATTGATAGGATTGAAATAGCATTAAGACAGAATATCAAGATCATTAATCATGTAGGCATGTTTTCCAATAATAGTCGTACGTGCTCGCAATGAGAAACTTGCACAACATCTTTTGTCCTACCAGCCAGGTGGCAGCCGGGCCTCAAGGGAAACTATCTGGATATTAAGGTACTCCTTTTAATAGAGTACCGGAGCAAAGCATTAACACTCCGTGAAAACATGTGTCCCTCACATCACCGCCATCCCCTCCGGTTGTCCCGATTTCGTCACTTCGGGGCCTTTGGTTCCGGACAGTGACATGTGCATACAACTTGTAGATACAATCTAAGCAATAATTATAGAGCTCAAATCTAAGATCATGGCACTCGGGCCCTAGTGACAAGCATTAAGCATAACAAGATTGCAGCAACAATAACTTCATAAACTTTGTAGATAGACAATCATAATGTAACAATCCATCGGATCCCGACAAACACAACACCGATTACATCAGATGAATCTCAATCATGTAAGGCAGCTCATGAGATCATTGTATTGAAGTACATAGGGGAGAGAATACCAACTAGCTACAGCTAGAACCCGTAGTCCATGGGGGAACTACTCACGGAGCATGGTGGTGGCGATGGCGTTGATGGAGATGGCTTCAGGGGCACTTCCCCGTCCCGGCGAGGTGCCGGGACAGAGACTTCTGTCCCCCGAATTGGAGTTTCGCGATGGCGGCGGCGCCCCGGAGTCTTTCTACGGAGTTTCGTCAAGAGTTACGGTGTTTTTAGGTCGAAAGGGATTTTATAGGCGAAGAGGCGGCGCAGGGGGCACTGGGGGCGCCACACCACGAGCCGGCGCGGGCCCGAGGTCGGGCCGCGCCGCCATATGGTGTGGTGGCCCTCCGGCCCCTCTCAGACTCTTCTTCGGTGTTCTGGATGCTTCCGGGAAAAATAGGAGGTTTGGTCTTCGTTTCGTCGAATTCGAGAATATTGCCCGAACAACCTTTACGGAACCAAAAACAGCGAGAAAACAGAGCCGGCACCGTGGCATCTTGTTAATAGGTTAGTTCCGGAAAACGCATAAAAACATTATAAAGTGCAAGCAAAACATGTAAGTATTGTCATAAAACAAGCATGGAACGACAGAAATTATGGATACGTCGGGGACGTATCAGCATCCCCAAGCTTAGTTCCTGCTCGTCCCGAGCAGGTAAACGGTAAAAAGAATAATTTCTGTAGTGACATGCTACTTACATAACCTTGATCATACTATTACAAAGCATATGAAATGAATGAAGTGACTCAAGGCAATGATCTATAGTTGCTAACAAATAGATAACATGTAGCAAAACTTTTCATGGAGAGTACTTTCAAGACGAGCATCAAAAATCTCGCACAAGAGTTAACTCATAAAGCAATAAGTTCAAAGTAAAGGCATCGAAGCAACACAAAGGAAGATATAAGTTTCAGCGATTGCTTTCAACTTTCAACATGCATATCTCATGGATAATTGTCAACACAAAGTAATATGATGAATGCAAATATGCAAGTATGTAAGAATCAATGCAAAGTTGACACAAGTGTTTGCTTCTAAGGTGGAAGGAAGTAGGTAAACTGACTCAACATAAAAGTAGAAGAATGGCCCTTCAAAGAGGAAAGCATCGATTGCTATATTTGTGCTAGAGCTTTGGTTTTGAAAACATATAGAGAGCATAAAAGTAAAGTTTTGAGAGGTGTTTGTTGTTGTCAACGAATGGTAGTGGGCACTCTAACCCCCTCGCCAGACAAACCTTCAAAGAGCGGCTCCCATTTTATTTTATTTTTGGGTGGCACTCCTTCCAACCTTTCTTTCACAAACCATGGCTAACCGAATCCTCGGGTGCCTGCCAACAATCTCATACCATGAAGGAGTGCCTTTTTATTTTAGTTTCATTATGATGATGACACTCCCCCCAACCTTTGCTTACACAAGCCATGGCTAACCGAATCCTCGGGTGCCGTCCAACAATCACATACCATGGAGGAGTGTCTATTTTGGTTAATTAATTTGGGACTGGGAATCCCATTGCCAGCTCTTTTTGCAAAATTATTGGATAAGCGGATGAAGCCACTAGTCCATTGGTGAAAGTTGCCCAACAAGATTGAAAGATAAACACCACATACTTCCTCATGAGCTATAAAACATTGACACAAATTGAGAAGCATTTTGAATTGTTTAAAGGTAGCACTCAAGCAATTTACTTTGGAATGGCAGGAAATACCACATAGTAGGTAGGTATGGTGGACACAGATGGCATAGTTTTTGGCTCAAGGTTTTGGATGCACGAGAAGTATTCCCTCTCGATACAAGGCTTAGGCTAGCAAGGTTGTTTGAAGCAAACACAAGTATGAACTGGTACAACAAAACTTACATAAGAACATATTGCAAGCATTATAATACTCTACACTCGTCTTCCTTGTTGCTCAAACACTTTTACCGAGAAAATATCTAGACCTTAGAGAGATCAATTATGCAAACCAATTTTAACAAGCTCTACGGTAGTTCTCCACTAATAGGTTTAAACTACATGAAAAAACTTAATCATGATCTACTTGAGAGCTCAAAACAATTGCCAAGTGTCAAATTATCCAAGACATATGAGGCATTTTCTTTTCCCAACCAAATAAAGATAAATATTGTAGCTTCCAACTTTTATTCATTGAACATTAAAAGTAAAACGAAGAACACGAGTGTTCATATGAAAAAGCGGAGCGTGTCTCTCTCCCAAACATGGATTGCTAGGATCCGAATTTATTCAAACATAAACAAAACGAAAAATAAACACACAGACGCTCCAAGTAAAGCACATAAGATGTGACCGAATAAAAATATAGTTTCAGGGGAAGAACTGATAAGTTGATGAAGAAGGGATGCCTTGGGCATCCCCAAGCTTAGATGCTTGAGTCTTCTTGAAATATGCAGGGATGAACCACGGGGCATCCCCAAGCTTAGACTTTTCACTCTTCTTGATCATATATCATCCTCCTCTCTTGACCCTTGAAAACTTCCTTCACACCAAACTTCTCATAAACTTCATTAGAGGGGTTAGTACTCAAAAAATTTGAATCCACCTTGGTCCTGTAGTGGCACATTGCAAGAACTCAATAAAACATTAGCTACAGCCCTCTACGTCTAGAAAACCTCGCTTAAAGTCCACAAGAGACAATGCAAAAAAACAGAGACAGAATCTGCCAAAACAGAACAGCCAGTAAAGACGAATTTTAATAAAATACTTCCGTTGCTCAAATCAGAAAACTCAAAACTAATGAAAGTTGCGTACATATCTGAGGAACACGCACGTAAATTGGCATATTTTTCTGAGTTACCTACAGAGAAAACAGCCCAGATTCGTGACAGATAGAAATCTGTTT
>NC_061513.1:280144059-280164344 GCF_022539505.1 Lolium rigidum
CCAAGTTAAGCGTAGCAGGCCTATCACAGCAATGCACGCTAACAGCAAGTATTCAAGCAAATGTGGGCTTCAGGGGGAGCAGCATCGGCCTCGGGGGCTTCAGGGGGAGCAGCGTTAGCCTCGGGAGCTTCCGGCAGCACATCCTCGGCACCCTCATCTTCGCCTTCCTCTTCTTCCTCCTCATCGCTGAGGTAGTCCTTGACATCAGGAGGAGGAGGGATGAAGGTGCGAACCTGGGCGTACTCAGCGAGCCGGTAGGCCCGATCCTGCCGCTTCGCGGTAAGAACCGGGTCCACGTCGGTTGGAGCATCTTGGCGCACGCCTTGGAGCGCATCCAGATCCAAGTCCGGGTACCAGGAGCATGCGGAGCGCAGCGCGGTGTCAGCTCCAGCACGAGCTGCGGAGCACTGCCACTCACGAATCCGGCGCCCTGCCTCCTTGAGCCGGGTGGCGGTGAGGTGATGTTGGCTGGCATCGCTTCCTCAGGCCACAGTGATACGTCTCCGACGTATCGATAATTTCTTATGTTCTATGCCATATTATTGATGATACCTACATGTTTTATGCACACTTTATGTCATATTCGTGCATTTTCTGGAACTAACCTATTAACAAGATGCCGAAGTGCCGCTCTCGTTTTTCGCTGTTTTTGGTTTCGTAAATCCTAGTAACGAAATATTCTCGGAATTGGACGAAACGAAGACCCGTGGCCCTATTTTTCCACGGAGCTTCCGTAAGACCGAAGAACACACGAAGTGGGGCCACGAGGTGGCCAAACTATAGGGCGGCGCGGCCCAAGCCCCGGCCGCGCCGACCTATAGTGTGGGCCCCTCGTGACGCCCCTTGACCTGCCCTTCCGCCTACTTAAAGCCTCCGTCGCGAAACCCCCGAGGCGAAAAACCACGATACGGAAAACCTCACCGAGACGCCGCCGCCGCCGATCCCATCTCGGGGATTCTCGGAGATCTCCTCCGGCACCCCGCCGGAGAGGGGATTCATCTCCCGGAGGACTCTACACCGCCATGGTCGCCTCCGGAGTGATGAGTGAGTAGTTCACCCCCGGACTATGGGTCCATAGCAGTAGCTAGATGGTTGTCTTCTCCTCATTGTGCTTCATTGTTGGATCTTGTGAGCTGCCTAACATGATCAAGATCATCTATCCGTAATTCTATATGTTGTGTTTGTCGGGATCCGATGGATAGAGAATACCATGTCATGTTAATTATCAAGTTATTATACATGTGTTGTTTATGATCTTGCATGCTCTCCGTTTCTAGTAGAGGCTCTGGCCAAGTTTTTACTTTTAACTCCAAGAGGGAGTACTTATGCTCGATAGTGGGTTCATGCCCGCATTGACACTCGGGGAGTGACGAAACCCCTAAGGTTGTGTTGTGATGTTGCCACTAGGGATAAAACATTGGCGCTATGTCCGAGGATGTAGTTGTTGATTACATTACGCACCATACTTAATGCAATTGTCTCGTTGTTAGCAACTTAATACCGGAGGGGGTTCGGACGATAACCTCGAAGGTGGACTTTTTAGGCATAGATGCAATTGGATGGCGGTCTATGTACTTTGTCGTAATGCCCAATTAAATCTCACTATACTTATCATGTCATGTATGTGCATTGTTATGCCCTCTCTATTTGTCAATTGCCCGACCGTAATTTGTTCACCCAACATGCTTTTATCTTATGGGAGAGACACCTCTAGTGAACTCGTGGACCCCGGTCCATTCTTTAATACCGAAATACAAATCTGCCGCAATACTTGTTTTTACTATTTTCTCTCGCAAACAATCATCTTCCACACAATACGGTTAATCCTTTGTTACAGCAAGCCGGTGAGATTGACAACCTCACCGTTTCGTTGGGGCAAAGTACTTTGGTTGTGTTGTGCAGGTTCCACGTTGGCGCCGGAATCTCCGGTGTTGCGCCGCACTACATCCCGCCGCCATCAACCTTCAACGTGCTTCTTGACTCCTACCGGTTCGATTAAACCTTGGTTTCTTATCGAGGGAAACTTGCCGCCGTGCGCATCACACCTTCCTCTTGGGGTTCCCAACGGACGTGTCAACTACACGCATCAAGCAAATTTCTCGGCGCCGTTGTCGGGGAGATCAAGACACGCCGCAAGGGGAGTCTCCACTTCTCAATCTCTTTACTTTGTTTTTGTCTTGCTTTATTTTATTTACTACTTTGTTTGCTGCACTTATATCAAAACACAAAAAAATTAGTTGCTAGCTTTACTTTATTTACCTGTCTTGTTTGCTATATCAAAAACACAAAAAAATTAGTTTACTTGCATTTACTTTATCTAGTTTGCTTTATTTACTATTGCTAAAATGGCCAACCCTGAAAATACTAAGTTGTGTGACTTCACTAGCACAAATAATAATGATTTCTTATGCACACCTATTGCTCCACCTCGCTACTACAGCAGAATTCTTTGAAATTAAACCCGCTTTACTTAATCTTGTTATGCGAGAGCAATTTTCTCGGTGTTAGTTCCGATGATGCCGCTGCCCATCTCAATAATTTTGTTGAACTATGTGAAATGCAAAAATATAAAGATGTAGATGGTGATATTATAAAATTAAAATTGTTCCCTTTCTCATTAAGAGGAAGAGCTAAAGATTGGTTGCTATCTCTCGCCTAAGAATAGTATTGATTCATGGACTAAATGCAAGGATGCTTTTATTGGTAGATATTATCCCCCTGCTAAAATTATATCTTTGAGGAGTAGCATAATGAATTTTAAACAATTAGATAATGAACATGTTGCTCAAGCTTGGGAAAGAATGAAATCTCTCGGTTAAAAATTGCCCAACCCATGGACTCGACTACTTGGATGATCATCCAAACCTTCTATGCAGGACTAAATTTTTCTTCGCGGAATTTATTGGATTCAGCTGCTGGAGGTACCTTTATGTCCATCACTCTTGGTGAAGCAACAAAGCTTCTTGATAATATGATGGTTAATTACTCTGAATGGCACACTGGAAAGAGCTCCACAAGGTAAGAAGGTAAATTCCGTTGAAGAATCCTCTTCCTTGAATGATAAGGTTGATGCTATTATGTCTATGCTTGCGAATGATAGGACTAATGTTGATCCTAATAATGTTCCATTAGCTTCATTGGTTGCCCAAGAAGAACATGTTGATGTAAACTTCATTAAAAATAATAATTTCAACAACAATGCTTATCGGAACAATTCTAGTAATAACTATAGGCCATACCCTTATAATAATGGTAACGGTTATGCTAAATCTTATGAGAATTCTTACAACAATAATAGGAATACACCCCCTGGACTTGAGGCCATGCTTAAAGAATTTATTAGTACACAAACCGCCTTTAACAAATCTGTTGAGGAAAAGCTCAATAAAATTGATATTCTTGTTTCTAGAGTTGATAGTCTTGCCTCTCGATGTTGATCTTTTGAAATCGAAGGTTATGCCTAATAGGGATATTGAAAATAAAATTGTTACTACAGCAAATGCCATCCAAGTTAGAATTAATGAGAATATAAGATTAATGGCTGAACTGCGTGCTAGGTGGGATAGAGAAGAAAATGAAAAACTAGCTAAAAAGGAAAATGTAGCTAAAGTTTGGACTATTACCACCACTAGCAATGCTAATGATTCATATGTTGCTGCACCTCCTACTATCCATGATAAAATAATTGGTGTTGGCAATGCTTCTACTCCTAGTGCAAAGCGCGCAAAATTACCCGAAACTCGCTAAAACCGCTGAAACCGCTTGTGATAAAACTCGCTGAAATTTTTTCCAACCTTGGGGATGATAATCCCATTGCTTTAGATTGTAATGATTTAGATTTTGATGATTGCCACATCTCTGAAGTTATAAAGTTCTTACAAAAACTTGCTAAAAGTCCCAATGCTAGTGCTATAAATTTGGCTTTCACAAAACATATTACAAATGCTCTCATAAAAGCTAGAGAAGAGAAACTAAAACTTGAAACTTCTATTCCTAGAAAGCTAGAGGATGGTTGGGAGCCCATCATTAAAATGAGAATCAAAGATTTTGATTGTAATGCCTTATGTGATCTTGGTGCAAGTATTTCTGTTATGCCTAAAAAAGTCTATGATATGCTTGACTTGCCACCATTGAAAAATTGTTATTTGGATGTTAATCTCGCCGATAATGCTAAAAAGAAACCTTTGGGGAAAGTTGATAATGTTCATATTATGGTTAACAATAACCTTGTCCCCGTTGATTTTGTTGTCTTGGATATTGAATGCAATGCATCTTGCCCCATTATATTGGGAAGACCTTTTCTTCGAACCGTTGGTGCTACTATTGATATGAAGGAAGGTAATATTAAATATCAATTTCCTCTCAAGAAAGGTATGGAACACTTCCCTAGAAAGAGAATGAAGTTACCTTATGATTCTATCATTAGAACAAGTTATGATGTTGATGCTTCATCTTTCGATGTTACTTGAGTTACACTTTCTGCGCCTAGCCGAAAGGCGTTAAAGAAAAGCGCTTATGGGAGACAACCCATGTTTTTACTCCAGTATTTTTGTTTTATATTTGTGTCTTGGAAGTTGTTTACTACTGTAGCAACCTCTCCTTATCTTAGTTTTATGTTTTGTTGTGCCAAGTAAAGTCTTTGATAGAAAAGTAAGTACTAGATTTGGATTACTGCGCAGTTCCAGCATTTCTTTGCCGTCACGAATCTGGGTCTATCTCCCCGTAGGTAGCTCAGAAAATTACGCCAATTTACGAGCATGATCCTCAGATATGTACGCAACTTTCATTCAATTTGAGCATTTTCGTTTGAGCAAGTCTGGTGGCCTAATAAAATCCATCTTTACGGACTGTTCTGTTTTGACAGATTCTGTCTTTTATTTCGCATTGCCTCTTTTGCTATGTTGGATGTATTTCTTTGATCCACTAATGTCCAAGTAGCTTTATGCAATGTCCAGAAGTGTTAAGAATGATTGTGTCACCTCTGAACATGTGAATTTTTATTATGCACTAACCCTCTAATGAGTTGTTTCGAGTTTGGTGTGGAGGAAGTTTTCAAGGATCAAGAGAGGAGTATGATGCAATATGATCAAGGAGAGTGAAAGCTCTAAGCTTGGGGATGCCCCGTGGTTCACCCCCGCATATATTAAGAAGACTCAAGCGTTTAAGCTTGGGGATGCCCAAGGCATCCCCTTCTTCATCGACAACATTATCAGGTTCCTCCCCCGAAACTATATTTTTATTCCGTCACATCTTATGTACTTTGCTTGGAGCGTCGGTTTGTTTTTGTTTTTTGTTTTGTTTGAATAAAATGGATCCTAGCATTCACTTTATGGGAGAGAGACACGCTCCGCTGTTGCATATGGACAAATATGTCCTTAGGCTCTACTCATAGTATTCATGGCGAAGTTCTTCTTCGTTAAATTGTTATATGGTTGGAATTGGAAAATGCTACATGTAGTAACTCTAAAATGTCTTGGATAATTTGATACTTGGCAATTGTTGTGCTCATGTTTAAGCTCTTGCATCATATACTTTGCACCCATTAATGAAGAAATACTTAGAGCTTGCTAATTTGGTTTGCATATTTGGTTTCTCTAGAGTCTAGATAACATCTAGTATTGAGTTTTGAACAACAAGGAAGACGGTATGGAGTCTTATAATGTTTACCATATGTCTTTTATGTGAGTTTTGCTGTACCGTTCATCCTTGTGTTTGTTTCAAATAACCTTGCTAGCCTAAACCTTGTATCGAGAGGGAATACTTCTCATGCATCCAAAATACTTGAGCCAACCACTATGCCATTTGTGTCCACCATACCTACCTACTACATGGTATTTATCCGCCATTCCAAAGTAAATTGCTTGAGTGCTACCTTTAAAATTCCATCATTCACCTTTGCAATATATAGCTCATGGGACAAATAGCTTAAAAACTATTGTAGTATTGAATATGTACTTATGCACTTTATCTCTTATTAAGTTGCTTGTTGAGCGATAACCATGTTTCGGGGACGCCATCAACTATTCTTTGTTGAATATCATGTGAGTTGCTATGCATGTCCGTCTTGTCTCGAAGCAAGAGAGATCTACCACCTTCATGGTTGGAGCATGCATATTGTTAGAGAAGAACTTTGGGCCGCTAACTAAAGCCATGATTCATGGTGGAAGTTTCAGTTTGGACACATATCCTCAATCTCATATGAGAATAATAATTGTTGCCACATGCTTATGCATTAAAGAGGAGTCCATTATCTCGTTGTCCATGTTGTCCCTGTATGGATGTCTAAGTTGAGAATAATCAAAAGCGAGAAATCCAAAATGCGAGCTTTCTCCTTAGACCTTTGTACAGTGCGGCATGGAGGTACCCCATTGTGACACTTGGTCAAAACATGTGCATTGCAAAGATCCGGTAGTCCAAGTTAATTAGGACAAGGTGCGGGCACTATTAGTACACTATGCATGAGACTTGCAACTTGTAAGATATAACTTTCATAACTCATATGCTTTATTACTACCGTTGACAAAATTGTTTCATGTTTTCAAAATAAAAGCTCTAGCACAAATATAGCAATCGATGCTTTCCTCTTTGAAGGACCATTCTCTTTACTTTTATGTTGAGTCAGCTTCACCTATTTCTCTCCACCTCAAGAAGCAAACACTTGTGTGAACCGTGCATTGATTCCTACATACTTGCATATTGTACTTGTTATATTACTCTATGTTGACTATTATCCATGAGATATACATGTTACAAGTTGAAAGCAACCGCTGAAACTTAATCTTCCTTTGTGTTGCTTCAATACCTTTACTTTGATTTATTG
This sequence comes from Lolium rigidum, assembly GCF_022539505.1. Taxonomy (NCBI): domain Eukaryota; kingdom Viridiplantae; phylum Streptophyta; class Magnoliopsida; order Poales; family Poaceae; genus Lolium; species Lolium rigidum. The sequence continues at coordinate 280,150,880 of NC_061513.1, forward strand.
CTTTATGAGTTAACTCTTATGCAAGACTTATTAATACTTGTCTTGAAGTACTATTCATGAAAAGTCTTTGCTATATGATTCACCTGTTTACTCATGTCATCACCATTGTTTTGATCGCCGCATCCACTACATATGTTTACAAATAGTATGATCAAGGTTATGATGGCATATCACTTCAGTAAATTATCTTTGTTATCGTTTTACCTCGCTCGGGACGAGCGTAACTAAGCTTGGGGATGCTTGATACGTCTCCGACGTATCGATAATTTCTTATGTTCTATGCCATATTATTGATGATACCTACATGTTTTATGCACACTTTATGTCATATTCGTGCATTTTCTGGAACTAACCTATTAACAAGATGCCGAAGTGCCAGCTCCTATTTTCTGCTGTTTTTGGTTTCGTAAATCCTAGTAACGAAATATTCTCGGAATTGGACGAAACGAAGACCCGTGGCCCTATTTTTCCACGGAGCTTCCAGAAGACCGAAGAACACACGAAGTGGGGCCACGAGGTGGCCAAACTATAGGGCGGCGCGACCCAAGCCCTGGCCGCGCCGACCTATAGTGTGGGCCCCTCGTGACGCCCCTTGACCTGCCCTTCCGCCTACTTAAAGCCTCCGTCGCGAAACCCCTGAGGCGAAAAACCACGATACGGAAAACCTTACCGAGACGCCGTCGCCGCCGATCCCATCTCGGGGATTCCGGAGATCTCCTCCGGCACCCCGCCGGAGAGGGGATTCATCTCCCGGAGGACTCTACACCGCCATGGTCGCCTCCGGAGTGATGAGTGAGTAGTTCACCCCTGGACTATGGGTCCATAGCAGTAGCTAGATGGTTGTCTTCTCCTCATTGTGCTTCATTGTTGGATCTTGTGAGCTGCCTAACATGATCAAGATCATCTATCTGTAATTCTATATGTTGTGTTTGTCGAGATCCGATGGATAGAGAATACCATGTCATGTTAATTATCAAGTTATTATACATGTGTTGTTTATGATCTTGCATGCTCTCCGTTTCTAGTAGAGGCTCGGCCAAGTTTTTACTTTTAACTCCAAGAGGGAGTACTTATGCTCGATAGTGGGTTCATGCCCGCATTGACACCGGGGAGTGACGAAACCCCTAAGGTTGTGTTGTGCTGTTGCCACTAGGGATAAAACATTGGCGCTATGTCCGAGGATGTAGTTGTTGATTACATTACGCACCATACTTAATGCAATTGTCTCGTTGTTAGCAACTTAATACCGGAGGGGGTTCGGACGATAACCTCGAAGGTGGACTTTTTAGGCATAGATGCAGTTGGATGGCGGTCTATGTACTTTGTCGTAATGCCCAATTAAATCTCACTATACTTATCATGTCATGTATGTGCATTGTTATGCCCTCTCTATTTGTCAATTGCCCGACCGTAATTTGTTCACCCAACATGCTTTTATCTTATGGGAGAGACACCTCTAGTGAACTCGTGGACCCCGGTCCATTCTTTAATACCGAAATACAAATCTGCCGCAATACTTGTTTTTACTATTTTCTCTCGCAAACAATCATCTTCCACACAATACGGTTAATCCTTTGTTACAGCAAGCCGGTGAGATTGACAACCTCACCGTTTCGTTGGGGCAAAGTACTTTGGTTGTGTTGTGCAGGTTCCACGTTGGCGCCGGAATCTCCGGTGTTGCGCCGCACTACATCCCGCCGCCATCAACCTTCAACGTGCTTCTTGACTCCTACTGGTTCGATTAAACCTTGGTTTCTTACTGAGGGAAACTTGCCGCTGTGCGCATCACACCTTCCTCTTGGGGTTCCCAACGGACGTGTCAACTACACGCATCACACAGCACCTTGAAAAGTTGGATGGCGGCATCCGGTAGATCGACAAGGAGCCGGTCCACTGAGCGCATGTGTTGGACTCGAGCGGAAAGGGCGACCAGATAGTCGTACCCGTCCCAGTGCACGTCCATGTTGGGGAACTCCCGCGCCACCCGGTCCTCCATCACCTTTTTCACGGCGTGCGTCTGAGAGTCCGGGAAATGTTCTACAGGAAGAAGGGAAAAGCATGAGCGTAAGATACCGGAAAACAATCTACCGGAAGGAAAACGAATACATTTTCAAAAAGAAAAAGCTTATAAGCGAAAGAAGGGACAAGGCAAGAGCTTACGGAGAGCCAGCGCATCAATCTGCATGACCAGCCGATCATATTCTTTATGATCAGTGGTCATAACCTCAATGTGGTGCTCCGCCGCTTTCCGCGCCTTCCTCTCCTCCTCCAGCTCTGCCCTCAGCACCGCATTGGAGTTCGTGGAATCATCCACAACCTCCGCCAGCCTAGGCCTCGGCCGCGGCCTTGGCGTCCTTTAGATCTTGCTCGTGCTGGAGCCTGGCCTGCATAGCCTGTTCCTTGAGCTCCTTGTAGCTGGTTTTCTGGGCGCTCAGGTCCTCCTGATGCTGCCGGATGAGCTGCTCCATTTCGCCTAAGCACCGGAAAGAAAAGTGTTAGCAAAGTGGCAGCTGATAATATGAGGAAAGAACGAGTCAACCGGAAAAGAGAAAGTGACACCTTGGAGAGTGGAAATCTGGGCCTTGAGGGCCTCAAGGGTAGCTTCCGGGACGGCTGTTGAACAAAAGATTCATGAGTGTTAAAGAAGAAAACATTCCGGTAAAAAGATGCCGGAGGAAAAGAAAGGAAATAAACCTTGGCAAAGGGCCGTGGGCCTCGGCAAGGTCCCGATGCTCCCACGAAGCTCCTCGAAGAGCTGCTTCCGGGCATCCGCGGTGCTCTGTTCAAAGGAAGATAATTGTGAGAAAGAAAGAAACTATGTTATCAACCCGAAACTCGGGACTGGCTATGCCGGTTTCCGCGTTTCTAGTTGAGTTTCGCGCTAAGAGCAAAGATCTTAACCCGAAACTCGGGACCGGCTATGCCGGTTTCGCGTGTTTCTAGTTAAGTTTCGCGCTAAGAGCAAAGATCTTAACCCGAAACTCGGGACTCGGCTATGCCGGTTTCGCGCGTTTCTAGTTGAGTTTCGCGCTAAGAGCAAAGATCTTAACCCGAAACTCGGGGACTGGCTATGCCGGTTTCGCGTGTTTCTAGTTAAGTTTCGCGCTAAGAGCTATGCTCTCAACACGAAACTCGGGTACTGGGAGGATAGACAAGATCCGGAAAGAAAGAAACCGGCATCGATAGAAAAGTTGCAAAGAGGTTGGCGAAACTTACCACCACGTTGCTGGTGGCGTCGTACCACGCACTGTCGAACTCCTTCACGGCGCGCTTCAGCCGCATGAAGTGTTCTTCAGTGGACCGGGGCCCAGCAGGGTCTGGCGCCGGAAGGCGGTCCTTCCCCAAGCCGCGGGTGGATGCAGAGATATCCGCATCGTTCCACTTTTGGGCATAGGGGAGAAGGTGCCCCAGGTCCCGGCCCTCGCGCTTCAGCTCAACGATCCGGCCCAGGAGGTCGGAAGGTTTTTCTTGGACCGCAGCAGCAGCAGGGCTGACGTGCAGCACTAGAGACTGCGAGCCGGCTGAGGCGCTGCCCTCCACGGCCTTTCCCCGAGAAGCCCCCGGCTTGAGGAACTTGGTGATCTTGGGGGTTTCGGGCGGCGGCTTTGGCTTGGCCGCGGGAGGTCCTTGGCTTGGTGGCGGTGTTGGAGTAGTCCCGGTAGGCTCAAGAGTAAGAGCTTCCGGGTGCGGTGCAGAGGAGGCCGGCACGGAAGTATCCGGCGCGGCCTTGGTGGGGGAAGAGCTTGGCTGCTTCTTCTTCTTCTTCGGGCCGGGAGGAACCAGAGGTTCCGCCCGCCCGGCAGTTTCATCGTCGGCGCCGGTGTTGCTGGCGCCGGTGTCTTGGGTCTCAGGAGGGCAGGTGAGATCCTCCTCCGCGCGGTGATCGGGAGGTGTAGGGGCCGCGCGCCCCGAACTTGTAGTGCCTCCCGCAGGGGAGGCAGAGGGTTAGCCGGCACCCGGATGGTGCCGGGCTTGAGTGAGGAGGAGGAGATGAGGTCCTTGCGGAGCCGGCAGAGCCCTCAGGCTTGGAGCCAAGCTTGAGCGCGGGACTGAAAGAGAGAAAAAGAAAGGGTTGGAAAAAAGCAACCGGAAAGGAACTCGGTAAGAACAAAACAAACAAAAAGAGAAATAAGGAACTTACCCGGAAGAAACCGGCATCTGCTTATGCTTGTAGCGCTTAGTGCCTACTTGCTTTCCCCCAATGACTTCCGTCCGGGAGCGTTTGGCGGGAGGAGCTTGGCTAGAGCCGGCGTCAGCAGCAGGAGCCTTGTTCTTTTTGCTCTGGGGCATGAGCTTATTCAGGAACTCATCCCCGACCTCGGCCTGCAAGGGAGGCACGTGCTCGTGGACCTGTGGTTCGGGGCCAGCTGAGGGAACATCTACAGAAGGAAATAAGCAACAGAATATGAGAGACCGGAAGAGGAAACTACCTCATGCATGGGGAGCTCATCGACGGAAACCGCAGAGGGGTTACCAGGGCGCTGAGTGGGAAGGCGACCCATCTTGAGGTCGTACCAAGGGACGAAGGGATCTGGATCAACCTTGTCCAAAGGCCGCTTCCGGCAAGGGCCTCGCCGATCTGAGTCAATGCGGGGGAAGCGGTCCCCGGCCCGGAAACAAAAGAAAAAAGGGTTAGTCACGGTATAAAAGTTACCAGTAAACCGACCCGAGTTGCGTAATTTCTTACTTCTTGGGTCGGAGGGTTAGTGGAACTAAGGGGCCGGAGGCCCCACTCCCAGTCATCCGGCATGTCCGTTTGGCATATTTGGTTAGCCTTCAGGACCACATCCGCCTTGCTCAAGGGCAGGCCGGTGATCTTGGTGGGATCGCCAGGGCCATACATCTCGCTCATCTTGTGAGCGCGGCGCTTAAGGGGAAGCACCCGGCGGCTGATGAAGGTGCGGATAATATCATCGGAGCAAATGTTGGTATCCTTCATTAGCTTCAACATGAAGCGTACCACCCGGTTCGTCTCTATGTGATCCGTACCGGGGTTGTAGTTCCAGTTGACCTTGGCGGGCGGCGCCGGATTGAAGGGCGGCAGATTGATGAGGTCAGTGGCGCTCTTGTTCTTCACGTAGAAGAACGTCGTCTGCCACAGCCGGCAAGACTCGAGGCCGTTGAACTTAAAAAAGGGGCTCCCTTGGCGGGAGCCGATGATACAAGACCCGCATTGTACGGGGGGTTTGGGCTTGGGAATGTCCTTGCCCTGGACCGAGTTGATCCGAAGAGAAAAGAAGCGGGCAAACGTCTCGCGAGCGGGATGGATGCGGATGTAGCCTTCCATGAAGGCCACAAAACAAGAAAGATAAAAAACGGCGTTGCCGGGAAGGTGGTGAGGCTGGAGTCGATAAAAATCGAGGAATTGGCGGAAGAAATCGGAGGCAGGAAGGCCGAAGCCACGCTCAAAGTGAGCAAGGAAAACAACGACCTCACCGGGTTCGAGCACCGGTTCGATCTCATCACCTGGAAGCCGGCAGGAGACTCCATCCGGTATTCTCCTGGACCGGTAAAGCCAGTCGATCTCGTGCTGAGTCACGTCGGAACCTCTCCAGGCTCCGCGTGTGATACCGGAAAGATCCTTTCCGGGGGCCCGGCTGGAGGTGCCGACCTCTTGATCTTTGCTGGATTCTATTTCCATCCGGGCGAGATCTTCAGTTAGCCCGTCGGAGGTCCTACTGCCTTGACTACTAGAAGAGGAGGCAAGAAGAGATTCTTCGCTAGACATGTAGATCTGGGGGACACCGGAATCTACCGTAAAACAGTTTTCCCCAAAGAGACCCTCACGCGAAGATCTACGAGTAAGAGAAAAAGCAAAATAAAGAGGGGATAAATACTCTACCGCCCCAAGATCTGGAATGCAAGGAGAAAAGAGATAGAAGCGTATTGAGCCTAACCTGAGGCGGCGGAGTCGCAGAGGAAGTGGCTCGCCGGTGGAGTGACGAGCTTGCGGTTGGCGAGGAAGTCCGTCGACGGCGAGGTGGAGAAAAGCTTGGGGAAACACCAGTGCCGCGACCGCGAAAGGAGCACCGCAGGGGTTCTTCGCGCGGCGAGGTTCAGCGACGTCCGGCGAAGCAGTAGCGAGGATTCGCTGGGCGGCGGGGCTCGAGCGGCGAACGAAGCGGTGGAGGCGCAGAGAGCAAGGGACACTGTGCGCGAGGAAGTGGGGAATGCGAAGAAGAAGATGAGGAGGAACCGCTCCGCCCTTATATAGAGAGAAGGAGTAGTGGGCCGAAAACCGTCGGGCCGCGGCGGTTCGCCTCGTGGGCCGCCACGTGGCACGCACATACACGCGCGGAAAACAACATGCCACAGGGAGGCCACACGGATCCGGAACGGCCGCGAGGATCCGGTGTGGCGCCATAAATGCTGGCGCAGAAGCCGAAGGGAAGTGACCTCTGACACTGGCGCGTCAGACACGGTGCGCATGTCACTGACAGGCACTGTACCCGAGAAATTCTCGACTTCGCCGAGGAAAGAGTTAATGACTAAGATGCCGGAGGATAAGATACCGGAAAATGCCTTGCTAAGAGAGATAACGTGAGTCCGGGCAAAGATGCCGGATCTAAGCTCAGCGCCGGATAGATTAAACCGGTATCCAAAGACGTGAGAACCTGGCATGGTCTGTTGGATAGAATCCGCCAGACTATACCAGCTTCGGGGACTAATGTTGGGGGGATGACCCCCGGTATGCCAAAGGCATGCCAAACCGGATGGTTTAGGCCATCGAGATACCGGTTTAATGTTTATACCGGAGCACGAAGTTAAGGATCTGGCTAAGTGAAGCTAAGCCGGTATCCCCAGAACAAGTATGCCGGAACCGGGTAAAGAAGACACCGGGCTACCGGAAAGAAGAGCAAGTCGGCAGGACTGGTCAAAGATTCTCTCCAGAGCTAGAAGACAAAGATGAGCTAAGCAAAGTAGCTTTAAACGAAGGGCTGACGATAAAGAGGAGGATGACGAAGAAAGAAGCCGGAGGACGTCAGCCTCCCTGATTAAAGAAGACCCCGATGTCATTTATGATTAAAGTAACTTTGTAAAGTAGTTTGTCTAGTCAAAGATGCCATTAGGGTTTCTTGCCCTGTAAGCCACCCTCTCCCCTATATAAGGAGAGGGGGCAGCCCCCTTCTCGGGCGACGAACACATGTACTGAGAAACTTGTAACCTGTGGAGATCAATAAAGAAGATGATCTAGAGCGAGTTCTTCCTTATGTCTTTCTTCTTCAACCTCTAGCCTTGGCTAAGTTCTTGAGGAAATCATCCGGAAGTTCATCCCATCTAATCACAAACCCTCCCCCGAATCCTCTAGCTTCCATTCGGCCCCAACTTAAGCCATCCTATGGCATCTGTCTGTTCACCACGACGACAGATCCGAAGGCAAAATCTTTGTTGCCAAGAACGGATCCTTTCTTGAGAAGGAGTTTCTCACGAAAGAAGTGACTGGAAGGCAAGTAGAACTCGACGAGGTTGATGAACCTTCTCTCATAGATCAGAGTAGCGCAGTGCCGGAAGAATTTCCTGCGCAACCTGCACCGATAGGAGAGGAAGCAAATGATGATGATCATGAAACTTCGAACAAGGAAGCTACTGAACCTCGCAGATCAACGAGGGAACGTACCACTCCTGATTGGTATGATCCCTGTCTAAATGTCATGATTGTGGACAACAATGATGAGGACCCTGCGACGTATGAAGAAGCGATGATGAGCTCAGATTCCAACAAATGGCAAGAAGCCATGAAATCCGAAATGGGATCCATGTATGATAACCAAGTATGGACTTTGGTAGACTTACCAGATAGCCGCAAGGCTGTCGAGAATAAATGGATCTTCAAAAGAAAAAACAGATGCTGATGGCAATATTACTGTATATAAAGCTCAACTTGTCGCAAAGGGTTTCCGACAAATTCAAGGAGTTGACTACGATGAGACTTTCTCACCTGTAGCGAAGCTAAAGTCTGTGAGGATTTTGTTAGCAATAGTTGCATTTTTCGATTATGAGATTTGGCAGATGGATGTCAAAACGGCGTTCCTTAATAGTGACATTGAGGAAGAGTTGTATATGGTACAACCCACAGGTTTTGTCGATCCTAAAAATGCTGACAAGGTATGCAAACTTCAGCGTTCCATTTATGGACTAAAGCTAGCATCCCGGAGTTGGAACGACGCTTTGATACGGTGATCAGAGACTTCGGGTTTATACAGACTCATGGTGAGGCCTGTATTTACAAGAAAGTGAGTGGGTGCACTGTAGCGTTCCTGATATTATATGTAGATGACATATTATTGATTAGGAATGATATAGAACTATTAAGCAGTGTTAAAGGTTATTTGAATCAGTGTTTTTCAATGAAAGACCTTGGTGAAGCAACGTACATTTTAGGCATCAAGATTTATAGAGATAGATCAAGACACCTGATAGGGCTTTCACAGAGTACATACCTGGACAAGATTCTAAAGAAGTTTAGAATGGATGAAAGCAAGAAAGGGTTCTTGCCTATGTTGCCAGGTAAGGTCTTGAGTAAAACTCAAGGTCCGGCTACGGCAGAAGAAAGAGAGAGGATGAACAAGATCCCCTATGCCTCGGCAGTAGGCTCTATCATGTATGCCATGTTGTGTACTAGACCGGATATCGCACATGTTGTTAGTTTAACCAGCAGATATCAGAGTGATCCAGGAATGGAACACTGGACAACGACCAATAATATCCTGAAGTACTTGAAAAGGACTAAGGATATGTTTCTTTGTTATGGCGGTGACCAAGAGCTCGTTGTAACCAGTTACACCGATGCAAGTTGGAACACTGATCCCGATGACTCTAAGTCTCGCTCCGGGTACGTGTTTATACTGAATGGAGCAGCAGTAAGCTGGATGAGTTCCAAGCAGTGCACGGTGGCGAAGTCTTCAACTGAATCTGAATACATAGCGGCTTCGGAGGCTTCATCGGAAGCGGTATGGATGAAGAGGTTCATTGTTGAGCTTGGTGTGGTTCCTAGTGCATTGGACCCATTAGTCATCTATTGTGACAACATGGGTGCCATCGCCAATGCACAAGAACCAAGGTCACACAAGAAGCTAAAGCATATCAAGCTGCGTTTTCATTCGATTCGCGAGTACATCGAAGATGGTGAAGTAAAGATTTGCAAAGTGCACACAGATCTGAATGCGGCAGATCCGTTGACTAAAGCTCTCCCTAGGGCAAAGCATGACCAACACCAGAATGCCATGGGTGTTAGGTACCTTACAATGTAACCTAGATTATTGACTCTAGTGCAAGTGGCAGACTGTTGGAGATATGCCTAAGAGGCAATAATAAAGTGGTTATTATAATATCTTTGTGTTTATGATAAATGTTTGCATACCATGCTATAATTGTATTAACCGAAACATTGATACATGTGTGTTATGTAAACAACAAGGAGTCCCTAGTAAGCCTCTTGTATAACTAGCTTGTTGATTAATGGATGATCATGGTTTCGTGATCATGAACATTGGATGTTATTAATAACAAGGTTATGTCATTAATTGAATGATATAATGGACACACACCCAAATAAGCGTAGCATAAGATCAAGTCATTAAGTTCAATTTGCTATAAGCTTTCGATACATAGTTGCCTAAGTCCTTCGACCATGAGATCATGTAAATCACTTACATCGGAAGGGTACTTTGATTACATCAAACGCCATTGCGTAAATGGGTGGTTATAAAAATGGGATTAAGTATTCGGAAAGTGTGAGTTGAGGCATATGGATCAATAGTGGGATTTGTCCATCCTGATGACGTATAGATATACTCTGGGCCCTCTCGGTGGAATGTCGTCTGATTAGCTTGCAAGTGAAAGAACATCTCTCATATTATGTTTTGAGTGTTTGATGTCAATGTATGTGATACACTAATGTTTGTTTAAGTGGTACAGGGATTATATAGATACATTTGTATGTGTGTTGGATGTGGTCGATGCTTGTCAAAAGAATCAGCAAAAAGTTCATCAGGCCGGATAATCCGGGCCGGATATTTCCAAAATATCCGGCCCCAGTTTTTCGGCTAAGGACTTGAGGAATTGCAGCTCAGTACCCCTCTGGATAGGGGCCGGACATTTGCCCGGATATTGTCCCGGTTTTGTCCCAAGGCCGGATTATCCGGGCCGGACATTTCGGAAATTTCCGGCCCCCTCGAAAATGGCTAAGGACCTGAAGAAAAGCTTGTCTGGATAGAGGCCGGATTTTTGGCCGGACATTGTCCCGGTTTTGTACCTGAGGCCGGATTATCCGGGGGGGGCGGATTATCCGGCCCTTACTTAGGCCGGATTATCCGGCCCCCCGGAAGCCCCAACGGCTGGATTTTGGGGAGGGGTATTTATACCCCTCTTCTTCTTCCTTCCCTCTTTGCTCAATCATTGCACAAGAAATCTTCCAAGCTTCACCTCCATTAGAGCCACCTCAAGAACACAAGATTTGCAAGATCTCCTTCCTCCCCCAACCAAAGCTCTTGATCTTTGGGGATTCGAAGGAGAAGACACCGATCTACATCCTCACCGAAGCGTTTTTCATTTCCACCTCATTTGTTTGAGGGATCTCATGCTAGTGTTCCTTTTTGGTTCCCTAGTTGATTTGTGTTGATGTGTTGTTGTTGATTGTTGTATTGTTACAGATTTGGGAGCCTCCAATTCAGTTGTGGATGTGTGCCCCAAGAACCTTGTAAAGGCCCGGTTTCCGCCTCGAGGAAATCCCTTAGTGGAAGTGGGCTAGGCCTTCGTGGCGTTGCTCACAGGAGATCTGAGTGAAGCCTTCGTGGATGTTGGTTTGGCTTTCGTAGCAACCACACTCCTCCAAACGTAGACGTACCTTCTTGCAAAGGAAGGGAACTACGGGAATCATCTCCGTGTCATCGCGTGCTCCACTCTCGGTTACCTCTATCCTATTCTATCTCTTATATTGTGTAGCTATATCTTGCTTAGTTGCTTATCTTGTCATATAGGTAAATTCACTTAGTTGCATATCTAGAGAATTTACCTTTGTGTCAAGCCTTAATTGAAAAAGAACTAAAAATTGGTTAGCACCTATTCACCCCCCCCTCTAGGTGCGGCATACGATCCTTTCAATTGGTATCATAGCCTCGGCTCTTATTTCGGGCTTAACCGCCTAAGAGTATGCCGGACGAGGAATCTTCGGTAGGGGCCGCTAAGATGGTCTCCATGGAAGACTTCAATTCGTTGAAGTCCTCCATGGAAGCCCAAATGGAAAGCATGAAAAAGATGATTTTCGAGCTCTTGACTCCGGTCCCTCCCAAGGCTCCCATTGTAGAGGTAAAGGACACGGGTGCGTTAGAAGAGGGAGATGCTTCGGAATTACCCTCCTCTACCAAACCCGTGGAAGGTGATAACTTAAACACTATCAAAGCTCCCATTGCATCTCCTAGGGGAACTAGTGGAGGTGAGAGCTACAATCGAGTAGCTCCACCTTTTCTATCTCCCGATATACCGGTTCCCCATCCCCATATGAACATTCGGGCGACCCACCTAAGTTTTCCTTTGAGAATTTCGATACTTGGCAATTTGAGTTTCGCTCTCATGTTTGCAAGTGCCTCCAATGAACTTTGGAGAATCATCATGGAAGGCTTCAAGCCATACAACCCCGACAAGTTGACTAGAAGAGAAGCGGTTGATAGTCAACTCAACAACACCGCCTTGCACATGATTCAAACTAGTGTGGGGACAAAGGACTTGCATCGTGTTCGAACTACACCACCGCCAAGGAAGCTTGGGATGGTTTGGCCGCTAGTTGCATTGGAAGTGAGAGCACAAGGAGGAACAAGTATAATGCTCTTAAGAATAAAGCCGAAGGTTTCATGAGGCTACCGGATGAAGATCATGAAGTCATGTATGGAAGACTTCTCACCGTTGCCGATGCCTTCCGGCTTATTGGTGCCACCCACATCAATGACTCTTGGATCAAGGAGAAGTACATTGAATGCATGATGCCGTTTGTACCCATTGATGGCAAGACTCTTGTCGGGAGGGAATGCTATTCCTCTCTCACTTCTCAACAAGTCGTGCACGAGATGCAACTCTCAAGGTGCTTGAGCAAAACTCTCATGATTCTCGCAATCGAGCTCTTGGGATGACAAAAGGGTCCAACCTTGCCTTGGCGGTCAACTCCGTTGATGAAGTGTTTCCTCAAGAATCTTATAGGGCATCTTGGAGTATGTCCTATCCGGAAGACTTGGAACACCACTACCATGACCACATGGCATTCCATGCCAACTCTTTTTGGGCTGACCCATCCAAGGCCAAGGAAGACAACATCAAGAGAAACAACTCAAGGGGGTCCACAAATTCGGGCCCAAGGACAAGATCTTGCTACAACTGTAATGACAAGCGCCATTTCATTGCCGAGTGCCCCTATGAGAATAGGGAGACTCATGGTGGAAGGCTCATTCCCAAGGACAAGAGCATAGACTCAAAGGGCAAATATTCAAAAGCCCCCAAGAAGAAATTCTACAACAACAAGACCAAGAAGGGCAAGAGGCCCTCAAAAATTGTGCTAGTGACTAGGGAAGAATATTCTCCCGATGAAGTTGAAAGCTCTAGTGATGATGAAGATGAAGAAAGCTCAAAGGAAGTGGCCGCCATTGTCACCACCAACATTCCCTCTTCATCCCTCTTCGAATCCCCCAATGAGAGTCCTCATATCAAGAATGCACATTGCTTCATGGCAAGGTCCTCCTTGGACACATCTATTGTGCTATCAACTCAAGAAGAATATACCTCCGGAGATGATGATGTTGATGATGAAGAAGATGCAACCTCTAATGGATTGGTCGCTCTTGCCTCCCTCTCCACTAACTCTTCATCACCAAGTGAATCCCCCATTGAGGTCATTCATGTGGAGGAAGAAAGTTGCCTCATGGCTAAATCCTCCGAGGTATCATCTCCTAACCCCTCTATGCCTATCATTTCAAGTGATCTAGGGGTTGATCTTGCTAGTCTAAGAGTGAAACAAGAAATGCTAGAGTTTGATGATTTCATTCTTAACCTACAAGGTAATACTAAAAAGCATGTTTCAAATCTCATGGTTCGTATGGCTCAACTAAATGGTACTCTTGAGAAAAAATGCCAAATAGAGAGAGAAGATGCTCTTGAACTACATGCTCTTAGAAATGCTCTTGAGGAAAGCCAAGAAACCATAGCTTATCTTGAAGAGAGGTTAGAAAATCTTGGAGATCCTCAAGATAAAATTAACAAGCTCACTAAAGCTAGAGATCTTGCTAGAGCTAAGACTAAAGTGCTTTCAAAGGAAAAGGCCAAATTTGGTGTTGATCATGAGAAACTTGTGAGAGATCTAGATGATCTAGACAGGGCACACAAAGCCTTGAAGAGTGAATACTCTCTCCTCTCCAAGTCTTATGAGCAACTTCAAATTAGGCTCGCTTCATATGACATACTGTTGACGTCGTAGACCCAC
>NC_061513.1:280164444-280289244 GCF_022539505.1 Lolium rigidum
GCCATTGGTTGCATCGTGGAAATTATCAAGCATGCACGTCTACATGTATTGCAGCATTCCCAAATTCCAGGCTTGCCCCACATGAAAATGGCTCTTCTCGTGTAATCATTACTTTTCCTTGAATGGAAATTATCATTGGATAGTGGTATATCTAGAGTTTTTTTTGTTACCAATACTATATGTTTATTGTTATGATAGTATTGGAATATTTGGCTGTGACTACTAACCATCTTGTGCTTAAATTTCAGATTGCTATTGTACCTATATTAAGTATGGTTCTTGTTCATAGTTTTAGTCACGCTCAAATTGATCGCTACCTATTTCCTCTTGTCTATGTATTTACTGAATTGATATCGAAGTGATCGACTTCGGACTCGATTTTTTACTACATTTATACCGGTGCGTTCCAACGCTAAGAAAGAAGGCGCCCCGGGTGCATGTCATGCCCGGCGGCAACCTGCCTGCCGTCAGGTTTCTTCTTGACCACGGTGCTCATCTCCGTTAGGAAAGTGAAGAGGGTGCCAATGTTTTTCATTTCCGCTGCTATGAAAGGTACCATGCATTTAGCGGATGTTCTTGGTTTTCTTCCATTAATTGCATGAATTATGAGGTTTATTGGCGCGTGTGTCCTTGATTATGTGTTCTCTGATGCGGCAGTACTGATCTGGTATTTGTCTTGATAGGAAGATTGCTCCTTTATGTGTCGTGCAACATGTTGAACATGTTAATCTTGCATAGTTGAGTGGTTAGTATATATGCATGCCTCCTCGGTTTTACGTTTAAATAATTTATCTCTATATGTGCACTGGCCTAGTGTACATATTTCGTGTGAATTCTGTAATATGGGTGTAATATGTACATGCACGTGATTTGCTCCTTGTAAATTTTCTATCATTAATCTGCTGGAACTTAGTGTTCTTTGTGTGTCTCTTGCTTCTACATTTCTGTAGTATTTCTCTTGCATCTTATAATATTATAACATATGTTTATAAAACTATTCTGTTGCACTTCGTTTCTTAGCTTTCCAAAATATCATTTTGCATAAGTTTGTCTCCTCTTCTATGTTTACTCCATGAGTTTCATAAAAGTCTTAGCTTTCCAAACAATCATTTTGCATAAATTTGTCTCCTTTTCTAAGTTTACTCCATGAGTTCCATAAAAATCTGGGTGCTCTTCTATACTAGGAAAAACATTAGCATCTATATTCTTAGAGGTACAACATTGCGAAAAAAAAGCCAAAAGAAATTGCTGGCTAAGAGCAGAAACATGTTTAATTTATGCATGGTTTTGAAGGCGTCGCCTAAGCGTCGCTTAGGCGTCCAACCGGTCAAGGAGAGCAGGGCGTCGGGCTCGCCTTTGGTTTCTGACGAAGTCGTCCAGATTCCCTCGCCTAGGCGTCGAAGTCGTCGCCTACCTCGCTTCTGGACGCCCTGCTCGCGTTGGGACGCCATCAACAGGTGATCGGGAAAGAGAGCTGGTGGCGGGAAAAGTGAAATTAGGGCCAAATTGGAGGGAAATTTGGGGGGGGGGGGTGAGAGGGTAAAGAGAGGAGAGAAGGAGGGGAACACACCGTGACCTAAATCGAGTGGATTGAGAGAGAGAGGAGCTCTCTCTTCTCCGGTGGCTAGCTCCTCCGCCAGATCTCCTCCTTCTCCGGCCAAGCTTCCGGGCATCTCCTTCCGGGCGTCCTAGGAGTGTGCAGCATTGCCGGGCGCCGCGGTGGCTGCCTCTCCGCCCGGCCTCCTCCTCCTCCTTGCCCCATCTCAGATGGCCTCCTCGATGGCAGCAGCAGCTGCAGGGATAGAGAGGTCGAGGTTGTGATGCGCGTCCTTGCTCGTCCAGCCCCGTCTCGTTGGGCCAGTTGGGCCGGGGATAATTCTTTTTTGCCCTTTGAGTATACTGGGCCGGAGCCCTTTCCTTCGCTTCGCTTCGACTGAAGGCGTCGCCTCGCCTTGCGCCTTGAGCGCCTATGCGTCCAGGCGCACCCCCACCAGAAGGCGTTAAGATGTCACCTTTTAAACCATGAATTTATGTATTTCATACTATATTAGTATTGTTCTCCTTTCAATTACCCGGGATCGATCTGAAGTATTAGTCTTTTTTCTGCACCTCCATGTTATTGTACATTTCAAGCACTTTTCTTTCGCCTGCACCATTTAATGGCTGGCATGACACACTTACTATTAACTTCTGAAATCAGTATGTCACATGATTATTGCATTCTTGATAGATTGGGTTGTGCGGTGTAAACCATGTTTTCTATAGTATTTGTTAAGTTCTACAACTTTCTTCCTGTAGAAAGTTTATTTATGTTATTATATAACTTAAGTTATTCCATTGCTTTTCATATACCTCATTTCTTATAAATAGCCCTTTTTTCTTTTCTTATCTAACCAATCTTTGATGGAATATATGCATCAAGTTACGTAAGTTAAGCAGTTCCATTATTTTTCTAGAAAAGACTCGAGCTTTGGCGTCCATGGAGGTTGCGGCATGGCACGATGACCGGCTAGACTGCGAAAGCCGATGTGGCCAGCCAACAAACCCATGCTGAAACTAGACTGTCTTGCGCGTGGAGTCACCGAGACCCACCTGCAACCCCAACTGAGGTTCATTGATGGTAACGAACCCTAACCCGTTCTCTCTGTTTGTTGATAAATATTAAAAAATTGTTTCCCTGGGATGATGGATACTCTAGCTCGTCTATCCATCCCTTTGCAAATTCCTTAGTAGCATACCAGATGATTAATTTTCCCAATGGTTTTGAGAAAAATCCTGCCCTGTTAATTATGCTTCAAGAAGTATACAATGGATCCTACTACCACTAGAAGCAGATTGTGATTTGATCAGAAACTACTTTTTATTCTAAAAACGAGTGTTTGGTATCTCTGAAACTTGGATCTATATGTCTTCTTCGTGAAAACCGGTGCCTATTTACTGTAGGTGTACTTTGATCTTGGTAACCAGATGATGGCTCGTGCTTCAATTGAAGCCTTGCATCTTATTAACCATCAACTTGTTTAACTACTATTTACACATGCTTTGGTTTGGCTGCAGGTTTATGTTGACGGGGATGCTTCCATGTCCACAAAGCCTGAAAGAATTCAATGGTATGCAGAGATAACTAGGAATACCTTCAGTGTTATCCATTTACTCTTTGGTTATGTTCTATGTCACCCCTCTTACTATGCTAATTTTTATGTTGATTTATGATCTTATTGATGTATGCTTTTGTAATCATTATTCTTGAAGGGGTGACAGCGAGGATGTGGTAGACCAATGAGGAAGGCGTCCCTGCTTGGCAATGACCATGGTACTCTCGTCTTGCCACCCCAGAAGCTGATTTCCATCTCAGCTAGCTACATTTTAATTTTGGTTTGTGTGCGTCGTGTGTATTTACTCTCTGAATGGATATATTTTTCTGTGGAACAATATGATTGACTGTTTGAGCCAAAAAAAAAAACTATCCAGATCAAGCTATGTATGTAGAAATTTTGCATAGGTTTGTTTGTAGCTTCAGATGTTGATAGGTACTACATGTTCTTCCTGAATTTTATATAACTATATCTGGACAACCTTTAGTTAGTGCTATGGGAAATTGCAAATAAACAGAGTATATGTGTATGTCTTTGTTGCATCCATGTAAATCAAATTTGATACTAATAAATTCTACAAGAAGCTAAATATATGCAAAATTATACATCCCTTTGGCATGTGATCTACCACACTTGTTTCTCATTGCAAAAATGCATAGAAAGTCTAATCAATTCTTACTGGAACCAAGCAATGCAACCATGAAACGAATGAAGTGTTGTTGATGTTTTGTACAGAAAAGAGTGGAGGGGAATGAGTTCCCATGCTATGGCTTTGTCATGCCAGATGAAAATGTGATTTTCTTCTTTGCACTTGTTTTACTCGTTTCAGTTGGTACCATTATGGTGTGATTAGCACAATTTTGGTAGTGTTATTTTTTAATATGAGATTTCTCTTGTATCTTGGTTTATTGTTCAATAGTCTATGTAGGGCATACATGTTGTTGCCTGCATAAACATTGGATTAACCCAATTATGTTTGCCCATCCGTCATTGTACTTTTTTAAATCTAGTTGATGGCCAAATTATACATCTCTTTGGCACGTGATCTACCACACTTGTTTCTCATTGCAAAAATGCATAGAAACTCTAATCAATTCTTGCTGCAACCAAGCAGTGCAACTATGAAAATGAAATGAATGAAGTGTTGTTGAAGTTTTGTATAGAAAAGAGTGAAGGAGAAAGTTCCCATACTATGTCTTTGTCATGCCATATGAAAATGTGATTTGCTTCTTTGCACTTGTTTTACTCGTTTCAGTTGGTACCATTGTGGTATGCTTATCACAATTTTGGTAGTGTTACTTTGTAGTATGCGATTTCTCTTTATCTCAATATATTGTTCAATAGTCTATGTAGGGCATACATGCTGTTAAAGTCTACATGGTTGTTGCGTGCATAAACATTGGATTAACCCAATTATGTTTACCCATCTATCATTGTATTTTTTAAATCTGTAATATGGACAGAAATAATTATTGTTTGATCATATATGTGAGATATTTATATATCTGCATGCTTTGTTTTATAATGTGATCCTCTTCCAGTGTTGCGATATTCTTCATGTATATTGCCAATTGCCTGCTGATGCCCTTTTTCACCTTGCCAATGGTCTGATGCACCCCTTTTTACCTTCTTACCCACTTGTGTATTGTAGGGATGAAAGTGGGGTGGAAAGTTTCCGACTTTTCCGTGGAAAAATGGAAATGGAATAAAAATATGAAACGAAAACGGAATTTTGCAAAACGGAAATGAAAATGGATTTTTTTTGCAGAAACAGAAACAAAAACGGAACAGTTTTTTTCCAGCGGATCAGACGCGGAAACGGAATTTCTCGGCTAATATGAAATTTCCATTTTAGGCTTGATATGCATCGCCCAATCCCACATATCCATCACATGACCTTGCTAATCCGAACTTCAAAAGCGGCTCTTCCCAAAATTGGTGACCATATGTTATACCTTCATGCATTCGAGGAGGCTTCCAAGGTTTGAGCTTCCCTTATTCCCTAGTAAATGAAGGACCACGCTAGAATTAGGGAACAACTTTTCTGACTTGTTTGAATGCTTAAGATTTTTTTTTGCATGATTGAAGGTTTTTTTTGTTCCGAGCAATATCTGCATCACTCCGTGTTCGCACCGTATTTGGTCCGTATCTGTTTCTGACAATATATGGTTCCGTTTTCGTTTCCGGGGTATCTGTATCCGTTTTTGCTTCCGCAAAAAAATGTGAAAACAAATATGGCACCACTCGGTTCCGTCCGTTTTCATCCCTAGTGTATTGTGCTTCTTTCTGATACTTTGACAAAAAAAACTACATCTTTGCGGAATTTACTCTTTTGAGTTATTAGAAAGATGCAAGTAGGCACTCCTTGAGTTCATGTGATGCCGTTATTCATTATGTGAATGCAGAAGCTTGAACAAGTACATCATGTGCTTTTTTTGTTTTGAAGTAGAAGTGCTCAATTATGCTGTCAGTTTTACTTTTGCAGCTCACAATAGCAAAATCTTGATAAATGCAGGTGAATGAAGGTAAAATAACAGAGTATGAATTGAGCAACCGCCTCATGGGCATAGTTAGGCACCTGGTGCAGCATAGGACACTAAAGGTGAGTAGAGGTAGTGGTTAAGATATATGCATACTGATATTGATTTGGTACTCTTTTAAAGTATGTGTTCATGCATGGCATTATAGTTCTTTAAGGTGGTTGCTTTTGTGCCTTAGATTCCGAAACATGAGATTTTTATTTTTGTTAGATTGTAATGCACATGGAAGATAATTACATGATGTTGTGAACATGTTTAAGTTGTTCCATTGCTTTTCATATACATCCTTTCTTATAAATATCCATGTTTTCTTTTTCTTTTCTAATCAATATTTGATGCCATATTGGCCACGTATAATTAACATAAGTTAAGCAGTTTCATTGCTTTTCTATAAAAGGCTCTAGCTTTGGGGTCCATGGTGGTTGCGTCATGGCACAATTACTGGTTGGACTATGTGAAGGCAGCGTGAACCACACCGCCAAGGCAACAAGGTGCTACTACAAGACGTTGGCGAGCCCCATTCCAATCGTGTGTCGTTTATGAGGCTTTGGCAAGCCAGCGCTATGCTTTGGCTCCTTCGTTGACGTCTCCTCGGATGTGCTCGCTAGGAACACCACAAAGCTGGTTAGACACCTTTCATTCCTTTGCAACAGTGGAGGGTGCTGGCCGAGTATAAAGAAAATCCAGCTTTCCTTGCATATACGGTTTTACCTACAAGTGTCATATATAGCTTTGCACATTCGTTAGTAGGAATTCAGGAGCATATTCCTCTTGGTCATGTAAATTTTTTATTGAATTTATTTCATCACCATTATATATGTATGTTGTTCTGATCATTTTTGGGCATGGAAAACCACATGTTGGATGATGATGATGAAGTGGCTTCTTATATGCATATTGTGGCCTCTAATGATTTATCAGCTGACAATTCATTAATTAGCTGCTGCCTCAACTCTTAAGGCAGAAAATTTCGCACGGTACAACCAAATCCATCCTATGATACTAGCTATCATATGCATGTGAGATTATGTGCTTGCATAAGATCATATAAGGATGTTGGGTTTTTCATATGTCATCAAATTATGTGTATCGTAACAAAATGGAAATTTTGAAATGAATTCATGTGAGCACATCATATGTGAAATAATTTTCCTTGATGTGTGTATGTGCTATTTCAGAGGAGTGCGTTATGCCAAGGACTACAACCTAGTGATGCACCCACAGATTTACATGCCGAACCTCGACGTGATCAAGCTCATGCAGGTCGAAGGAATACGTCAATGAGACCTTCTCGTGGCAGCACTTCTACTGGTACCTCACCAATGAAGGCATCTTCCTCAACCTCCCATATGAGATAGTGCCTAACATGCTCAAGCCACACTATGTGATAAGGGCGATAAGGACTTATATTGCTTTTTGTGGACTGGGTTTTCTTACTAGTGGCAAAGTAGGTATGTTAGATTTGGATTCATCATCGTATGCTGACAATGCAACAATGATTATGCAAGTCAAATTGCGGCTATGAATATTTCTCATGCTTAGCTATCTTGATCAGGTTGAGCTCGAAGGCCTTGTCGAAAATATCGGAGCTAAAATGGTAGCCAGGTTGCTGTTAAAACTATGATTTGGTTGTTAATGGGACGAAAAGTTTTGTCAACCTTTCTCAAGGGACGCCAGGGTGTTAAGGTACACAATATAAATCCTTGCGTGGTCTTTGTTACTTACATCATGAACGTTCTATTTAGTTCTAGAAATAATTAATTGGTTTGTATACTTTCCCAGATTGTCGCTGCTGGTGCTAATCAAGTATAGATCGATCACCCGTTGTATTGAGAAAAAAGCCAAAGCATTAGAGATGTTGAGCTCTGAAAGATGTCCAAGTAGGTAAGATATAAACTAGAAGGCACTATATATTTATCTTGAATACAAAACTATATTTTCCATGTTTTTGTACAATCACAAGTATTCAGCCAATCTTGTAGTAGAATCATATATGCATCTTTGATTGATCTAGATCACTCTATGGTTGGCTTCTACTACTTCCTTATGAAATTAGTGCCTTCTAGATTGTAAATTAGTTGAATGCACCAAACAATAAAGACTTGTTTCCCCATTTCAAACCTTAATCCATTTTGTATACTACTGCCTCACATGCTACTGGAGACAAATGGTTTTATAAGCACCAGTGAATTGTGAGGAAATTTGCTGAACTTCATGCAGATAGATGCTTTTCTTTTCATCTCACCAATTTTGACTAGTGTTTAAGATTAAACCTCAGATATATGGTTAGATTTGGCAGAGAGCCATGAGGAAAAGAAGAGCCAACAAGGTTGTAGATACCCAGTTTTTATGAGCGGCAGCTGGTTCTAAATC
Organism: Lolium rigidum; assembly: GCF_022539505.1. NCBI lineage: Eukaryota > Viridiplantae > Streptophyta > Magnoliopsida > Poales > Poaceae > Lolium > Lolium rigidum. The sequence continues at coordinate 280,172,453 of NC_061513.1, forward strand.
ATAAATAAGAAATTATGTTCAACTTGCACTTAAATTACATTTTGTTTGACATTACGGTTCTAATTGTTAACTACCTATTATGTTTGCAGTATATTTGAAGATACCGTTGGTGTGTATCATTTTGTAAACTGGCGGTGCTGATGATGTGCTGGATGCGGCCTTCTGCGCCTCTGCACGTGATGGTAGGCTCGGCTGGACCCTGAACTAGCCAATTGTAGTGGTGGTGATGTTGGACTTGGCTACAACTCTCCGGTGAGCTCCTTGGTTCCTTCCTATGTTCTCCCACGCACAATAGCAATTATGTATTATCTGCTTGTGAAATATTTGGCAGACAGTATATGTGCTAGCTAGTCAGTAGAGAATCCAATATATAGCTAACCTGGTAGTTTGTAGGGAGAATATATATTGTGCATTTTAAGCCCTTCTACTCTTTGTTGTGTTTTAGTTACAAAACATTGTAAAAGGTTTCATGTCATTGTTGAACTAGTACTACTTGCAGGCAGATGCATTGCTGGAGTAGATGTCGTTTGCACTCCCCATACATTACTCATCTGCTAGGTGGTCCAGAGTTTTCTTTAGTACTAGCTGGATTTATCTTTATTTGATCTCGTGTGGGTATCTAGTTTTTCTAGAGAAGGCCATCACACTAAGGAACGACATGAGTAGAAGGCATGATCTTGTGGTGGATGAGCATGTACTAGTTAGCCTTCTAGTACTAGTGTCTTTTAAGTGTCCATCGAGCTTTAGGCATCTTGCTTAACTAACTAACCACTCTCTTCTTGAGAATAATTGCATCCTAATCTCCTTATTCTTTGTTTTTGTTGTTGCAATGGATAGATAGCCATATACTGCTAACTTCTTGGATGTTGGGTCTATCATACCACCATGTTAGAACTCTTGGATGTTGCAATCGTGTAAGTAGCAGACAATATTATTTGCCATGTTTAACTTTTACATGTATGCATGCCCAGGTTATCTTCGGTTCCTACGTGCAGGGTATATTCGAGTTACTTTTATACTTACACGATAGTAACATGCCAAATAATATTGTCTGCTACTTTTATCTGGCCACCAGTTTTTGGACGTCGACAAAATATGTCATTGTTGCTATATGAATTGAAGAGGTAAACATGGATGGATGTGGATGCGATCAATCTAATTTTCTCCTTTGGTGGTTGCGATAATTTGTCATGTTTGCTGTGAAGCTTGGTTTGGGTTAAGCAATTTGAAGTAGTGCCCACATACCTTCGACAAACAACGCATGGCAGTAGTAGTAACTGAACAATATTTAAAAGATATGTTTGTTGATGCATACCACGTGGTACATATGGAGCTTTCTTATATCTTCGGTGCATTTTAATGATTGTTCATCTCTGCAATTGTATTGGGGTTTCTCTCTCGACAACTTCTATAAGGAATATTGTTCTTGTTTTAGGTGCTAGGTTGTAACATTTTTGACTGTCAGCCTTCATCTTTCGTTGATGCATTTGCTATTTTCAAGCTGTGCAAGTTGGCACTGCAGCTGGAAGTGGTGGGATGAGATCTAGTTCCTTGAGTATGTACTTGGATGATAAATACACGACCTATTGAATATCAAATTAGGTGTGCTCTTTTAGCTTTGTGATTTCATATTCTGGATTTCTTCTTTTGTGTTCCTTGTTCTTAAAATGTTAATGTTTACAGGTTGTTTCTGAGATGCAGGAGATGATACTCAGAACCTGGTTGGCAGATGGTAGATATGGTGCTTCCAAAGTATTTGAATGTTACTTGATTGATGGTCCAATTTCTATTTGAATGCTTTTTGATACTAGTGATGGGGATAAGTGGAGTTGGAGGCCTCTAGGAGGGCGGGATCCATCGCTGCCAGGTCCAGACGATGGCCGGCCATATTTTTTCATGTTTTTTGCACTAATGATGCAATCTCTTTGGTACTAGGTGAGGTTTGATGAAAGACTGAAGAAAGTCTCGCTATTATATTGGCTTCACCTAGGACCTCTCTCCCCAAGCAATAGTGTGTGTGTGTTATGATTAGCCGTTCTCTCTATACGGTTGTAAGTAGCTGTTCTCGTGGTGATTTACAAAGCTATCCATCAGGCTTAAATTTGAGTTGGAGTCAGTTGTGTATCTATGTTGTGAACTAAATGAGTCAAAGAAAAACGAATGAAGTTCGAAATATTTGACATTTTTTGGTTGGAGGGTCTCTTTTAATTTTTGTCCAGTTTGCTATGGCAAGGTGTATATTGTGAGGATTCAGGACTCTTGGTTTGAAAAGTTGAGGATTTGTCCGGCTAAGTATTGGATGTAGCTGGGACGGACTATCTCATAGTTTATATTCAAGTTGAAGTAATCTGATGGGTGGACACCATTTTGTAAGAGCGACCAATATAAATATTCCAATGTGTGTTGTTAATGTTAAGAAAAGGAGCTGAGCTACCCTGATTGATCTACACTAGTGCTTGAAGTCACGGTGTCGCAAGGCTCGTATACTAGTCGTACACATGTACGACGTGCACCAATATGATCTTCGTGCTCTGGACGTTTTCGCTCAGGTCATCACTACACCAGTCCAGGAGATCTTGGGTGCTAAAGCCCCAATTTCATTCATACCATCGTACTATTAGTTGAGCTCGTATACAATTTTTCTTTCCTTTCATAAAGAAAACATCCCAATGTTGCAAAAGTCTATATGCGAAAAAGATGCTTTTAAAAATGATGAAAAAGTGAGGGAGTGATTCACGAGCCGAATTCATATCCTACAAATCCGGAATTTATACTTTGCTAGAGTTGGATGCTCGGGGAAAATATCTTTGGCTCATAGGTGTAGATGCACCCGTTGTCAAAAAAAAGTTATTTCAAGATGTCTAAAAAATTTAAAAATAAATTCTAGGTGTACATCTTGATATTCTATGTTCACACACTATGTTTCGCAAAGAAATGACATTTTTTATGGGCAATGTAAATTTTTTTTTTCGGTGATTCAAAATAGCCTTGTACGTGATATGTTTTTATATTTTTTCGTAGGTCACACAAAATATCTTTTTTCCACAAACTTTTGTGAATGAACATAGAATATCCAGATGTACATCCAGGATTTTTCTCCATAATTTTTTTACATTTTAGACTAAAATTAAAATGCAGTTTTCTTAATAGGTGCATTTAGACCTATGAGCCAAAACATCAGAATGCTCCGATTTACTAGCTTAATTGAGGAAAATCATTCTAACTGCCCCACCACGTCTTACCAAGATTAGCGAGGGAACACTACCCTATCATATTCTGTTCTGATGGAAATGCTCCACTATTTATGCAGGGCAGACTAAAATACGGACGGGGATGAATCCTGGATCCTAGCTACGGGAGATTATTAGGCGGAAAAAAAATAGCGTGACTAGTGGAAACAGTTAATAGGGTCACCCATGGGACATAACGCACAGAAAGCAATCAGTAATGTTACATGCCTTATTTAGGTGGTGATTTTGTTTGACCAGCCATGTCAGCAATCCGCACATTCCTCCATTTCTGCCATCCATCTCCAGATCTCCTCCTTCCCCCTCAGAACTGAAAACGCACCTACGAAAAAGTAGCGGCAACCCAGCGGAAACGAAAAATTGCCGCTATGTTTGAATGAAAATCTCAACTTTGCCGTGCCTTCTCACTCTATAAATACCAAGAGAGTACCGCCCTGTCCTTTCTTTGTCGACATGGTCGCCGACAAGTACATCGGCGAGAGCAGGGCTCTCCGAGATGGTCGCCCGAATCCGCGTGTCGTGCGTGTAGCGAGCCGCGGTCCTCATCGTCAAGTACATCGGCGGGGGTAGCGGCGCATCCACCAGGTATCGGCAGTTCTTTTCATTGGATTTGTTTCCTGTCGCCTGGTTCCGTGAGAAGTCTTCAACCATGCACGAATTATATATTAACCGGCAGCTAGTTAGGCGAGCAGTTTGGTGGTCGTCGAATCGATATATCGATCTCACGCCACAAGCCAGCCAGCTTTTCTTCAACAGACACTCAGAATCAAATGTTTTTCTGATGAGTGGTGCACACTAATCCCTAACTTTGTTTTCAGAGGCGTTGTAGCCATCAAAGTCAATGATAAGTACCTTTGTCTTCTGCAAGAGATGGTTGAGCGTCAACCTGCTATGCACGCTGAGAGACAACATTGGCTAGCCCGTTACTCTGTAAGTCCTAGCTGCGAATGGTTCACAAGAAATGAGTTTCAAATTTTGGATAATCAAGATTTGTATTCTATTATTAGTGACAACCGACATATATGAATATGCAAAAAACTATAAATTTATATCTCTGGCATTTTTAACACACCAAAAATGACACTCTCACATTTGCGAGGGCCACCGTGCTATTTTTGTATGCTAAATGTAAGACCAACACCCCATGTAATTTTGTGCAATAAATAAGAAGTTTCTTTGTAGGACAAATAATGTGAATAATTTTGTGTGCTTGCATAGTCGAGTGTATTCATGGAAATATATGTGGTAGAATATGTTGATGGAGGGTATTTGAGCTGATTTCTTGGTTTACAGTCCGTCAACCTGCTAAGTAGCCAAAGTATCATTTACAAAGTCTGTAAGTTATGACAAAATTTCTTAAATCTAGTAAATAATGTCACGGACTTCTTTATATGGTATATAGTACCGTTTACTGAAGTGTAACATATTTTTTTTTCTCTTGGAGGTTAGTCTGAAGTAGAAATATGGAATTCAGAAGCTTTAGTTTAATGTTAATTAGTCTGAAGTAGGTCCATATCCTTCACATGGCTTGATCCATGTCCCGCGTCTAGCTGTCCACAATCAATGGCAACAGCTATTGATCCGATCACACCTAATTCCCTGTTCACATTATCATTTGGTGTCAAGTCCACTTCGATCTTGTGCAGCGCATGTTATAGTGGTGCTAGAGGCACACGCCCTACTGATGTCTGAATTTTCCTGTCCCCAGCAACGTCCACGAGGTAGCCAGTGAGGTGAGGTGAGGTGAGGTGAGATGGCGGGTGGTAGCGGCGGGGCATTGGCGGTGGACGCCGAGGTGGTCATCGTCGGCGCTGGGATCGCGGGGCTCGCTACCGCGGTGGCGCTGCGCCGGGTCGGCGTGGGCGGCGTTCTGGTGCTGGAGCGGCACTCCGAGCTGCGCGCCACGGGTGCCGCGCTCACCGTCTACCCCAACGGCTGGATCGCGCTCCGAGCGCTCGGCGTCGCGCACAAGCTCACCTCCCGCTACGAAGGCTGCGGAATGTGCGTGAAATTTGTCCATTCACAAATCACAAACATATGTTCTCGATTTGGCAGCTGTGATCGCTCGAATTAGCTATCTTTCTGAATGCAGATTCCGGGTTACCAATCTTGAGAACGGAGAAACTAAAGTGTTTCAGTTCGCTGGACGCGAAAGCAGGTTGGTGGTTGGGTGTAATTTCGTTTGTTCAATTCTCTATCTGTTGAATAAATGGCAAAGTCCCACAGCTACCTTTTCTGTTCAACTGTTCATCCCTAACTTTATCTGATAAATTTGGTTAAACCGATGAAAAAAAGCGATGAAATCAAGGTGAGGCCGGCGGATCGAAAGGCGCTGCTGGAAGCGCTCGCGGAGGAGCTCCCGCCGGGCACCATTCGCTTTTCGTCGAAGCTCGTATCCATCAACACTGAGACAGCCGAGACTTCGCCGGAGACTGCCGTTCTGCGGCTGGACGACGGCACAGTGATCCGAGCCAAGGTAAGGCAACTTGCAGTTGCAAGTGTTTTTTTTTTCGAAATGGGGAATGAAACCCCGGCTTCTGCTTCATGATGATGCACACGGCCTTTTATTAAAAGTATAAGAGTACACAGTTAAAACAACTCAGGCATCGCCTAGAATTGATACAAGAATCAACCAGCGAAATAAAACAAAAAAAGAAGGACTACACATCATTGTATCCGTCTATTGTGCCGCCAGCCAGCCAGGCACAAGATATCATGTGCAGTTGCAAGTGTGGCAGTGCACATAAGCACATGGATAGCGTGATCTGTAACTTTATTCCATCAGGTGCTGATCGGGTGCGACGCGGTGCACTCGGTGGTGGCGCGGTGGCTAGGACTGTCGGAGCCGGTCACCTCCGGCCGGTCCGCCGTCCGAGGGCTCGCCGTGTACCCGGACGGCCATGGCTTGAAGAAAGAGGTCCGGCAGTTCCTCTCGAAGGGCCTGAGGGCCGCCATGGTGCCCATCAACGACACGGAAGTATACTGGTTCCTCGTCAACAACACTGTCGCCGCAGAGAAAGAAGCCCGCACATACCCCGTGAACATCCTGCGGGAGGTCACCGACAACTTGGGCAGGCACATGCCGCCAGAGTACCTCGACGTGGTGCGCCACTCCAGCCACAACAGCCTCTCGTGGGTGCCGCTGCTCTACCGGTCGCCTTGGGCCATCCTAACGGGACTGGCGGCTCGGGGGCCGGTCACGGTGGCCGGCGACGCGTTCCACCCCATGACGCCGGACTTGGCGCAGGGTGGGGGCTCCGCGCTGGAGGACGCGGTGGTGCTCGCCCGAGCTATGTCGCGGGCGGCCACGCCAGCAGAGGGGGTGGCAGCTTATGTGTCGGAGCGACGTGGCCGGGCCGCCTTGCTGGTCGCCGGTGCCTACCTGTCGGGTTGGGTCCAGCAAGGCGGGACCGACGTGCAGGGTCTGCGAGGTTGTATGGTCAAGCTGTTCCGTGACTGGATCTTTTACAGGTACATCTTTCGAAGGCTCGCCGGTATGATGTGGTACGATTGCGGCGACTTGTTGCCGCCGACGTCTAACGAGAAGGGCAAGAATCACTCAGAGTGATGTTTTCCATCATGTCTCATTAAATTGTCTTAAATTTGTTAAAATTTAAAGGTATCTAGACATTATTTAGTTTATTATGTTTGGATACTTCTTAAGACAAATATAAGACAAGTTTCATAAGATAGAGGGCATACTATGTAATTTTACTTATATTCAAAGCCACTATGATAATATTTTGGAGCAACAATCTAAGTGGATGGTTTTTTTTGAAAGCCATTTGGCAGATTTTATTGATCAGCAAACATAGTTACATCGTTTCACGAGCTTAGCTATAATACATCGACCAAAATACAATTAAACCAGAATGAAAAGCATTCCTAGCAAGCTCATGTGCCACTGATAGCTTCCATGTTACAATACTCAATACTAACTTGATCAAACTCACTTCATAAAATGCAACAATCATCATAAATAGCAGCTGAATCGATCGATCCATCGATTGGTGATTGTGTTCCCGTACGTGCTGATCTGGGCGGGCAAGCGTGGGCTGCACATGGGCCTTTAACCTTATTCAGAGAACTAAAAGACCAGAAATTTCAACTTTGTTTTGAGCATCAGAAATTTCAACTACTAATAGTAGAACTACTACTAACTGGGCCGGGGCCCCGGCTCGGCCCAGTGCGATCGCACTGTTTGCCCGGCCTATGGGCCGGCCCTGGACGACTACAGTCTTGGACTTTGTCAGAGCGGCAACGAGGTAATCCGACGCCACCACCTTGGTGAATTCAGGCTCCGGCGGAGCTATTCGATAGCTAGCCTTGTTTTCTGGGAAGCAGAAGCCTAGCTCGGGAAGAGGGGTTATCGTCGATGCCGTAGAGCAAGGGTCCATCAGGCAGCACGTGTCGCCTCGTAGGACGAGAAAGAGCATGCCGCATGTTGAGAGACGTTGGGAGACGTCGTCCGGGACGGCCACGCGGTAGAGGGCGCCGTCAGGGAGGCCGGGGAAGCTACCGTCGGGGAGCGCGACCCACGGGAGCGGCGGAGGCAGTGGCTGCAGTCGCATGTTGGAGCGCCACGGGCGGCAGACCGCGGGGATGCGAATGCGGTCGGCATGGCATAGTATGCGTAGGAGCACAAGGACGAACAACTCTGACGGGAGGTCCTGCCATGAGGAGCCGGGGAAGATCTAGACAACGACATCGGATGGTGTCCGTGTCGCGTTGAATGGCTACGCGTGATGCGTGTAGAGATCTACTAGGGTTTATATCGGGCTCCCCTAGCTAGTGGTCAACCGCTGGGGCGGTCGTTTTAAGACCAGAAATTTCTATTTTTAGTAAAGTCCAGAGTTTCTATTTATGGCAAAATTTCCTCTTTTGGCAAAAACAAATCTGACCAAATTTGCTATATAAGGAAGTTTCTGCATGCATGCGCTGGCTAACAGATTCGCTGATGTCAGCGGAATCTTTTCTAAATTTGAAAATTCAAAACATTTTAACTTTCAAATGACAATTTCAAATTAAGATTCCCTTTCACCAATAAATCTGTCTCGATGAGATCTTCAAAACTAGCACCCATGTTATGTTTCGACAAACTTTTTTTTGGCTAAAAGTTATTAACCCTCCCTATTTGCATAATCAACCCTGATTAACCTTAAATGTATAAAATTATCAACCCCAAATTTAATTTTATTTTAAACATTTGAATGGATTTTTTTAGCTCACATGTTATTAGCCGATATTTCGTTTTCTAAAAATTGTTTGACGAAATTTGCTATTTATGGAAAATTTCGCATGCATTTGCTACGAGACGAAAAAATGATATTAACGAGAATTTTTCCTAATTCTAAAATTTAAAATGTTTTATCTCCCAAATGACAACTCGAATTTAAGATACGATTTCACTAATGAGCTTGTCTCGACGAGATCTTCAAAACTAGCACCCATGTTAATATGTTTCGATAACTTTTTTTTTTAGGCTAAAAGTTATTAATCTAAAATGCGAAATTTATCAATCGTAAATTTAAAAACTTATCAACCCAAGAAGTTAATTTCATGTAAAATATTTTTAGAATTTTCTTTTAGTTTACAAGCTATCAACCCGATGCCTCGTTATTTATCAACGGTAAAATATAAATAACTACCAACCCTCAAAAGCTAATTTCATTTAAAATATTTTAGCGAATATTTTTTAATTTACAAGCTATCAACCCGGTGTCCCGTCATTTATCAACCGTAAATTTAAAAACTTACCAACCCAAAAAGCTAATTTTATTTTGAATATTTTAGCGAATATTTTTTAGTTTACAAGCTATCAACCCGGTGTCCCATTATTTATCAACGGTAAATATAAATACCTAGCAACCTTATAAAAGCTAATTTTATTTAGAATATTTTAGGAACTATTTTTTTAGTTTACAAACTACTATCAATCTAATGCCCCGTTATTTATCAATGGTAAATATAAATAACTACCAACCCTAAAAAGCTAATTTCGATTAAAATATTTTAGCGACTCTTTTTAGTTTAGAAGCAATCAACCTGCTCCCCTGTTATTTATCAACGGTAAATATAAATACTTAGCAACCTTAAAAAGTTAATTTTGTTTAGAATATATTAGAAACTCTTTTCTAGTTTACAAGCTATCAACTCGGTGCCTCATTATTTATCAACGGTAATTATAAATAACTATCAATCCTAAAAAGTTAATTCCACTTAGATTATTTTAGGAACCATTTTTTTAGTTTACAAGCTATCAACCCGGCGCCCCGTTATTTATTAAGTGTAAATATAAGAAGAGAGTGCATTTGCTACCCACGGGGGTAGCTACGCACGTCCTCGCACCCGTTAGATTCTCGCTAAGATTAGAACCCAGGCAGCCTCCCGTTTGACCGGCCTAAGCGCGGTGCACAGTAACTCTTGTCGGAGTGGGCCTAAACGCGTGGAGAGAGTTCCAAATTATTGGCGGCAGCTGTTTGCCATTCCCACGAGCAGCCAATTCCCGCGTCCAGCCAGCGTCGCGCGCCTTCAGCAGTGTTTTCGCGCACGACGTGAACAGTTCTTTCACGCGCTGAACAGTAGAAACACAAATGATTGATCATCAGAGCAAGCAGGAGCCATATATAAAAAAATCGGATGAATGCTGAGACGACCAGAACTCCATTCGCCTACACTGAGAATAAATTGGCCGGGTATATTGCATCCAACTTTATATGTCATCCTTGCACTGTGTCTGTTTAGATGCCGAAAATACATGCAGATTTTTTCATTTTGAAATTGATAGTTGCAATTGACGATGAGTTCTCGGCTGTACGATCGATTCTTAGGTGTACATACTGTCATTGTTGATGAGTTCTCGAATGTAATTTATTCCTTCAGATGAGTTAAAATAAGCTAGGACAAAGCTGTTCGACACAACCTTGCGACCAACAACCGGTGCTACCACCAGCTCTACTTAAGTTTGCTAGAGCATGAGCTAGTGTAGATACGGTATAATAATGAAAAGTTCTTTTTTACTTTCCTAAGTGATAGTTGCCTACTTTCGATCCTTAAATGTACATACGGACATACAATTAAAAGAATTGTAGTTTTGTGGGACAACTACGCCACGTTTGGTTCGCTGTAGAGACCTTCAAAGCAGATTTAGCAACCGATTTTGCCTAGTTACAGTAGCTTTAGACACAGCACAGTGTTTTTTGTTAGCTACAGTGTTAATCCCATATGTGTACAGTGCAAAACATTGGTGAACAGCGCTGGCCAATTATTGTGAGCTGCAGCGTGAAACAAACCAGAATATCTCTCCGGCACTGTTGATCTTCGTCCAGCTCCAGCCTTCAAACCGTGGTCTTCAAGCAGCCGCGCACAGACATATCACTGCTCTCTGTAAACAGTCGTCTTGAAGCTGTTGTGCACAGCTGACGGCACACTATCAAGCTCCTGGACAAACTTCTCTAGCATGATGCTTTGCCGCTGTCCACACAAAATATATCCAAAATGTTTCGTTGATCCACGCTGCAAAGAAGATGAAGTGGAAGCCATTGTTGCAGGCTCCCGTACGCATAACCTGAAAGATCCAATGAGCAAGACAACCGCAACATTCATCGAGCATTCCTACGGACGTAACCGAAGCAGCTTGCTTCGGTACAAAAGGCATTCTAAAAAGGGAGAAGAAACTTGGTTGTGTAGCATCGGATTGCAAATGCATTGTCATGATAGAAGAAGCTAGCGCAGTGGATGGAAAAGGAGGTTGCAATGCCATTTCAATATTTGAATAGGATATTATATATACCAGGTGCCTAGTCCTCAGCGGGCCCCCTTATTTGAATTCAAATCGGTGCTAATCATCATCTAGGAAATAATAGGGTATACAGTAAACGGTGGGAGCTCTTAATCATCTTTGACCAAGTGTACACGTGTCAGCTCGTGGAGGGGTGTGCAGCTACCCCCGTGGGTAGCGAGGTTCATCCGATATAAGAAACTACAAACCATAAAAAGTATTTCATTTAGAATATTTTAGCGAATCTTTTTTTGTTTACAAGCTATCAACCCGGTGCCTCGTTATTTATCAATGGTAAAAATAAATAACTATCAGCCCGGTGTCCAGTTATTATCAACGGAAAATATAAATAACTATCAACCCTAAAAATTATTTCATTAGAATATTTTTGACTTTTTTAGTTTCCAAGCTATCAACCCGGTGCCCCATTGTTTATCAATAGTAAATATAAATAACTACCAACCCTAAAAGTATTTCATTTAGAATATTTTAGCGACTCGTTTTTAGTTTACAAGCTATCAACCTAGTAATCCTTTATTTATCAATGGTAAATATAAAATAACTATCAACCTTAAAAAGTTAATTTCATTTAGAATATTTTAGCGACTTTTTTTTGTTTACAAGTTATCAACCTGGTGCCCCGTTATTTATGAACGGTAAATTTAAATACCTAGCAACCCTAAAAAGTAACTAATTTAGAATATTTTAGCAACTTTTGTTAGCATATAATTTAAAAAACAGTACTTAATTTGAGTAGCAAGTGGTAGTTCATTTGAGTTGCAAATGAATCTTCCACCCGTTATTTCCCCCCTAAAAAACCACTAGCCCGAAAAAAAGAATTAAAAAAATTATTGCAAAAAAACATGAATTACCGTAAGAAATAACGACAAAAATGAAATTGCAAAAAAAAAGAATTGTCAAAAAGGAATTGCAAAAAAAAAGAGAATTGAGAGCGTGCCTCGTGCTAAAAAAAAGAGCAAAATGCTATGCACATGTATGCATGCAACAACGTGCTGAAAAGTTGGCTCGTTAAATACAAACTCATGCATGTAGTGTGAACGCTCTTGACTAGATGCAACTTGCAAGTAGAAACACTAGCTGTTAGTGTGAACACACAGCTACATATGAATGCAATTAACACTACGCGACAAATAAAGGGGGACCGTTGCATAATAGACAGCTGCATGTGCATGCATTTAAACACAAAACGACAAACTGTAAAAGGAAATTAATTCGTCGCTGCCACGCCAAACTAACCGCGTGAGCGGTTGAGTTCCAGGGTGGGAATTCGGTTTATATCTCTGATTTTGTGCCATCTCTATTTTAGAATAAATCGACCCTCTCGTCCCCAAATATCGTATCGAACCGAACAATATTATTTTTACCCCTATATGGACCAGATTATTTAGTTCGACTACCATCCTTCAATAAAAAGGCAGTAAATCATGGCTTGTTTGTTACTATCTTCAAACTAAAACCATGGTGAACTTCATATCATCAGAAAACTTTACAATTTACTTATATAATATATAGAAAATTATTGATTTAAAAGTACGCACCGCATTAGTATTTTGACATGATAATGGTTAATCGATAGCTATTATAAGATAAAATCTTTTCATGATTTTCTTTTGGCAAGCTAGGCATCGGCTGGCAGTAGGAATAGAGTGCGGATTTTTCTCACGTCCTCACGTACCCCGACACTATCTCTGCACACATTTTTTGGAGATTCGTGCAAAGTCAACAGAGTCAAAGCCCATGATACATTTGCATTTAATCCCCCAATATAGTCAAGAATCAATCCTCCATCCAAACTGAGAGTATCACCTCAAACCCCACGTCCACGAGACGCACAGGCCTAAGAGCATCTCCAACAGGCGCGGCAAAAGATGTGCGCGCTAAAAAAACCGTCAGTTTGGCGCGCGCGAGCGCCCGCGGGAACCCTTAGCGGACGCGCGAAAAAGAGACGCGCGCTAAAAGGTTTACCGCGCCGGCGCTTTTACGCCATCCCGCGCGGGAAACTTGCCGCTTTTGCTGACGCGCGCTACCACGCGGGCGCGGATGCCAACCGCCCGGAAGTTTCATTCTCCCCCGCGTGTCGATCCGCATCTGCCTCTCTCTCTCTCTCTCTCTCTCTCTCTCTCTCTCTCTCCCTCTCTCTCCACTCTACCTCCCACGCCGCGCCCGTGCCGCCGCTCCGTCTCCGACAAGATGCCTCCCTGCCGCCGCTTCCGGCTACCGCGATGTTCGCGCGCGGCCGAGCGGCCGCTTCGACGCGGAGATTCACTCCGGCGAGGAGCGCATCCGCCTCGGCACCTTAGACACGGCGCACGAGGCGGCGCGCGCCTACGACGCTGTCGCCTGGTGCCTCGGCCGCTCCCGCCGCCATATGAACTTCCACGATGTGTGGACGCGGGAGCAGGCGGAGCAGCCGGCCGTCACGCGCGAACAACAATGGCGCCAACGGGAGCTCGAGCAGAGGCTCCTCATCACCGAGCGCGAAGAGCGCCTCCGCCTCGAGTGGGCGCGGCAGTTCGCGGAGGACGTCGCCGCGATGGAGGCGTTCTACGCGCAGAAGGAGGAGCAGAAGGCGACGACGGCGAAGAAGAAGGCGAGCCGCGAGAAGCGCCAGGCGGAGTCGGCGGCGAGGGCGGAGAAGGCGGCGAGGAGGGATGAGGAGAAGAAAAACGGCGCCGGGCCTTCGACGATCATCCTCTCCTCCTCCTCCTCCTTGAAGTGGACATCTACTCCGGTGTCCGAGACTACTCCGAGCAGCCACTCATCGGACTTCGACTGGGACTCGGAGTAGAGTTTAGGATAGTTTAAATAAAATGTCGTTGTACCGTCGAACTTTTAATATATTTCGTATTTTCAGTTAATTTTTGTGTTTTATTTGATTTGTTTCGAACCAAAAATGGCCAAAATAGCCGTTCATGCCACGCCGCGCACTGCACAATGGCGCGCGCGGCGGAGGAGCACTTTTATCGCCCGAGCACGCGCCACAAAATGCCGCGTCCGACGGGGAAACTTTCGGCACAACGTGCGCTATCAGTTTAAAGCGCGGCCTAAGCGAGGTTTAGCGCGCCGATTTTTAGTGCGCCTGTTGGAGATGCTCTAATCCCCATTTCAGCGCGCCCATTTCAGCCATCCAATCAAGATCCAACGCATATGGTTGGTCTAAAATTTAAAATCAAAATTTGAGTTGCTCAGAAAAAATTGAAAAAATTACAGTAAAACATATATCTTCCATTGAATATTATGGGAAAGTTTCAGTCCATTTGAAAATTTGGTTAAATTTTAATTTCAAAATTTGGAGGGCACATGTAGGTAAACTCGCATAGTGACTTTGTCTTAGTAAAGTCACTGGATCTCAATCCCTTCCCGGTGACCTCATCTAGATGCCTCCCTCTCCTGCTGGCCCCTACACACCTCCTCCATCCGAGCGCCGCCTCCTACACAGCTACATGAGCCTGACACCGACACTTTGTTCCCAAGCCTCCTCCTTTCCTTCGGTGCATGGAGATGGAGACGGTGCTGCCTCCTCTTTTCCTCCGTGAGCTCCACCACGAGCTATCGGTTTCCATGCCGCCTCGCCTGGAATATGGGAAGGGAGGGCCTGGATCGGGACGGGAAAGGCATGGATTCGAGGTCCCTGGGAAGGGAAGGGCCATCTGGATCTCACCTCTTTTTTATTTAAGATTTTTTCTGGATTTTCTATGATTTGGATGATTACTCCAAGTTTTTTTAAAGTTTCTTTCTAGATCCAATCCTAGTTCTTCATTACTGTGCAGATTGGAAAGTAAAATATGTTATTTATTTTTTTCCAGATCAGAAAGTGTATGAAACTTGTATCAATCTTGAAATTATTGACAAGATCTTGTATGGATTTGGTGTCACTCTTTAATGAAATATAAAAGATTTGATAATATTTGAAAAAGTTACATGAATTATGTATGATCCTTGGCCAAAACGAGTATATAATTTGTTTGAATATTTTTGAATGTTCTGTCAAAAATCTTATTTGAAAAATTATATGAAACTTTGATGAATGAATGAAACTGTGTCTAGGAGGAATTAGAACACTATTGATATAGTAGAAGCGGGCCTTGCATGGAAATTCCAGTAATTCGACCCTGAAATGGATGGAACTCTGGTCGTTAGGGTGCGCCACTGCAACCACAACCACTAGGCAAAGCTTACGTCGTCAAACATGATTGTATCTGTCACTAAACTGTGTAAAAAGAAACTTGTAAAGAATCGGCCTTGTTACAGAACGAAACTGGTAACAATTTAATTTCATTGAAAAAAGTAGGATATTGTGTGAGTATGAATATTTTTGGATTTTCTTGAAAGAAAAAAATAGCATGAAAAATTGTTGAATAATTACTGGATAATTATTTTGGTTCATACCAAAGGTAATGGTAGTTTTGTTAATTAAATAAGAGAAACACAGATGAAATGTGTAATAGTCTAAAAATATGAGGGGTGGTCTGTAAAATGGTTGAGAAAAGGGGTGAGGGTGTAACTGTAAGATTCTTTGCACGGATCTCTAGGATTTGAATGGATGTGATAGTGCTGAGGTGCATTCTTACATCAGGTATTGCATTTCTCCGTATAGAGCTGGTTTGAGTTTTACTTGCATGAGTGGTCCCTCTAGGTCACTACACCAAAAATCCGCAAAAAATGTTTTGAACGTAACATTCTTTTGTGTGCGATATTTTTTTTGCAATATTTCTCTATGCATCTGCAAAAAATTATGATGTGCAGCAAAAAAAAGTTTTTGCAACATTTCGAGCATGCCATGTAGCAAAAACAAGTATAGTAGAGTATGTAATAAATCTGCATTTATTTTGACCAAAATGTAGCATTCATGTCGCAATCTTCAACATTTTCGGAGAAATTTCTTTGCATCTGCACAGAAATAATTGTAACACATTGTCCATACTTACAAAAAAAGAGGAAGCACAAATGAAGCAAATCATAGCATTGTATGTAACATCGAAAAAATCCTCCCAAAAGAACATGACCTACCTTCGGCCATGGAATCACCATCCTCATGGAGGCCATACAAGCTTAGATCCGGCGAGCCCGTGCCATGGAGACACCTAGGATAGGCGCGGAGGCAGCTATCGGGCGAGCACCTGGAAAGCCATCGCCTGCGGAGCTTCCATCCATGGCTTCCTGGTGGAGCTGAGCTCGCGGGAGTCCTCTTCCTCATCCCCACAACGCTTGGGGATGTCATCTTCCAACTGCGGTGCATGGACAGTGGGAGGGGAGATGTCGTCCATGGCTTCCATGGCCGAGTACGCCACCACACTAGCAGTGATATTTATATTGGAAAGTATAAAATTTGTTGCATGAGAAGATATTGCTTGACAAGTACGCCACCGCATTAGCAGTGATATTTTGACATGGCAATGGCTTTTGTTAATGGTTGATCAACATCACTTATCAATTTTTTTTTTCATAATAATCTGCATGTGTATGATAACCTGTTGATTCTTATGACAGATTAGATGGGACCAAGTTAATTTTCTGCAAGCTCTTGTGGAAAGGAACACTGGAACAGATGTTGTGCAGGGAGGCAAATGTCTGGTTAATTGGAGCACAGTTTGTCATCCTAAGCCATTCGGAGAGATGGACATTCTGAATCAGAACATCATGAGCACGGCTTTCCAGGTGCGTTGGGCTTGGAACCTACATGCAGGTACTAAGAAACCATGGTGTTTCCAATCTAATCCATGTGAGAAAAGGTGAGGCAAATATTCAATGCCGGGGCCAAAGTGACGATAGGAAATGGGAAACGATGCTTTTTCTGGCTAGATAAATACCTCAATGGAAAAATCATTGAAGACATAGCCCTAGATGTTTTTCATAACATATTCCGGTCGTGAAGGCAAGATTAACAGTCGATGAGGCTCTACATAACGGCTGCTTGATTGAAGACATCAAAAAACAAATAAAGATCAGTACGCTCCTGCAAGTTATTACAATCTGCGAGGAAACGAACTCCATCATCTTACTACTAGAGGTAGAACACAAATGGTCTTGGTCGTGGGATTCCAAAGGCTGCTTCTCAATTAAATCAGTCTATCAGATGCATTTCAAAACAAAGATTATCAGTGATAATGTTACTGCAATCTGGAATGTGTGGGCTCCTCTTCGTTGCAAGATAGCAACTTGGTTGTTCGTCCGTGGAAGGGTATGGACTGCTGACAGGCCTAAGAAATTTGGTCTGCCCGACCCAATCAATGTGTTCTTTGCAATGCTACCGAAGAAAATGCGCACCATGCATCTGTTTACAGGCTGCACCATGGTTAATATCATTTGTAGCAGCATTTTAAGTTGGCCAAACTTGAACAAAATCACACCGGTCATGGACCTCATTCTTCGTGAATGCTGGATTCAGATGAAAGCCACTACCAAAAAAACATCAACGCCAAGTTCAGCTCCTTGGTCATGTTGGTTACATGGTCGATTTGGCAGGAAAGAAATGCAAGGGTGTTTGAGAACAAATGCAAGCCAATTAATGTGCTTCTTGATCAGATCAAAGATGATGCTAAACATTGGTCGTTAGCCAGCAAGGGTTGCCGCTTACTCCCTGGATCTTAGTAATTTTCTATGTTGTTTTGTTTTTTAATGGGAAAAGGCTCGAGGGCCTGGAAGCTTCATTAACAAAGCGGTGGGTACAAGTTTACATCACAATCCCAATATGGAATATAATGATAAGGCTAACACTTTTACAGGAAAGACCATACGAGAAATAGCAGAAACGCAATTAGGGCCTTGGTCTTCTCCACCGTGACCGGTGCAAGACCTCGAGGCAAGGGAGCATGCGCTGCAACCAGGGAGCATGCCACTTGGGGCGAAGCCGACTGCGGGTCCCTTGCCAAGGTCGATGAAGATCCTCTTCATCGGCACATTGACCTAGAGGAAGAAGAAACTCGAGCCGCCTCCGCACCCGAGCTTGGAGTTGCTACATCCACCATAGATAGCAGCAACCCAATGGAGTTGCTGATACATCTCAAATGTATCTACTTTTCCAAGCACACTTTGCTCAAAGATTTACTCCGGAATCTCACCATATTTGGATAAAACTGCTGAATCTGATGTTGTTTTTAGCAAAAGTCTTATTTCTGTCTGTTTTCGTGGGAAATTCAATCGGACAAATATACCACAGAAGTTTTTCACTAAAAAAAGGACCTGGAGCTTTCGACTTGAAGAGAGAATCCACATGGCCCAAAAGAGCGCAGGTGGTGCGCCCCTGGCCTGGGCGCGCCACCATGGCCCTTTTGGCCCTTGACTATCGTCTCGCCATCCCTCTTCGCGTGATGCCTTATATAACCCTAAAAACCTACTCTGACAGAAGTACAGAGACTTTCGCGAATAAAGCATCGTCGGGACCATGATCTTTGTTTCAGTGGTCAGATTGATCCTGCTCTCTAATACGTCTCCAACGTATCTATAATTTCTGATGTTCCATGCTAGTTTTATAACAATACCTACATGTTTTGTTCACACTTTATATCCTTTTTATGCATTTTCCGGAACTAACCTATTAACAAGATGCCGAAGTGCCAGTTCCTGTTTTCTGCTGTTTTTGGTTCTAGAAATCCTACACAGGAAATATTCTCGGAATTGGACGAAACAAAATCCCAAGACCTTATTTTCCACGGAAGCTTCCAGAGACCCAGAGAGGGACCAGAGGGGAGCCCAGGGGGTCCCACCCCACATGGCGGCGCGGCCAAGGGGGGGGGGGGGCCCTATGGTGTGGGACCCTCGGGACCCCTCCGAGGCTGCCCTTCCGCCTATATGTTCTCTCCGCCTCGAAAACCCTAAAAACATAAGCCACGAGACGAGAAAAGTTACGCAGCCGCCGCCATCGCGAAGTCAAGTTCGGGGGACAGAAGTCTCTGTTCCGGCACGCCGCCGGGACGGGGAATTGCCCCCGGAATCCATCTCCATCGACACCACCGCCATCTTCATCGATGTTGCTGTCTCCCATGATGAGGAGGGAGTAGTTCTCCCCCAAGGCTGAGGGCTCTACCGGTATCTATGTGGTTAATCTCTCTCTCATGTACCTCAATACAATGATCTCATGAGCTGCCTTACATGATTGAGATCCATATGATGAGCTTTGTATCACTATTAATCTATCTGCTACTCTAGTGATGTTATTAAATTAGTCTATTCCTCCTTCATGATGTAAAGGTGACGGTGTGTGCATCATGTAGTACTTGGCGTAGGTTATGATTGTAATCTCTTGTAGATTATGGAGTTAACTATTACTATGATAGTATTGATGTGATCTATTCCCCCTTTCATAGCTATTGGTGACGGTGTGTATGCTATGTTAGTACTCGGTCTAAATTGTAACGGTCTATTATGCACTCTAGAGGTTACTTAGATATGAATGCCGAATGTTGTGGAGCTTGTTTACTCCGGCTTGAGGGAGCTCTTGTAGCCCTACACAATGAATGGTGTTTGTTATCCAACAAGAGAGTATGAATGTAGCACAAGTGAGGAGAAGTTATTTATTTATTATGTGATCAATGTTGAGAGTGTCCACTAGTGAAAGTAGGATCCCTAGGCCTTGTTTCCAAATACTGCAAACATCGCTTGTTTCATTGTTTTCATCGCATCTTTACTTCCTGCAATATTACCACCATCTATACCACCTCTGTTTTACTATCTCTTCGCCGAACTAGTGCACCTATACATCTGACAAATGTATTAGGTGTGTTGGGGACACAAGAGACTTCTTGTATCTTAATTGCAGGGTTGCTTGAGAGGACTATCTTTGACCTCTACCTCCCTGAGTTCGATAAACCTTGGGTGATTCACTTAAGGGAAACTTGCTGCTGTTCTACAAACCTCGGCTCTTGGAGGCCCAACACTATCTACAAGAATAGAAGCACACGTAGACATCAAGCTATTTTTTGGCGCCGTTGCCGGGGAGTGAAGCGCTATTGGTAAGTGGAATATGTAAGGAAAACTTTTACTGTACGTGTTGTTCTGTTTCTGCCTGCTGCTATAATTCATTATGAAGAGATCCTCTCTTGAATTTCTATTTGGGAAATCTACTACTACTGCAAAGGTAGTGGATGAGGCGCCAGGTGAGGAAGTAATTCCGTATAAAATACCTATGAAAATTATTGAACGTGTTGTGGATAACCGCTATGAAGGGGATGGAACTGTTCATCCTGGAGATCATTTACTATTTTTACATGAATTATGAGGGTTATTCAAGTGTGCAGGTATTTCAGTGGATGAAGTTAGGAAGAAATTATTCGCTATGTCGCTGTTTGGTAAAGCGGCGCATTGGTATAAACTGCTGAAGGATGGGCATTCTCTTGATTGGAAGGATATTGTGCCTCTATTTTATTCTAAATTCTATTCTCCAAGTGAAATTCACAAAGACCGAAACCGCATATATAATTTCTGGCCTCATGATGGAGAGAGTATTGCCCAAGCATGGGACAGATTGAAGACTTTAATGCTCAAATGCCCCATTCATGAGCTTCCTGGTAATGTTATCATTGATAATTTCTATGCAAGACTTTCTTTTCAAGATAAAACCTTCCTGGATACTGCTTGTTCTGGATCATTCACGCGCAACAAAGAAGAGTTTAAATGGGACCTTCTTGATCGGATTCAGGAGAATACTGAAGGATGGGAGAACGACAAAGGTAGAGAGTCAGGTATAAATTATGATTATGAATGCATTGAAACTTTTATGGATACTGATAAATTTCAAAATATGAGTGCTACTTATGGTCTTGACTCTCAAGTTGTTGCAAAATTTTATAAAGCTTTTGCTTCTCATTTTGAATTGCCTAGGAAGAATTTTGATAAGTATCATGAACCTTTTAAAGACGCTTGCATGAAGGATGAAACTGTTATTAATGATTGTAATGAACATGTTCAAACTTCTGAAAATGCTATTTCCTATAAGCATGTTAATTTTTGTGGATTTCATAGACCTTGTGAAAAGAATAAAACTTAGGAAGAATATTGTATCCATCACAGGAATGAAAAAACTAGAAAGTGGTCTAGGGCTCTAGATGATCTTGGTGAAAAAGTTTGTGCCCTCTATCCTTTTATTTGTGAACTTTGCCATAGAGTGGGTCATTTTAATTTTCAATGCTCCTCCAATAATAATTCGAACCTTATGAGTGCTGCAAATTTGTATTGTGATGATGAAATCACTCCTAATCAGCATGATGAACTTACTTTATTTTTGGAGTGTGAAGAGTTATTGAGAAAAACTTCTTTGGTGGATATGAGTGCTCTTGATATTAATAGTGTCCTGCATGGGTGTCTTTCTTATTGCATTGATAATTGCCACACAAATACTTACATACAAAATATTTTAGAAGATGACACTTTGCGAAAATATGATAGGACAGCTGTGTGTTTCGAACTTATTAATGAAATGGAGGAATCCTCCCAAGTTTCTTCTATTGTTTCTGGAAATAAAAAGCAGGTTATGTGGAGAAGCCTCCCTTCAAGCTTCTTCCTCCTAAAGAAGGAAACGAGGAGAAGGAAAAGAAGAAGAAGGGAACGAAGAAGAGCAAGAAGAGGGGGAATAAGAAGAAAGAGGCAACGGCATATCCCCGCGTGTATGAGGTAACGATAGGTAACCGTAAGTATGTTGCTCCTAATGATTATTATGATAATGAATCTGAGTACAATGATCTTCCTATGCCCTTTACCCATATTAGTGATCATGATTTGGAAGAGCACACTACCTTTGATATTGGAAATCTCTTTGGTACCGATTATGAAAGTAATGATGTTAGCACTATTCATGTTCCCTCAAACATTGATATTGAAAGTTCTAAGCTTGGGGATGTTGTGCTTGAAGATCCTATATTTGAGACCTTTACTTTTAGTGAAAATGACGATATTATATATTTTGGTTTAGATAATCCCTATAGAGATGGATATGACACATGTTACAATTATCCTTATGAAACTTGTCATAGTTATGATGGGATTGCCAAAAACCATTCCCTTAGTATGCAACTTGTTTACCATGTTCAAATTCTTGATAATGATCCTGCTCCAATTACTATTAATGAGAAGAGTTTTTCTTATGTCAAAAATAATGATACTTTTGTGCACATGAACCATGATAAGAATGTTTTAAGTGATAGTTATATTGTTGAGTTTGTTCATGATGCTACTGAAAGTTATTATGAGAGAGGGAAACAAGGTTATATGCATCTTAATTGTAACGGCCCCGGGTAATACCCCTATTAGATTTTGTTTCATCTTTTTCTTTTATGCATCATCATGCATCATATCATTCAAAAGATTTTATCAAATAAAAAATTATTTTAAATAAAAACTATTTTATTTCCCTCTCATATGGGTTATATAATAAGACCCTTCTCTCTCCTTTTCTTTTAACTAAACCATAAAATCAAACTATCAAACTAATAAAATTATTTTCAATGTCTTCAAAATAAAACTTGTTTGTTTGATCTTTTCTGTCCCCTGCTTCTATCTCCCTTCCTTCGTTCTCAATCCTTCTTGTTTCCTGCCATTTGCATAATTCCAGAATTTTGGAGAAAAGGCCAAGCCTCACCCTTCTATCCCATATCCTCTTCGTGGCCCAACTTCATCTCAAACAACCAGCAGTCAACCTGAAGTCAACATTTTTTCTGTTGGACTCCTTCTCACGAAGAGAGAGCATCAGCTATCTGGCTCAGGCAAAGGAAGGTCGCGTGCGTGCCACGCCGCACCCACTCTTCAAGATATTTTTCTCAGCCATTCTCCACAGCCACCATCGGCCTCCACTTGCTCCCCTCTTCTTTCCCCTCTCCCAAGTTGAACCCGAGGAGGAGAAACCCCACCGAGCGCATCGCAGCAACCTCGTCCTCGTCGTCGATCCGCCAGCTCCGGCCACCCCCTGATGATCTGAGGGTACCTACAGCTCCGCCTTGACTCCGCGTTCCTCCTCAACCCAAGAAATCAAGCCGGGGCGCTCCATATCATCGCCAACTTCGTCGTTTCCTCTCCGACCACGGCAAAGAAATCGTGTTTCCGGCCGCCACCGACCTTGTCCGCCCGCGTCGAGATGTTCATCAGCTTCCCGGTGAGATGGCGCCCCCTTTCCTCCTCTACCCCGTCATGTTTTCTTGCCGTTTGGCGTCGCCAATTTCTGATGGAACTGTCGCCCTTTTTCTGACCGAGGTCAACTCTGCCATGGCCGACGGCAACCTCTGTGCCCGCTCGTGCTCATCTCCATCGTCCTCCGCCTCATTCCGCTCGCCATCAAGCCTCGGTGAGTCGCTATCTCTCTCACACCCCATCCCTGGTTTCTCCAGCACTGTGATCTTGCCACCATCTACTTCTGTACGCACGCTCGTCATGGACGCCATAGCATCGAGCTCCTTCTCGTTACCTGAGTCTCCGTATGTCTCCCGTTCTCGTGGTGTTTCACACACAGGTTTATGCACCCGTTCGCGTCCTTACGCATCACGGCGTACTGCATCTTCCCGCCCAGCATCGTGGACACCGTCGTCAGTTTCCGTCGCTGCTCGTGCACGTTCTGCTTCACCTCCTGCTTGTACTCAAGTACGTCTTGCCGCTTTTCTGTTATCTGAATCGCTGCACACTTCCGCGAGGCCTCCACGCTCACGTCCTAGCACACGATCTCGCCCCAGTTCTGGTCTTGATTCCGTCGTTGTTCTCCATCACCGCTCCAGTTCAGTTTCGTCAGTTTCGCCCGCGCGCGCAGGCAGCAGGCTGTTTTCAAGCTAGCTAGTTTGCGGTTTGGATCGATCCAGCAGTGTGCCTGCTTGCTTCAGCTAGCTATTTCACGGCAATGAGCGATCCAGCAGCCTACTTGCTAGCTTCTCAGCATGTGCGTGTTTGCGTCGTCGTCGTGCCAGTCAGTCTGTTCCACGGCGTGCCCCTGTTTTGTTTCAGTTTCGTCAGACAAGAAAACAACTCCCAGATATACACATCAAAATTCATCTGCTTCCATCTTTTCATATCCGAAGCTACAGTCCAGTTTTCCAGTGGGTTAGTCTTGCTCTTCCAACCTGCAGATGCAGATTCTGGGTTAAATCGCTGGAGCCGTGCATTAAACCTTTTCTTTTGTTCTCTAAATCCTTCTCATATCATGTGTCTTTCTCTGAATATCCGGTGTCAATCTAGACTTCAACCTGGAAGCTTTTATTTTATTTTGCAAATCTAGTCTATTTTATATCTTCTAAATCATAACTCTGATTAAAATGTTTTATATATGGAAATTGATCAGAAAAATATGAGAAATCTAAATATGTCATCCATATACTTGCTTGCATCTCGCATCATGATGTACCGTTGTAGTTTGCATCGCACCTAATAAATATAAACGCGGAGTATTTTGGAATTACTGGATAAGAATTCCCCACTCCGTTTAATTTTGAAGTAGCTCACCCCTGCCATGCTTTATCATGCTAAACAAAACTTAACTTTGCCGGTAGAAAATGCAACTCCAACCTAATTTCTTTGTCCGGGGTTCCGACTCCGATTAATATGGATAAGTTGCACTTCATCATCTCTGCCATGTAATGCATATCATCTTGAGCATGCTGGTTCTTATCCGTAGTAGTAAGACTTGCATGCGTTGTGTGTTCCAGCATTTTCTTCTTCACGGATAGGATCGCGAAGTGGTGATGTGAGATACGACGAGTTCTCCGACAAGTTCTCCTGCAGCTTTTCTCAGGCGAGCCCTCTCTCTTCACCTACTCTCCCCTCGCATTGCTATCCTTATGTTGCGCTTCTTTATCGAGTCACGTGTCCTATTCCACTTGTTTACCATAATAATCCTATATGTACCATTCCTTAACCATAGCCGTTGCTTGATGCTTGAGCCTTGCGAGTCGTAGGCGTGTTTAGGCTCTGTTGTTTATCTCGATCTGTTATCGGGATATGTTGGGTTGTTGGGAGGTTATCACATGCTATATCTTCTGTTGGAGATATTCACACTTTACTTTATTGTTAACAACTAAAATTGTAAGCAGAGGCATCTGTGAGCCCCTTTGCGAAAGCATCGGAACTTTGACTTGCTAATGTCCCCTAGGACCCGAGTTCTTGTTATCTGTTCCGAGATTGAGCGCTCTACCCGTACGTGGGGAGTGGGACCCCCATCACCCACTACCTTTCCTCGAGTCCGTTTATTGGGAGCCACAACCTTGGTTTTATTTGCTCATATGCACGATGCACGATTTACTTCCTGTTGCCTTCGGGTGTTTATTTCTGTACTGTACTCATATTGCGTGCCGACTTATCCTTGGCCGGTCGTTAGTGCCCGCCTTGGACGCCATCGCAACCTCTGGGTCCGTATCGGAGTACGGCCGGACTTCGTCACGGGTAGCTTAGTTGGGTGGCTCCCATTAAACTTTCTCTTGCATTGGGAACGGTCTTGATGTGAGACTCCACCTGTAGTAAGTGGGTTCGAGCATGCGTATGGTTACATTTGGGCAACCCCTGCAGGGTGTACATCTTATCGATAAGCCGTGTCCGCGGTTATGGACGACTTGGAATTGTATGGCTTGATCATAGAGCAACTTACACCTTATACTTGTTGTTAATAATCTGATAATAACTTGCGTAGTAATATAGCACTACTACAACTGATACCTAGTAAAACTTGTCCACCGTTGAGTGCCTTTTACATTGCCTCTTCGCTTTGTTGAAGGGGATATGTGTAATCGAGTCGGGTTATGTTTGTGTAGTATTTATCTCGTTACCTTGTGCGCTCTCTTATCTTCTCGAGTAGACGGATGTTGTAGTGTGTCTCTATTGGTTATAGTTTTGTCGCCGCTAAACCTACCATATAGCCCCGGGCGATATATATTTATACTCGCTCGGCGAGCATAGCCATTTCTAGTCTCGCTAAGTACGTGCCGGAGTTCGTTCCTTGGTACTTACTCTCGCCTTTTCCCCTTTCTCTTTGCTTCCTCCCTTTTGTCGGCAACCGATGGCCCGACTTTGACAGTACAAGATGACGACGTTAGCAAGGTTACCCTTCCGCTTGGCCCAGGCGTGGTTATGGACGCCATCGGTTATCTTCGGGACTCTTAGTCCAATTTGTATCTTGTCCGTACTCGGATGTATTCGATCTTCTGTATGATTTGGATCTTTGTATTGTATTTTTGTATCTTGACTCGTTGGAGTCGTTGTTGTAATATATGTTTCTTGTGGGCTCTATTGTAATCCTGTTGTAATGTTACCGCTCGTGTTAATTCCTCTGGCATCACGTGTGTGATTCTTCGCGCACGTCGTGTCGGAGGGCGTCTCTGAGTCGATATCGTGCGGATTTCGGCGGGATCGCTGGAATCCTCATGGTACCGGTTCCGGGGCGTCACATTAATAATATTAAGTTTCCCCTCTTTATGTTGAGAATATTGAAGTTACTCGTGTTTTATCTTCCTATGCTTGTCACTTTATTCTTCATGAATTTATTTGTGTACAAGTTTCCTTTTCATAGGAAGTGGGTTAGGCTTAAAGTGTTTTGAATTTGCTTCTTGATGTTCTCTTTTGCTTCAACCCTTATTTCTTGCGAGAGCATCATTAAAATTGCTGAGCCCATCTTAATGGCTATATAGAAAGCACTTCTTGGGAGATAACCCATGTTTTTATTTTGCTACTGTTTTGTTGTGTCTTGGAAGTTGTTACTACTGTAACAACCTCTCCTTATCTTTATTTTCATGTATTGTTGTGCCAAGTAAAGTCTCTAATAGAAGGTTGATACTAGATTTGGATTTCTGCGTAGAAACAGATTTGCTGTCTGTCTTGAAGATCCTATATTTGAGACCTTTACTTTTAGTGAAAATGACGATATTATATATTCTGGTTTAGATAATCGCTATAGAGATGGATATGACACATGTTACAATTATCCTTATGAAACTTGTCATAGTTATTATGGGATTGCCAAAAACCATTCCCTTAGTATGCAACTTGTTTACCATGTTCAAATTCTTGATAATGATCCTGCTCCAATTACTATTAATGAGAAGAGTTTTTCTTATGTCAAAAATAATGATACTTTTGTGCACATGAACCATGATAAGAATGTTTTAAGTGATAGTTATATTGCTGAGTTTGTTCATGATGCTACTGGAAGTTATTATGAGAAAGGGAAACATGGTTATATGCATCTTAATAATATTAAGTTTCCCCTCTTTATGTTGAGAGTATTGAAGTTACTCGTGTTTTATCTTCCTATGCTTGTCACTTTGTTCTTCATGAATTTATTTGTGTACAAGTTTCCTTTTCATAGGAAGTGGGTTAGGCTTAAAGTGTTTTGAATTTGCTTCTTGATGTTCTCTTTTGCTTCAACCCTTATTTCTTGCGAGAGCATCATTAAAATTGCTGAGCCCATCTTAATGGCTATAAAGAAAGCACTTCTTGGGAGATAACCCATGTTTTTATTTTGCTACTGTTTTGTTGTGTCTTGGAAGTTGTTACTACTGTAACAACCTCTCCTTATCTTTATTTTCATGTATTGTTGTGCCAAGTAAAGTCTCTAATAAAAGGTTGATACTAGATTTGGATTTCTGCGCAGAAACAGATTTGCTGTCTGTCACGAATTCGCGTCCTTCTCTCTGTAGAAGAATCAAAAAATCTGCCAATTTACGTGCGTGATCCACAGATATGTACACAACTTTCATTAGTTTTGAGTTTTTTCATCTGAGCAAGTTAAGTGCCTCAGAAAAAATCGTCTTTACGGACTGTTCTGTTTTGACAGATTCTGCCTTTTTATTTTGCATTGCCTTTTTCGCTATGTTGAATGGATTTCTTTGTTCCATTAACTTCCAGTAGCCTTGGGCAATGTCCAGAAGTCTTAAGAATGATTGTGTCCTCTCTGAACATGTGAATTTTTGATTATGCACTAACCCTCTAATGAGTTTGCTTTAAGTTTGGTGTCGAGGAAGTTTTGAAGGGTCAAGAGAAGAGGATGATATAATATGATCAAGAAGAGTGAAAAGTCTAAGCTTGGGGATGCCCCCGTGGTTCATCCCTGCATATTTCAAGAAGACTCAAGCATCTAAGCTTGGGGATGCCTTGTTTTTGATTATACACTAACCCTCTAATGAGTTTGCTTTAAGTTTGGTGTCGAGGAAGTTTTGAAGGGTCAAGAGAAGAGGATGATATAATATGATCAAGAAGAGTGAAAAGTCTAAGCTTGGGGATGCCCCCGTGGTTCATCCCTGCATATTTCAAGAAGACTCAAGCATCTAAGCTTGGGGATGCCCAAGGCATCCCCTTCTTGATCGACAACTTATCAGGTCACTTCTAGTGAAACTATATTTTTATTCTGTCACATCTTATGTTCTTTACTTGGAGCGTCTGTGTGCTTTTTTTTTTGTTATCTTAGTTCTCTAAATAAATTGGATCTTACCTTGTGTGGGATAGAGACATGCTCCGCTTTTTCATTTGAACACTTGTGTTCTTCGCTTTTACTTTTAATGTTCAATGGCAAAAGTTGATCGCTTCATCATTGGTATTTGGTTGGAAACAGAAAATGCTTCATGTGGTAATTGGTATATTGTCTTGAATAATTTGATACTTGGCAATTGTTTTGAGCTCTCATAGATCATGTTTAAGCTCTTGCATCATGTACTTTGCACCTATTAATGAAGAACTACCATAGAGCTTGTTGAAATTTGGTTTGCATGACTGGTCTCTCTAAAGTCTAGATATTTTCTGGTGAAGTGTTTGAACAACAAGGAAGACAGTGTAGAGTCTTATAATGCTTGCAATATGTTCTTATGTAATTTTTGCTGTACCGGTTCATACTTGTGTTTGCTTCAAACAACCTTGCTAGCCAAAGCCTTGTACTGAGAGGGAATACTTCTCATGCATCCAAAACCTTGAGCCAAAACCCATGCCATTTGTGTCCCCCATAACTACCTATATGTGGTATTTTTCTGCCATTCCAAAGTAAATTACTTGTGTGCTACCTTTAAAATTTCATTCCTTTGTTTTTACAATACATAGCTCATGGGAAAATAGCTTAAAAACTATTGTGGTGATGAATATGTAGCTATGTATCTTAATTCTTATAAGTTGCTTGTTGAGCGGTAACCATGTTTCTGGGGACGCCATCAACTTTTTACACCTTTGTTGAATATCATGTGAGTTGCTATGCATGTTCGTTTTGTCTGAAGTAAGGGTGATTTATCATGATCAAATGATTTGAGTATGCATATTGTTAGAGAAGAACATTGGGCCGCTAACCAAAGGAATGTATCATGGTGGAAGTTTTCAGTTTGGACATTAATCCTCAATCTCTCATTAGAATATTATCTGTTGTTGAATGCTTATGCATTAAAGAGGAGTCCATTATCTGTTTTCTATGTTGTCCCGGTATGGATGTCCACAAGTTGAGATTTATCAAAACTGAGAAATCAAATGCGATCTATCTCCTTGGACCTTTGTACAGGTGGCATAGGGGTATCCCTTTGTGACTCTTGGTTGAAACATATGTTATGCAATGATAATCCATGTAAATCCAAGCTAATTAGGACAAGGTGCGAGCACTATTGGTATTCGATGGATGAGGCTTGCAACTTGTAGGAAGTTTTATGCATAACACATATGAATTATTACTACCATTGACAAAATTGTTTCTATGTTTTCAAAATAAAAGCTCTAGCACACAAATAGTAATCCATGCTTCCCTCTGCGACGGGCCTTTCTTTTACTTTGTGTTGAGTCAATTTACCTACTTCTTTCTATCCTAGAAGCAAACACTTGTGTCAACTGTGTGCATTGATTCTTACATGTTTACTTATTGCACTTGTTATATTACTTTATGTTGACAATTATCCATGAGATATACATGTTACAAGTTGAAAGCAATTGCTGAAACTTAATCATCCTATGTGTTGCTTCGAAACCTCTTACTTTGAATCTATTGCTTTATGAGTTAGCTCTTATGCAAGTCTTTTTGATACTTGTCTTGAAAGTACTATTCATGAAAAGTATTTGCTATATGATTCAGTTGTTTAATCATCATCTTTACCATTGCTTTGAATCACTTCATTCATGTCATATGCTTTACAATAGTATTGATCAAGATTATGTTGGTAGCATGTCACTTCAGAAATTATTCTTTTTATCGTTTACCTACTCGAGGGCGAGTAGGAACTAAGCTTGGCGATGCTTGATACGTCTCCAACGTATCTATAATTTCGATGTTCCATGCTAGTTTTATGACAATACCTACATGTTTTGTTCACACTTTATATCCTTTTTATGCATTTTCCGGAACTAACCTATTAACAAGATGCCGAAGTGCCGGCTCTCGTTTTCTGCTGTTTTTGGTTCCAGAAATCCTACTCAGTAAATATTCTCGGAATTGGACGAAACAAAAGCCCAAGACCTTATTTTCCACGGAAGCTTCCAGAGAGCCAGAGAGGGACCAGAGGGGAGCCCAGGGGGCCCCACCCCACATGGCGGCGCGGCCAAGGGGGGGCGCCCCCCTATGGTGTGGGACCCTTGGGACCCCTCCGAGGCTGCCCTTCCGCCTATATGTTCTCCCCGCCTCGAAAACCCTAAAAACATAAGCCACGGGACGAGAAAAGTTACGCAGCCGCCGCCATCGCGAAGTCAAGTTCGGGGGACAGAAGTCTCTGTTCCGGCACGCCGCCGGGACGGGGAATTGCCCCCGGGAATCCAGCTCCATCGACACCACCGCCATCTTCATCGCCTTTGATGTCTCCCATGATGAGGAGGGAGTAGTTCTCCCCCGAGGCTGAGGGCTCTACCGGTAGCTATGTGGTTAATCTCTCTCTCATGTACCTCAATACAATGATCTCATGAGCTGCCTTACATGATTGAGATCCATATGATGAGCTTTGTATCACTATTAATCTATGTGCTACTCTAGTGATGTTATTAATGTAGTCTATTCCTCCTTCATGATGTAAAGGTGACGGTGTGTGCATCATGTAGTACTTGGCGTAGGTTATGATTGTAATCTCTTGTAGATTATGGAGTTAACTATTACTATGATAGTATTGATGTGATCTATTCCCCCTTTCATAGCTATTGGTGACGGTGTGTATGCTATGTTAGTACTCGGTCTAAATTGCAACGGTCTATTATGCACTCTAGAGGTTACTTAAATATGAATGTCGAATGTTGTGGAGCTTGTTTACTCCGGCTTGAGGGAGCTCTTGTAGCCCTACACAATGAATGGTGTTTGTTATCCAACAAGAGAATGTGAATGTAGCACAAGTGAGGAGAAGTTATTTATTTATTATGTGAACAATGTTGAGAGTGTCCACTAGTGAAAGTAGGATCCCTAGGCCTTGTTTCCAAATACTGCAAACATCACTTGTTTACTGTTTTAATGCATCTTTACTTCCTGCAATATTACTCTCCACCCTGGAGAGAGGGATTTCGAGGGCTTCTTCATCAGCACCGCCACCAACATCATCACCAACAACCATGGGCACACTCTCCATCACCATGAGTGAGTAGTTCTATGCTGGCCGAAGAGGTGGATGAGTTTTGGATAATATTTATGATGTAATCATCCATATGTATCGAGATTTGAGGTGTTTGTCTTGAGGATATTCATGTTTTTTTTCGAAATGGGGCATTGCCCAACCTCTGCATCAATGTGATGCACACGGCTTTTCATTTATTTGAATGGTTCAAAAATATTCAGAAGTTTACATCACGGATCAGAGATGGTTGAGACAAGTATCAACCATCGGAAAATGAATAAAAACACAGAATTATGCATTTTGTATCCTACTACTGTGTCGCCACCCAGTAGCCTGGAAAAAGAAGTCCTGAGTAACCGTCAGTAGACGGTTGCACCCAATATCCATAGTCTCCCGCTGATCCTCCTGAAGAAGGAAAGCCCATTGTTGGATCCAGTACGCCGCACGCCGAATAACCTGCAAAAAATTAATGGGATTTCTATTTTCGTTCCCTCAGGTCCTTAGTTGTACTCAGTTTTTCCAGCTCCTTAGTTTTTCCTCAGTTTTCCCCAAGCCCTTGTTTGAAACCCGCAGAAGCAGCTCAGACGGCAGGATTCCCGTTTAGTTGACCGTTCTGTCACGTGTGGGGCCGCGTCGTGTGGATCCGCGTCATGTGGGCCCGCGCCGCGTGGGGCTGGTAGAAAGGGACCGCGTGGGACAGGACGAGAAGCATTTGGTTGCACGTGAGCAGGAGCTGGGTTCTGTCTCTCTCGGCCCCAAATTGGCATTATTAAGTGCACCTTTTTCCCCTCTTTCTCTCTGTCCTTTTCACCAAATTAGTATAAAATCTAGAGAAGCTTGCATTTCTGACTTTCTTCAATTATTTGTGCCTTTTGGCCCTCGTTGTTTGCCCAATATGGCAGCAAATCTAGTACTCCCTCCGGTCCATATGTATGTAGTTAAATCTAGAAGCAAATCTCCAGGGTAATGTACGATAAATTCACAGTCATAGTAAATCAAGAAAACTAAGTACGGCCAACAAAATATAGTAGAATAGGGATAGATAATATGGATAGATAATAAGCTGCATACACAGCAGCCAACATAGTAACAGGTTCTTCACAACACCATCATACTAACATAACAACAAGGGATCCCTAGCTAACAACGAAGGGATCCCAACAACAAAATAGGAGGCAGCAGCAGCAGCATACGTCCAGGACTCCGCCTACCCCATCTAGCTCTGCCTCCACTTGTTGCTCTTGCTCCCCTTGGGAGCCTTGGGCTTGAGCGGAGGCATGCGTCCGGCGGAGATCTCCACCCGCTGCAAGCTGCAGAGGTGCATGCCGAGCGCCCTGTGCTTGGCGCGGAAGGAGTGGACGTTCACCGTCGTGCCGACCTTGGGGAAGGTGGTGCTGATGTTCTCAGCATGCGTGACGAGGCATTTGAAGTCCGTGGCGCCGAGTCTCCTGGTGCAGAAGGGGCACCTGTAGACATCCTTGGCAAAGTAGGAGATGTACTGGCCGACCTGCAGCCTCCGCAGCACCTGGCGAGTTGACGTCCTCCTCCTCTTCGTCGCTGCCGACGTCGTTGCCAGACATCTGATCCATATCAAACAGAAACTAGTTAATGAGTTGCAACGATGACTAACGTGCATGATAACAAAGTTAAGAAAAACAGAGTCAGCCTCAGTTAGAGTGGACATGATTATATATCTACAGGGAAGGTGTTAGCGAACTAAAGCTCATGCACAACAGATTTGTACACAGCAATGGTTCGCTGAACCCTCCCTGTAAAAATTTGTGCCCAACAATTCATCATAGGCAAAGAAACAGATTCTAGATCTGAACTTGAACACATTCGAGATTATTTGCAAAATTAGATGGTTGATATCTTTTGATAAGTGCATAAAATAACTGATTGAGATCCCATGATTACTTGCATAAATTAACTGATTGAGATCCAATATTACTTGCATAAATTAACCGAACAGCCGAACCCCAAATCTTAAATGAAATCAAGAAGTGATCAAAACAAAATGGAATAAAATCGGCGCAAATATTAGCCCAATACTCATCCATCTACAGATCCATCTACACCAGCAAAAATAGGGTTCAAAAAGGAATGGGGAACAAAAAAGGAAGCAAACCGTAGTTACCTTGTTCCATGGGTCCTCCAGGGAGGTGTCGTAGGGGTTCGGGGGCGGGACGTACGGCACGGGGTCATAGGGGTCCCATCCCGCCGGGATCTGACTGCCACCGGCGGCAGCAGCCTCCGATGCACCGGCGGCGGCGGCGGCGGCCGTAGAGGGGACGGCGCCGAAGATGGAGGCGTCGCGCTTCGAGCCTACCTCGACGATGGGATTGGCATTCTCCTTGTCCATCTCGCCGGAGGAGGAAGAGGAAGAGAGAGAGGTAGAGGGTTTCTTGCTTTGGAGAAGATGATGGGACGTGAGAGAGTTGGCGATGCGTGAGCGAGTGAGAGTGACAGAGAGAGTGCGAGGAGGCGTCTATAAAGGCGAGGGGTGGTTAATGCGACCCGCGTCCTACGCGTGCACAGGTGCACGTCTGCACGTCTTGGACTTCTGCAACGCGACACGCGTCCACGATTGCACGTCTCGACTTCTCCACCTCGACCCGCGTCTACGCGTCAACAATTGCACGTGTCCTCGAGTCTAACCCTGGAAATTTAGATATACTCAGGTATACCCTCGAGTCTTATACTAGCATATTTTGTGTGCTCAATTTTCCCCTCGAGTGCTAATACTGGCTAGTGCAATATACTCAGTTTTACCCTCAAGTGGCTGGTCAACGGAGAGTCAACAAATGGGATTAACTAGTTAAATGAGTCATTTAATGTGCAAAAAAATCCGAAAAAGAGTGGCACTTACTCATGGAGTCTTTACCACAAATTGCCACTTCTCAAATCATAGATAAATCAAGTTTTACCACAAATTGCCACTTCTCAAATCACCTAGTAGCTATGAAGGTGCATGGTTTTCCACAATAAGCCATTCCCAAAACAGCTTCCCCCAAATCATACTTTGTCTAAATGAGGCCACAATTCTCACACTGATGTATATTGGTATTGCAAATAGTTTGAGGTAGGCCAAGATGGGTTTCATTGTACAAAACACGCATTTTCCATTTTTTAAATCTCAAATTTGAATCCCTTAGTCTATTTACTACTCAGGTGCCCTTGGTTTCTTGATAGTACTCAGTTTTGCCCTCTCTCTTCACAAATTCTCGCAGACGTGCAACATCATCCTGATTGGTCTACCCCATGTCACGCGGATCGTGCCCGCCGACCATTGATCGTATGATCTAGGGAACAGGCAGGATAACCCCTCTCTCTCTGTTGGCGGTTAGCTTCCACCCTCTAAGTATGCTGAAGGGCGGTTTTCTGTATTATTTTTCACGCGCTAAAAATTATAAACTCTTTTAGGCGTTATTTTTCACGCAAAAAATGATAAACCATCACCGATTTGTTGTTGCCATTACTTTTCACGCAAAAAAAGATAAACCATCACCGATTTGTTGTAGCCATTACTTTTCACGCAAAAAATGATAAACCATGACCGATTTGTTGTTGCCATTACTTTTCACGCAAAAAAATGATAAACCATCAACAATTTGTTGTAGCCATTACTTTTCACGCAAAAAAAAATGATAAACCATCACCGATTCCCTTTGTTGTAGCCATTACTTTTCACGCAAAAAATGATAAACCATCACCGATTCCCTTTGTTGTAGCCATTACTTTTCACGCAAAAAATGATAAACCATCACCGATTTGCTGTAACCATTAATTTTCACGCAAAAAATGATAAACCATCACCGATTTCTTGTAGCCATTACTTTTCACGCAAAAAATGATAAACCATCACCGATTTCTTGTAGCCATTACCTATCTTTGTATAGAATGATAAACCTATCACGTATGATTTTTGAGGTCATTTAGAGAAGGCGAAAAAACCTAATTTGTTACAAAAGCTGGTTTCAGTGAGACCTAACCAAGTTTGGCATACATGATGGCATACCTATAACAACAAGAAATATCTAAAAGGGAAAGTTTCAGAAAATTTCAAATTTAGGGTGAAAATGATGCCATACATGATGCTGTTTTTCGAGGTTTTGACCTGAAAATCAATTGGGTATTATAAAGGGAAATAAAAAGTTTGAAAAATGTAAAAACGAAACAATCTATCTATCTATGTATAGAAGATCAGCTGTATGAAATTTGAGGTTATTTAGAGAAGGTAGAAAAAATCACCTTGTTAGAAAAGCCGGTTTCAGCGAGACGAAACGGCATACGCTTAAGCAAAGTGATTTTTTCGAACATCTCCAAATGACCCCAAATTTTCCATACATGATGCCATACGTGTAACAACAAGGAACCCTATCTAAAAAGTGTCAAAAAAGTTTGCCCAACCGTATAGCTTTATCAAAAAGAACCTCACCATGGCGCTAGTATAATTTTGTGATAGTTACAAACTTTCGTTACCTAACCTTCAACATGAAACTTGTTTCAAATTCATTTTGGCCTACAAGAAACAAATCCCAACTTGATTCGACCACCACAGCCTCCAAACGATGCCGATGCCGATGCCGATATCGGCATGGTCAGAACGGCTATGCTCGCCGCCACTGCTAGGTCAACGTCGGGATGCACCCTCAATCCCGTCCCCTCATTCGATCACTGACACACCAGAGATACCGCCGAGGCCAATGCCGAACGTACATGCTGATGCCAATGCCGAACATGCATGCACGCCGCTGTGGGCACGGCCACGCCGACCCGCTATGCTGGACGCCACAGACCACCGCGAGGTCTTTCCCTTCGCCACCACACTCTCCTAGCACCCACCTATACACGCCAGAAAGGAGAGACACTAGTTTTCTCTACATTGCTCGCGTTCGTGTCCGGCACGGTCAGTCAAAGTTTTGAGGTGGTCGTCGATGTCGTCGACCATTTCTTCTCTTCTTTGCATGGTTAAACGCGTCTAGTTCATATCTATCTAATGCGTCTGGTCTCGCCTCATGCAGTTCTTTGTGGACGTCGATCTCATCTCGGCACCCCGCATGCCACCTCCTCCGTGCCATCGTTGTAGAGCTCCGTTTAAAAATCTAATCCTACCCGTGTATTGCCCCTTGTATCAGCGTCATGGCCCCACTTGTCATTCGATATACCGAAGCCCCACTCGTTCGCGTTTTGGTCAGGGATACAGCGATGCTTACGGTCAAACAAAGATGGATGGTTTGACGTGTCTTTGCGGGCTCTATGTGACCCCACTAGTCAGAAGATAACGGTCAACCGTCGGGCAACCGGTCGTTACATCACGTGTGATGGTTTCAGACAAAGGCTCGGGTAAAACTGAGGAAAAACTAAGGAACTGGGGAAAACTGAGCACAACTAAGAACCCGGGGGCACGAAAATAGAAATCCCAAAATTAATTTCCTTTTGTCTGTTAAAAATTATGTCATTCCGGTTTGTCCAAATAGACCAGCATACAGCAGATATGCCAATCCGTATTCTATTCTTATCCAATTTATGAACCCCATTAAGCCAATTACCAAACATATTAGTAATATTTGCAGGTGGGTGTATACCAAAAGTAAAATAAATCATTCGCCAAACAATTTTGGCAAATGGACATGATAAGACTTAGTGATTTATGGTTTCTGGCTCATTACAAAAACAACATTTAGTGCATCCATGCCAATTCCGTTTCACCAAATTGTTTTTTGTGAGCAGTACTTTATTGTTAAGAAACCACATAATTTTTTTGATCTTGAGAGATATTTTTAATTTCCACAGATATTTGCGTAAAAAAGGAGTGTGACCATTCATTAAATCAAGATACATTGATTTGACTAAAAATGTTGCGGAATCAGTAAGTTTCCAAACAAATTTATCCGGAGTGTTTGTCAACTGTACCATCATTAGCCGTTGACAAAGATTAATCCATTGATTCCATTTGTTTTCGTTAAAAGCCCTCCTAAAAGCAATATTAAGCGGATTTTGTGCCAACACAGTAGCAACTAAAACATTCTTTCACTGTACTATATTATTCAACGCTGGATATTGATGTGCTAAAGAAGTGTTTCCGAGCCAAATGTCCTCCCAAAACCGTGTATCGGATCCGTTCCCCACTTTAAAAAAGTCCCTGCTAAAAAAATCATCTTTCACACGCATAAGACCTTTCCAAAATGGAGAATCAGTAGGTTTCCCCTCAACCTGCGCTAACGTTTGGTTTTTCAAATATTTATTAGAAAGAAGTTGCTGCCACGTTCCCTCCTCAGTGAGAATTTTAAATAACCATTTGCTTATCAAACATTTGTTTTTAAGTTCAAGAACTTCAATGCCTAACCCTCCTTGGTCTTTAGGTCTACAAACCATACTCCATTTTGTAAGCCTATACTTCTTCTTCGTTTCATCCGTTTGCCAAAAAAAACTTGAGCGGTAGAAATCCAAACGTTTTCTGACCCCTACAGGAATCTCAAGGAATGACAACATGAACATTGGCAAACTCGTCAAAACTGAATTGATTAAGATTAACCGATCAACGTAGGATAGTAGTTTACTTCGCCAAGTCCCTAATTTTGCCCCAAAACGGCTCTCTATAGGATTCCATTTGGAATTTCTAAGTTTCTGATAATGCACAGGAATACTGAGATATCTTATCGGTAAGGACCCAGCCTCACACCCAAAGATTTGTCTATAATCCTGTTCCTTTTCTTTAGCCTTCCCAAAACAGAATATTTCACTTTTATGGAAGTTAATTTTCAATCCAGACAATTGCTCAAACATCGAAAGGATTAATTTCATATTTACATCCTTTTCAACATCATGTTCCAAGAATAATATTGTGTCATCCGCATATTGGAGTATCGATACTCCCCCATCAACCAAATGAGGAATGAGACTCCCTACATGACCCTGTTCTTTCGCACGAGAAATTAAGATGGCAAGAACATCGGCGACAATGTTGAAAAGAATTGGAGAAAAAGGGTCACCTTGTCTCAATCCTTTCCTAGTTTGGAAATTGTGTCCAACATCGTCATTAACCTTAATTCCGACACTACCTCCCTGGACAAAGTTTTTGATCAAATCACACCATTTGGGATCAAAGCCTTTCATCCTTAGCACTTGTTGGAGGAATGGCCATTTAACTTTGTCGTAAGCCTTCTCAAAGTCAATTTTGAAAAGAACTTCGTAACTCCGTTTAACTTTGAGGACATTCATGTATAAGTGTTGATACACCTTTTCTATGTTTAATATTGGCTACTAGGGCCTGAGCGACATGATTTCAGTACTGAACCTATTTTTTATCATATATATGAGGTTGGTATCTATTTACAAGATGTATATATTACTTACTATTATTTTGAACCTGCAAATTCCTAAGGTGACACATAGGGAAAACAAGGAGAATATATGATAGTTCGAGAATATTGTGTGTTCATGAATCTTAATGTTTTGTTTTGGGCTATTCGAAATGATAGACCTTAGTTTCTCCTAGTTCCAAGTTGTCCCTGGTAAAATAGGCAAGCAGGATAATAAAAGATGTTATGCAAATTCTCTTTGTTAGTATGCATAGCTATATTTGGATCACACACCTACAAACAACTAAATTAGAGATGGATGCTATGTTAGTTGGATTACATTATATATATGATCAATATCATTCATACAACACCCCACTAATACGCTTTTAACAAAGTTACATAATATTATTTCCGGTGAAAACTGGAAATTTGTTGCTGCAATTTGCTACTCGTTTTTATTGCTTTCAATCAACTACTATAAAATCACCACTTGCTTTGTGAATTTATTGGATATACAAGTGTGGCTGAGAGCAATGTTGAGGAAATCGCTTATCGTTGTCAACTTAATTGGTTGGCGATTAGCGATTAATAGGCAAATCGGCCGATTAATCGGGCGATAAATGAGTTTATAGGCCAATAAATGAGTTTATCGGCTAATCGGTGACCACCGAGTAGCGATTAATCGACTCATCAATCGTTGAATCGGACGGTTTTTTGAACAGTGGTTGAGAGAGACGTCTCAATTGCTAAATTATTATTGGTATTCTTGTGTTCCCTTTGAATCGAACTATAAATTTGGGTAATACTTCCCATCGAAGATTTCGGCGGTCCTCTATACTTATGGGCATCAGCTACCGCTAGGGAACTCTGGAAAAAGTAGCTTCCAACGCACGCAGCACCACCCACACGCTGACGCCTAGAAGAGCTTTAGCTCGACCACCACGCTCACCGTCCTCTCCCTCGCCACCATGGGCGGTCGGGAGGAGCAGCAGAGTATCGAAGTAGAAGAACTGCCGCTCGACGCGCTTATGCATAAGGGGCCTTGTTGTAGAAGCCTGCAGCGCCGGCTCCAACCTCCGGAGCGACAAGAGGCCGCACTGCGCGCATGGAGCATCTAGCGCCGCGTCGATGCAACATAATGGAGAAACCTCACTATCGTCCATAACTAGCAGAGCTCCTACCATCCTTCCTCCTTCCATCGCCTTCACGGTGGGCCAGAGAGAGAAGACTCAACCGAACATCAAGGAAAGGAGAAAAACAGACACGAACCAAGGCCTTATTTGCGGAGATCTCTGGGGTGGAAAAGCTCGACGTTGTCGATGTCCACCGGAGCACGACGATGAGCTGCCACGAGCACAGGATGCACCAGATCTGACCGGAGAAATCTAGTGACCTACTCCAAACTACTAGCAAATAGCCGAAAGACATGGCGCGTTCCCTTCACCATTTTTCTGGCCGATGCCGGGGCGGTCTTGGGGTCGGCCCTATTTCTCTTGGGCGACTCTGAATGGGGCAGGAGCCCTATCTTGTTTGTTTCGGGTTGTTTTTTTTATTTTTATTTTCTCCTCCGTAAAACCTCAGTCTTTGTGGCTTTCCCTCTTGTAATATAATACATGCAGTGCTCTTGCATGGTTCAGAAAAAAAAAAATCCTCAAGCCTGGCAACGTTCTTCCGACGCCATCGCCTGACTTTCCACCCTTCGCACGGAAGGCCAGCGGGGACCTTGGCCAGAATAAAACTGACCTTAACCTAACTTCCTGGAAATTCCAAATCCCAACTGGGTCCATCGGCTGATTGAATGCTACTACTCCTAAGTCAACACTGATAGCGCCTGCTTGTTTGCTTGCTGGGGAGGCTATGTAGTCGCACTTTTCAGTGTGATCGAGAGCTACTACTCCTACTACATATGGGACGACTGAGTTCCCAAGGTCGCACGGCATGTAGCCTGAGCTCCTCTCCAAGACACCCCTTCTTGGCCCAGTCTGGGTTTGTAACCTGACGCGCTGAGTGAATCGTGATCATGCGCAGATCCTCCCCTGCAATGTCCGGCGAGGGGGACGAGGAGGAAGCGGCGGCGTTGGTGGCGTCGGCCGAGCCGCCACAGACGTCGGTGTCCTCCGGCGTCGCGTCCATCATGGTCGGCCTCGTCTTCCTTGCGCTATTGATCGGCTTCAGCAGATGGATCAACCTCGATGACAATGTAAGCATTACACTGAATATATACTTTGTTTTTCAGTTTTCCATGCCGCTCAAATTTTCTAATCAACGCACCACGAGTTAGACGCAAGCTTCCGTTATTGTCCAATATTGAACAACCAAGTTGATTTTCATCAGAATGATTGACTCATGCTTCTAGCACATCATTTTCTAATCTTATTTCTTCAGTTGTGGATCTGATGATATCTAGATTCATATCTCCCTATCACTTTACTAAACTGATTTACGCTTTCTAGATTTTCCCTCGCTAATCAAACAAAAAGAAAATCTTGGAGTTTATCTTTTTAGGACCAATTATAATGGTCTAGATGATCTATTTACAACATAAAAATTATGATTTGGCCTAAAGAGAGCACACGGCTGAGTTCGGACA
Source organism: Lolium rigidum (assembly GCF_022539505.1). NCBI lineage: Eukaryota > Viridiplantae > Streptophyta > Magnoliopsida > Poales > Poaceae > Lolium > Lolium rigidum. The sequence goes on from NC_061513.1 coordinate 280,213,843, forward strand.
TAAAATGAAAAGATTCGGCTTTCAACCATGAAGAAGAAAAGACCAAAGAGAGGAAAAGGTGATGGACTGAGGCCTTTGTAACCTGAATTTAAGGGATAAGATGTGCTGGATGGGTGGGTACAAAGCCCATAGATATTTAAGGAATTAAAAATACATTATTTTCAAAAATAGAATTTCAATTTTCAGAAACACGAGAAAATAATGTAAGTCAAAAAAAATTCAAATCAACTTCAAACAATCCATTAGAACAAAATAGTGCACAATTCAATTAAAAATAGGATAAAATAAATAATCATTAAAAATACATAATAAATTCCTTTAAAGTAGAAATCAAGGAAACTGTTTCAATCTATGTTTTGAATTAATTAAGATACTTTTGAAATAATAGGAAATGCAAGAAGGACAAATGATCTTCGAAAAATGCCAAGACGATTTAATATTTTTTTGACAAAGGGAATATGTTAATATCGCGAAGATACATATTGCACCCAGGCTCTGCAATAACCAGATGTCCTAAAAGAATACGGATGCACATAGTTGTACTTCGAAAAAGAAGAAGAAAAACAAAAGATCCCGCTACAGTGATCAAAACATTGTAGCTGCAACGCAAAGACGATTTGACATAGAAAATACTTTCAATTATTTTCGTATACACGAAATAACACGTTAATGAAACTTCCTAAGTTCTTTATGATTATTATGCGACATAACCTAGACCATGCGAATGCATATACTTTGCCACTTGCGGATTACTTGTGAGGTATGACACATTAGTTATCTCCACTGTTATGGACGCACAGTCGTTTATCCTCGGCAACATAAGCAGCATCAACACTGGACGACCTCGTAACCACAGCCTCTCCAATTATACAACTCCGTTCACCTGCAGCAACGCCACATCAACGACATGCCCCGCAGCAGCAGCACCGCCGCCATGGCGTTGGCCTGCCGCTGCCAGCACCACGCCGTCGTGCCCGGACTACTTCCGGTACATCCACGACGACCTGCAGCCCTGGCGGGGCGCCGGGATCACACGCGACGCCATGGAGCGCGCTCGCAAGTACGCCTACTTCCGGCTGGTTGTGGTAGGCGGCCGCGCGTACGTGGAGACGTACCAGGGCGCCTTTCAGATGCGGGACGTCTTCACGCAGTGGGGCATCCTGCAGCTGATGCGCCGCTACCCCGGCCGCGTCCCCGACCTCGACATCATGTTCGCCTGCGACGACCCGGGCCAGGTGCGCGCCGCCGAGTTCGCGACGCCGTCCGACGCGCCGCCCGTGTTCCGCTACTGCAAGGACAAGTCGACGCTGGACATCGTGTTCCCGGACTGGTCCTTCTGGGGTTGGCCGGAGGTGGGCATCCGGCCGTGGACGCCCATGCTGGCGGAGATTGAGCGCGAGAACAAACGCGTGCCGTGGCTGCACAGGGAGCCGCTCGCGTTCTGGAAGGGCAACCCCGACAGATACCGCATACGCCACGACATGATGAAATGCAATGTCTCCAACGGCAAGGAATGGAACGCCCGCCTCTTCAACCAGGTACTACTTTCAGTACTTTTTCGACAAAGAGCATATATTAATATCGCAAAAACCAGATGCTCTAAAATCTGTCATAGGCAACAAAGGAAGTCACCGGTTACTGAATGCACAAATTAACCCTTTTTACCTTCACCTGGCTTTAGGACTGGGGGAAAGCGAGACAAAACGGGCTCAAAGATTCCAGCATTCCCAAGCAATGCTTATACAGGTATATATTTCGTTTTGGATAACGCCTACCCATGCCTACAGTACTGTTTCAAATTCTTATGCATGATCGACCAATGGTTGGTTAATACTAGTACGTACATTCAGGTACAAAATATATATCGAGGGGAATGCATGGTCAGTGAGCGAGAAGTACATCCTGGCATGCGACTCGCCGGTGCTGTTCGTGGTGACGCCCTTCCAAGACATCATGTCGAGAGGTCTCGTCGCCGGCAAGCACTACTGGCCCATTGACCGGAACCGCATATGCGAGTCCATCAAGTTCGCTGTCGATTGGGGCAACCAGCACCCTGTCGAGGCGCAGCTCATCGGCGAGCAAGGCAGCCGGTTCGCCAGAGAGGAGATGAGCATGGACTACATCTACGACTACATGCTGCACCTGCTCACCGAGTACGCCAAGCTGCTCCGGTACAAGCCCACCATCCCGGAGAAAGCCGTCGAGATCTGCACCCACTCCCTGGCCTGCCCTGCCGACGACCAGCACCGGCCCTGCATGATGGATTCCATGGAGAGGCGAGCCGTCGAATCTGATCCGTGCACGCTGCCGCCACCCTTCACCACGGCTCAGGCCAAGGAGATGGCCGACAAAGAGGAGGAGTTGCTAAGAAACATTCAGAAGAGGGAGAAGGAGCATGCTGCTCGGCCTTGACGAGCAAATTTACAAAATTTGGTGAATAATATAAGGAGCAAGTCCAACTTATTTCTCATAACTAGATGATCCATTGCTCCACCAGCGCAAATGACAAAATCAGGCCAAACCTTGAGGCGTCAGTTTTACCTCATTTTAGTGCCTATGCATGCCCCTATAGCGCCAAGGGCCAGCAACCCCAACTGTATGACGAACTCCAAGAAGAGCCACGACTCTTATCCGTGAAAGCAAGGAAAAGATAGCGCGCTATAACAAAATAGCGTCGGCCGAAAAATACACGTACGCTAATAGCGCGCTATAGCACCGGAATAATGTAGCGTAGACTGTCTAGAAACGCTGTAGCGTGCTATTAGCGCCGAAATAGCGCTATTTTTTTCATGCGTGAAAGTTGCCGCCACCCTTCACCAGGGCGTAGGCCAAGGAGATGGCCGACAGAAGATTAGGCCTCTCACGCCACGCTTCGGCTCCGGGCAGTTAGAAGAAAAATGACCTTTCTCATTGCAGTTGAAACACTTTACTTTCGTGATGTCGAACTTGTGCTGTTTTTTCTGCTTTCCCTTTCCATTGTTCTGGCCATGATCAACACGACCTTTCTTTCTTTGGCCGCCATTTGCCCCATCTCCTTTCTTTGCTCTGTCCCCATCACCGAGCTTCTTCCCTTTCATTAGGGTCTCCAGCGTGCGTGTCACGAGCATTAGCTGCTCGTTGTTGTTTTCGCCTGGCTTTGGCGGCGTCCGCTCTGGTTCTGCTCCTACGCCTAGAGGCGCCCGACAGCCTCCTGCACTGTCATGGTCGTGACATCGCCCCATTGCTCCATGGTGTTGATGATGTCCCCGAAACGATCTGGAACGGCGCTGAAGAGCCGCTCCACCACGGCTTCCTCTTCGAGCTTGACGTCGAGGGACCGGGTCTCGCTCACCAACGGGATGAGCTTCTTGGCGAACTCCGGGATCGTCTCCGTGTCCGCCATGTCAAGACGAGTCGTGCACATGCCTTCTTCACGCGATCCTCGCTGAGGCGCGCGTAGAGGATCAGTTCCATGCCTCATCGCACTCCGCAACCTGCAACGATGATTTTGAACAGACTGTGAGAGCGCGGCGAACCTCCCTCGTCTGCAGCCTGGTCATACTCATCGGTGCCTTCAATCGCAGACCAGACACTTAGGGGCTTCACCAAGATTTTCATCTTGGAAAAAGTGCAACCAAGCACGTGCGCAGAGCGCACCCGTATCTCCATCGTTCATGCTATTTGGAGGTGCTTAGCATGCTCCCCCATCCGCTCCCGCTAATTATCTAGTAGTAGTAGGCATAGGTCCTGTAGCACATCGAAGTTGACTTATCTATTTTTTGTCTTGTACCAGGCATGTGCATCCACCGCTGAGAGAGCAGCATAGCAGCCAGTTTCGTCTTCTTCACATCTTTTTTCCCATCATTTTTTATTGTTTGTGGTGATAGAAAAGATGCAGAGGGAGTGAAGAGAAAAGAAGCATTCGATGCAATGGGAGGAAGGGAGAGAAAACTTCAGAGAGAGAGACGATGGGAGAAAGAGAGATATCCTGCACACGCACATGTGATCCCAGTGCAACCTGTTTCACATTTTGTCAACATGCATGCACACTGTAGAGAGATCACAGGCTATGTTTCTGTCATAATTTACAAAGCCTGCAAATGCACATGCGAAAGGGATACTGTTCATAAGGTGCGCACCGACAATCGCTCTCTTTCATCTTTGCAGCCCACAGCGGGTAGTTCGTATCCGTCAAACTCGGATACTGCAATGGCACGTTCGTGACCCTCGATGGAGTAGGCAGCACCACAGCTCCGCCGTCTGCGTCGCTTCCAGCAGCCCTCCTCGCCGCCGCCGGCGTGTACTTTCCGCCGCCGCTGCTGCTCCTATGGCCGTTGTTGGGAGACTTCTCCCCCATTGCTGCCGCCGAACTCCTCCGATCACCGCCGCCAAACGCCCAAGGCTCTGAACCCTTCGGCTCTGATGACAATTGTTAGTTTTTTTGAAGGCTATGATCTACGCTCTCACTCTCTGAATTTTCTGTGATGAACTCAACACGAACACGAGGTGGAAGGGAAAACACAGAGACACAATTACAGGGAGAGAGAGCTGTTTTTGCGACGTGTGACTTCTGCGTCCTTTTCGTTCCATCCTTTTATTCCGTCAGTTAACAAACTGAACAAGAACAGCACCACGATCCAAATTCTGCGCGTACCATCCCACGTGCTTGGATCGTGCCGATGCGAGAAATAAGCAACGAATATGAATAAGCCGCAACGTGAACAAAGCACGCTTCTGACGCCTACCATGCAGTCTTCATGCAGCTAAACAAATACCGCATGAGGCTACTGCTTATGTAGCTACTGAAGCAAAAAACAGAGAGGATAACTGACAAATACAGCGAGGTTAACACTAACACTCCTCCTGCTTCACCGAAGTAAAACATGGCATATCGGATATCACAGTTCTCACATGAGCTGCTGTTATTCGTTAGTCCGTGCACACGGACAGATGCAGGTACAAGATTACATTACCCAGAATCAAAGCTGCTAAGATAGCTGCGGCCGTACAGAAATTAAACTTGGTAGATAGCAGCAGATTACTGTAACCGAACTGAATGTAAATTGTAAGGTTGCAAATTAACTAGAAAGCATAGGTAAATCAAAGTATCAAACTACTGATGAGTGCTCGAGCGGCTTGAATCAACAATGCAAAGGAATACATCACCCCCGTCATCCCTTGACAGCCAAGACAGGTGAAGTAATGAACAGAGTGGCTACTGGATATATGGTGAGTCACTCGTGACTCGTCCGTCCTGCAGCGAAGCGAGCAAAATGAATTGGATGTTCGTTGGATTGATGGTTCGGCTTTGGCCTCGCCGGCCATGCAGAGGCGGTGACATCATCGCAGAGTACAGGCGGACCTTCACGTACTCAGTCCATCCCATTAACCAGCAACAGAACCAGTGACATCTTCTCGTTCTTTTCATCTCCTCCTCTCCTGTCCGAGCGTCGACGTCGAGCCCTGTGCGCGGGTGGATGACGGTCGGATTGCGCGGCGGCGTGTGGCACTGGTGGAATAATAGGAATGAGCTTCGAGAAGGTGAAATGCCCGCTACAGGCTACAGCTGATGAGATCATCCGACGATCCATCAGTCAGACGGAGGAGTTCATGCAGGTGTTCAGTAAAAGCAAGAAGAGAAAAGATGCAGACAAGTAGAACCCGCCGGTAGAGGGCCTTCTAGAGCTAAACTGTGACGCTGCATATACTCTGGGTCAGACCCATGCAACATAGGGAGTGGCCGTTAGAGATCACCATGGCGAACTAATTCCGGTAAGAGCAGGAAAAGTGGAAGGAATCCATGTTGTTTTCGGTGGAGAGTTCCATGCAATGGAACATGCTGTGGATACTGATGTGGATACCAGGCGACAAGAGACAAATCAAATGAAGACTACTGCCAATACCTGGTGGATGCGCCGCCCCACCGATGTACTTGACGATGAGGACGGCGGCTCACATGTAGGGGCACGCAGCTTTGGGAGCCCATCTCGGAGCAAAGTGTCCTCGCCTCGCCGATCCGATCCGACAAAACTTGACGGATGAGTTCGATCTAAAGTAAGATTTCTATCTGCGAGTCCGATCGAATTTTGGTACACACCTATACACCAATGAAAATGGAAAAGACGATAGTTCTGGCTACGTAATCAAACCCAAAAACGAGACAAAGAAATACCTAGTCACACAAGAGATCCCTGTTGCATCATCTACCACCAACAACTGGACGAACGGATCCATCTGAAACATCTAACCACCCACTCGCCCAGCGCCAGCTCTCCTTCCCCTATGTCAATTCTTACAAATAGATTGAGTTAACATAAGGACGACAAAATCTTGAAGACATATAATGCTGACAATGGAATCGACGATGCTGATGGAGTGTCTCGTCTACCTTTTCTTTGGATCCTCCTCTTTGCGGACCGCCCGACCGACCAAGATATGAGCCATCTCCTCTCCTCTCCTCTCCTCTCCGAGCCCTCGCCGATCCCTCCGTACGGAAACCATGTCGACAAAGAAAAAGGACGGGGTGGGTGCTCTCCTCTCCTCTCCTCGACGAGTAAAGAGTCAAAGTCTAAGTCACACGCGACGCACGCGTAGGTAACCCTCCTCTTGGTATTTATAGACTAAAATGGCATGACAAAGTTGAGTTTTTTGTTCAAACTTAGCGCCAGTTTTTCGTTTTCGCCGGGTATTGGCGCTACTTTTGCCTAGGTGTGTTTTCAATTATGAGGCGGAAGGAAGAGATGTACGGTAGAGATGGAGGAATATGCGGATTGCTGACATGGCTGGTCAAACAAAATCACAAAATCAGCACTTAAATAAGGCATGCAACATTACTGATTGCTCTCCGTGCGTTACGTCCCATGGGCCACCCTCCATTAGTCTCGCGATTTTCCCTCCTAATCCCCTAGCTAGGATCCAGGATTCATTCCATCCGTATTTCAATCTGTCCTGCCTCGCTTGAGAAGTCTATATCGTTTACTGCGGTAATTAATCAGCAGCGGATTTATAGGGTGCACAACGAAACTGCCGGATTTTTCCAGGACCCTGGACATGCGTGAGATATACCCGGGAAAATAGGCTAGAAACGTGCGCGGTTTTTGGATTGCACCAGGAAATTCTGCGGGTCCGTGATTTACACCAGGAAATTTTGCGGATCCTCAACAACGAATCAAGCTCCCATCGACACAAAATAGGATAGGGCAGTGTTCTCTGGCTAATGGCTTGGTAAGACATGGGGAAGTTAGAATGATTTTCCCTAAATCACGCTAGTATATTGGAGCATCCAACTCTGGCAAGGTAAGGTATAAATTACCGATTTGCAGAGTATGAATTCTGCCCATGAATCAATCCGTGATTTATGTCAGCATTTTTACAAGCATCATTTTTCCGGATGAGACTTGTGCAACACTCACCGGGATGTCTTTATGGAAGGAAAGAAATGTCCATATACGAGCTCAAATGATAGTACCGTAGGTATGAATGAGAATGGGGATTCAACACGCAAGATCTCAAGGATTGGTGTAATGGTGACTTGCGCGCCGTCCAGAGCAACAAGACGATCATGTGGATGCACGTCGTACATGCATGAGTATTGGTATACAAACCTATCGACACAATGACTTTATATAATAAAGCAAAGCAAATGTATTAGCACTTGCTATTAATAGATCAATCAGGGTTGCACAGCTCCTTTCTTTAACATTAACACGCATTGTACTATTTATAATAGTCACCGCTCTTACAAAATGATGTCCACCTATTAGATCACTTCAACTTGAATATGAAAAACTATGAGATTGCACGTCTCCGCTACATCCAATACTTAGCAAGACAAACCCCCAATTTCTCAAACCAAGATTCCTCGATCTTCACAGCATACATCTTGCAACAACAAATTATATAAAAATTAAAAGAGACCCTCCACCAAAAAAAGTCAAAGATTTCAAACTTCATTCGATTTTTCTTTCACTCATTTAGCTCACAACATAGATACATAGCTAGTTCCGCGTCAAAGTTAAGCCTGATAAATAGCTCTGTGAATCACCACGAGAACGATTGTTTGTAACATACAGAGAGAACGGCTAATCATAACACACACACTTTTGCTAGCTGAGAGAGTTCGAGGTGAAGACAATATAATAGCGAGACTTCCTTCAGTCTCTCATCAGTCCAAAAACAACATGAGAAAAAACATGTCTGGCCATCCAGTGGTGATGGCTCTCTCCATCCTGGCGACCACCAGCTCCACTTCTCCCCATCGCTAGTACCAAAGAGCATTCAAGTAGAAATTGAACCATCAATTAAGTAACATTCAAATACTTCAGAAGCACCATATCTACCATCTGAGTATCATCCCCAGCATCGCAGAAACAACCTATAAACATTAATATTTTAAGAACAAGGAACCCAAAAAAGAAATATAGATGTTGAAAGCACAAAGTTAAAAGTGCATACCTAATTTGACATTCACTAGGTATTGTATTTATGGTCCAAGTACATACTCAAAGAACTAGGTCTCATCCCACCAATACCAGTTGTAGCGCCAACTTGTACATCTTGAAAATAGCAATAGCATCAACAAAGATGAAGGCTGCCAGTTAAAATGTCCCAACCTAGCACCTGAAAAAAGAACAATATTCCTTGCAGGCCATCAAACAAATTGCGGAGAGAGAAACCCAATACAATTGCAGAGATGAACAATCATTAAAATGTACCAAAGATACAACAAAGCTTTAGATATACCACGTGGTATGCATCAACAAACATATCTTTTAAATATTGTTCAGTTACTACTACTACTTCTTCAATAAACTGTTTGTCGAAGGGAACTGGGCACCACTTCGAAGGGAACATGTTGCCGGGCCTGCTATATCTCTACCCATGCCACGCGCTTCAGCCATCCACGTTGAAGAGGGGTCGAAGAAAAATCACCCGACCCCGTGTCGCCACAGTCATGGCTACCCGGGGGATCCGAACCCCACTGCCACTAGCTGCATATGCTGGTGCTACTGTGCCACCGCTGCCGTTGGCCTCAGGCCACACTGATGGTTGGCGAAGGGGTGTTACGGTCTAAGGCCGATTTCCCGAAAATTAACAGGGCAAACTATCTTCTTATTAATTAATGAAAATGACAAGTCTTTTGCGTTATTTCAAAACAAAGAAGAACTTTTGGTCACAACTTTTGTACCTGAGGAAGAAATACAAATTGATCAAACAACTAGAGGAAGACGGAAAGATCGAAACTGAGCAAATGGTAGAACCACCAAAAATAATGCACAAATTTATTCAATACTGGGTGTAAAGATGAGACAAGCGGCGGAAAGGGAATAACTTCAATAACTAGTAAGAAAAGAAACGAATAGATATCCTACCCAACATGAATTAAGCTACCCCAATATTCACAAAGCTCACAAAGATGCACTACATAATTTCACAGTGCAAATTTAACAAGGTAAAGAACTTGCAAAAAATATGACCAGGATACGTAGAATCACAAATAAATAAGTGTTACTGCAGACCGAGAAATAACTTTGTTCGCAGGCCAACATAATCTCAATAATTTATGATAAAAAACTAGCAATGGTAGAGATAATTAGCACAATAACGTGTCATGATTTATAACAGAGTGAACCAGCTAGTATGTGTTCAAAATTTTGATCTAGTATTTCCTCATGCATAAGTGTGCAACCAAGCGTGAGAAAACCTATAATTGCAATTCAGCTCCCAAGAAACAAAACAAAAATAAATAAGTATCTAGGTGTACATCTACGTGTCAAAATGAAATAGTTTGTTCTTTCTTCCTCAAAATCGTTCTCTTCATGCAAAATTGTTCAAATAGTGAAATTGTTTAAATAAAGGATTATATCTCTTTGATTGGTTCGGCTGCCTACAGGATCCAACGACTGACTACAACAAGAAACATTAAATCTCACACCGTAATCAGCTGACAAATGGACTGTCAAAATCCTGCATTACTATACAAAGTGATCATTGAAAAATACAAACTAACTTTGTTCGCAGGCCAACATGATCTCAATCATTTATGATAAAACAGACTAGCAATGCTAGAGCAAATTAGAATAATCATGTTTGATGATTTATAGCAGAGTGAGCCAGCTAGTATGTGTTCAAAAGTTTCATCCAGTATTTCCTCATTAGCATGAGTTTCTGCATGCATGAGGCTGCAACCCGGCATCTATAATTGCAACTAGATTTAAATGTGCGCCTTGGCGCACGACCCCGTAGAACTCGTGATGTGATGTTAATATGATAATATATTTGTTAGGCTTTATAAAAGTATCGTCTATAAACTATAGTACCTTATATGAACATGGGTGCGTATGCTCTCTATATTTTGAAATGCATTTTACATACATTTTGAATTTCAAAAAAATTGGAACAAAAATTTTGCGTGTACATCTTTATGTGCTACGCGCTCACAATTCACAAAGTCATTTCATAAAAAATCGACTTGTCATTTGACGTGTGTAAAAAAGACAAAACTCAGTGCTAAAAATAATGTTTTTCGTAAGATAAGTTTTCTCTTTTTTACATAGACCATACAAAATATTATTATTTTCGTGAAACTTGATGAACACACATATATTATGGAGATGTACATGTAAAATATTTTGTTAATTTTTTTAACACTTTGAAATATGATTTTTTTGGTAGAGGGAGCATACGCACCCGGGAGCCGAATTGCATTTCCGACCTTATAGAAATTTGGTACGTCTTTAAAATAAAAGCATGTGCCAAGCCGATCTGGCACCTATTAGTTTTACTCTTTTCAACCGGTTCCTTCTCTTTGAGGGAAGAAATAATCTCTCCAACATATAAGTAAAATTCCAAAAACCATTGGTCAAGGTTATTTTGTTTCAAGTTAAATAAAAAATTATGGTCTTCGCAATATCAAATGAAGAGTCATACTGAATGTAATTATCCAGTTACATGGAAGATTATATTAGGGAACTACTATAATTTTATCTTCTAATCAATTTCAACAGAATCATTGAATGGAAATTTGACCACACGATATACCAAGCATTAACACCTATAGATAACCTAAGAAATGAACAATACAACTGTACAATCACCGTGCAACACTGTAAAGAATAAATATTAGCTTCACCGTTAACTGGTCATAGTGAGAAGAATATTATTTATGTACCAACTTGAGGCTTCCAACGTGGAAGAACATTGGGCATGCATATCTACCAAGCAACTGTACCAAAATATGTGTGTGTTTTACAGAGCATGTACATACCACAAGGTGATGCAATAAATGGCAAAACTATGAGACGGCCGCAACGACAAGAAGGCAAAAGAACTTATGTTTTCAAAGGCTCGCATTATATTCCTACATGACCTACTTGTCCATGTGACTAACATGACACGTACAATTGAGGAAATGCATAATACAAACAAAGAAAAATGCGGTCTTCGATTTTTCAGGTTGGAATTGATCTACCAGACTGAAAGCATATATGTACACCGCTACCAAGAGAGGCTTTTCGTCCTTCCTAGTCCACTCCATGTTGCATGTTCAGTGTGATGTTTCTCTTCCTACACAGAAATAGGAAATGCTCAGTTATCTCCATGCTGAGAAAGAGCCTCAATAAATGTAGGAAAAGCAATAAAAGTAATTTTCACATGCTGACTTCTTTTATTTTTAAATATTGGTATTTTCGGTGCTATTTGTTCAATCTGATATTGGGTGTTGGGAACCCGGCGATAGGTGATCGGGGAGTGGTCACTACAGTGGTGTGACAGAGTGGGGTATAAGTAGCGGAGGATGAAAGTAGAAGCGGGCAGCAGCTAGCTGCTTACACCAAGTAACAGTGCACCGGGTAGCTAGAAGGAGACAAGACGAGCGTGTGGGGGAAGCAGGCAAGCTGCTGCGGCGACTCCTCTCTAAAGTCTGAAGATATACCCGAGTTCCGCAATGTCTCTGCTAGAGAATCAAGTGCAAATTTCACTGTAATTTCTGATGTAATCGAAGCTGGTTTATTTTGACTCGGGTCATGTGAATTGGCTGTTGTAATCTGTGAATGCCTACAGACAAAAATAATTAAATGCAATGCATGCTATTACTTGTTGAATACAAGTCTCTTCTCTGAATTTATATGCACTACCAAGCTCTTTTCTTGTGTTAAAAGTGAGAGCAATAGAGCATGATTGCTAGAGTAGTTTACATATTTGCTTTCGAAACTGATAAGATGCATGGTACAAAACATAATTGACATATTGATAGACATTGTTCTGGTCATCGGGCATCTTGCAAAGACATTGTTCTGGCTTTAGGCATCTTGCTCGGGCTTCGGGCATCTTGCAAAGACCTGGAACAAAATAAAATGACATCGTACTTAGCTATTTGGAAAGAAAGAGTTTTACCTTCGGAGAGACATGTCAAACTAAACTATTTACTGAAACTCTAAACAACTATAAAATGTCAATTGTTCACTCGCTGACTGAAGCGAGATGAAAGAAATGTCTATAACTTGGGATGGAGGATATGGTAAGGCCTTGGGAAAGAAATCTCCATGCTGGATGTGTAACAGATGGTTACCAAATTATACCTAGATCGAGATAAATGCCCCCGCAAGAAAAAAGGGAACATAGAATGTACATGCATAGACCATAGATGAGAGAAATGCATAGGTCCTATCCAGGACAATCTACATAAGAAAATGTGCTAAAAGCTCACAAAACAGGTGTAGCAAATGCTCATTACGAATAGGAAAAAATTAAGAAATATTCTCCTTGCCTAAATAACGCATCAATAGCAATGGCATGTATATGAGTGTATTTCATAATTTGACAATAGCACCACCATACCTGATGCTCAAATAGACAATACTAAGCTATTTGAGTATCCGAAGTAACAAAAGACATCATCACTGTGTTTGCTAATATGATTTCATTGTCTCACTTGAGAAATATAGACTGAACACACAATGCTTCATCACCTTTGATCTGAACCACCAACCTTTGATCCTTGTATTGGGAAATTCTCTTCAGAAGCCATTAATGCACAAACTAAAAGTAGATACTGCTACAGTACACATAATTATAGTTGATATATTTAAATAAAATAATTTATAACTTGTAAGACTCTCTTTGGGTCTAAATATTATTTCCATCTAATATGGTCAAGGCATTGCTTCGAATCACCAAACTGAGTATAAATATTTCCTTCTCTTGATCCTTTGTTTTTTTTCTTAGAAACTAATCTAGCTTCCTCTTTGAGCAGTACATATACCAGCAATAAACCGACAAGGAATAAAGGCAAGTAGGCACGAATTCATTTTCATGTAGAGAAATATGAATAGGATGATTTGTTCAAAACAATGTTCAGGTCCAAACATCCAGTTACAACACCATGAGTACTTACGTTCTGAAATAAACAAAATAGTTATGTGCAACATCTAATGTAAGTTAGTCCTCAAGAATCAGAAATTCCTAATATGATAAATCAATACAGTAGGTACTAAATCAAAAATTCTCAACCTTCCTATAACCATCGGTCTTTATGTATTATTCGAATATGCCCTTATAAAACCAAACTCCTTCAATGAGGAGTTCAAAAACAGAATAATTTTCATGGTACCAGAAAAAATCTAATGCTACGAGCGCTAGCCAAGTAGCATAGCATAACAATTGATACCACTTCATTTCGGCTAGAAAATTGTTTTACACACATGATAAATTAATTTATATTTGCTAAAACCTAGATCAATGATAGAGCTTGAAACTCAAACATCATGGAGATTTTGAATATCAATTTAGTGATAAATATATGAACATTCAAGGAAATAAATGCAGGCCATACCTTTTTGGAAGCACTGTTGCTTGGAAGTGAATAATAACAGACATCAGGCTACCAAGGATGTGTGCGGGCATGATTGTCTACGATGTTACGTTAGTGTCCTAACTTAAATGAAAGTTGGCATGTGTATAAAGTTCTCGTTGCTGTTTAACATGGAGCATCATGACGGCGAAGTGGCAAAAGCGAGTGGCAATTATAAGTTGATAGCTGTTATAATTTTGTATCTTTTTTGTTAGAGCCATCAGATAAGAATTAATACAACTCTATCTTTTTTAAATTAGAAAAGCTCTAAGATATACAAGAAAATAAGCATATTCATATTATGAAGTAATTCCTTCTTGATCAAATACAACAAATAAGAACTTTTGATAACTCGAAGCCACAACATTAATGGGAAAATGACCTACTGTCATAGCAGTATTTGGGGAAAGGACAAATCCCACACAACTATGGAGAAGAAGAAAAATCAATTCTTGATCCTAAGAAAGCCTATGCCACAATGAGGAAATGGAGAAATCTCACCAGGTGACAGCAAGAAAAGAACAAGAGATCATGTGCACCTTGGAACTGCTCGCTGACATCCCACGAATATCAAAACATCCGGAAAAAACATGAACACATCTAGGATCCCAAGCGTATCTCGGTTAAACTAAACCAAAACATTATATAGATGTGCCGATTAGTTTTCCGGTAGCTTCATTGTGAATCTCTCACTGTTTTTTACTAATCGTCTTTCTTGGGTGGACAAATGAGCCACTTCAGCAGTAGCAGTACACAAACAAAATCCCCAAGTTATCTATTGTGTTTTTTACTTATGGCTAAAACGTGACATCGAATGAGGCAGCGAAAGACAAGTTTAAAATAGAAAGGCTCATCATCCAGTAAAACTCACCTTTAATTCTTTTGGCACACATTATAGAAGAAATCAATGGAAATCTTTGAGTATACAGAATGCATATGCAGACTGGCCTGGACCACTATACCTTGTTTGAATCAAACTGCATGTATAAGAAACAACAATGAAATTCTCTTTAGAGACAAAGATTAGAAGCCGATACAGATAAATAACAGTGGGCAAAATTAGCAAAACATTGGTTTCAGCTATAAAACAGCCGCCTTGAGGTAATTGCACCGACAAATAAACATGAAGAATAAAATAATTAATAGGACTCTATGTATACAGTTCAGTTGTTAGGAATTCAACACAAATAAGAATATGTAGCAAGAGCCTGTTTACTAAGCAGCCAGTAGTTCAGACCGGATCAGCTAGTGCTCTGCTGCTAGCCACTGTATATGTAGTTGAAAAACACAAGACAGAGAGTAAAAATTCAAAAGGTAAAATAATAAAAGTATTCGTGGAAGCCATGCAGCAACACATAATTCAATGTGGCGACACAATCATAAATATACATGTTCATGTTAGTACTATCATAGTAGCAAGCAGATAGGTGGAAAGGAGTCTAAAATCAAATCTTGCATCAAATTTTGGAACACTTGTAAACATTGTAATGCAGATTGTGTGATATCCTCCTTCATTTCTAGAAATATGATATCAGCATATAGTGGAAACTGAGATTTTTGATAGGTAATCTACCGCATATTCTCGCACCAAAAGTATGCATCAGAGAGACTCAGACTAACATTATACACTAATCAAAGATGATATTGGCTGTTTTAAGACAGTTCAAAGACACACACCTGCCTAATGCTGCAAATTTTAGCATAGCTTCTTGCACATCCTTCTATATGCATAGATGGTTATCACAATTCATTTACCTACATCATGTGCAAGGAAGCCAGATAGTAATGTTTATGTATGTAAACAAAAAGTAGCTAAATCATATTATTCACAAAATGGGGACTTGTTCTGGATCAAACATTTAGCAACTTTTGGATAGAACAATCAGGAGGCAGTAGTAATCAACTAACCATCAAATAAGCATCTGTACATGTAAGGAAGAACGGAGGCAAAATGAACTAAATCTTTTTTTTAACCTGGAGAGTAATAAATCAAGTGAAGAAGATCATCAGCTAGGATTAGAAATTTATGTATATTGCAACCAACAGTGGCCTCACAACATCCTTTGCACAATACGAATATATATGTGAAATCACAAGCGCATATCTGGAAGTAGAAAAAATAGTATGTACTACTTTGATCCATCATCTTCAATATTAACCATGTGTAATATCACATTCAGTAAGCCCAACCAGGTACAAATGGCTTATGTATGTCACAAATAGTAGATGAATGCTATTTTTCACAAAAGAGGGAAATGTTCTGAATCAAGCAATTAACAACTTCCCCGAATAATAATTAGCAGGCACACCAAATAATCAGATTGAATTCGTGAAAGATAAGAAACAAGAGGCAATAAGAACTGAATCTGTACTAACCCAATGTCTCACAAGCAGTCAACACCATAAGGAGGAGCGAATATGAGACCTGGACCTACTTAATGCCGTGTGGATTTTACCTCTGTAAAGGGAGCAGCTTGTGGATTTTACCTCTGTAAAGGGAGCAGCTTGTGGATTTTACCTCTGTAAAGGGAGCAGCTTGTCACGCGACTCGTGCTTGTTCTTACAGATGGACCAACAGCCATTAACAAACCTGAAATCCATAATAATTCATGAAAACATTAAGTAAAAGATGAAACACAATAAGTTGGCTAACCAGAACATACACTATATTCATGAATAGCATCTCGCGAGCTTATGGGGATTAATCAGAGGAAATATCATGAGACAAATAAGGAAGATAAGAGTGCGGCTACCTCCAAGAGGTCCAAATGCACCAAGGCTTCAGGTGTATCCGGTGCTGTAATATGACGGATGTTCCATGTGAGTGCCCTAGAGAGAGAGAGAGAGAGGAAGAGAGAGGATTCACAGTAGCACCTCGGCTTGTTGACCGTGCTCCTCCTTCTGAGCATCGAAGAGGAGGAGCATCTTCCGCCTCCGTCCCCGCCATCTTCTTGGCGCCGCTGTGCACGATGATTCAGCGGCCATGCCAATTCTGGACGAAGAGTTGGGCAACCACGTCATCTTCCTGGAGAGAGATAGGGGATGGTGGATGCACATCTTGGGGCATGGAACCGGAGAGGTGGAGCTCGGGGAGTTCTTGCAGCGCTGCTTCCCTCCCGCCACCACGGCCAACTCGTCCGGCTCCATCCACCCGCAGCTCGACGCCGC
The DNA here is from genome assembly GCF_022539505.1 of Lolium rigidum. Classification (NCBI taxonomy): domain Eukaryota; kingdom Viridiplantae; phylum Streptophyta; class Magnoliopsida; order Poales; family Poaceae; genus Lolium; species Lolium rigidum. Next base: position 280,230,839 of record NC_061513.1, read on the forward strand.
CTGATTACTGAACTCAGTTCCTAATTCTATTTAGTAATCAAAATATTCAGACATAAACATAAAACTTTGTCATTTATACACTGATTACTGAAAATAAACTTGTGTGGACATAGCCACCATCAAACACTAACTAAGGGCCTCTAAACCTCTCAAAGAGAATATTATTAATATGAAAATATTCACTTAGCTTTACCCTCCATTTAACTCTACATGTGCAACATGAACATTTTCATGTCACTAAACAATAGGCCCTTGCAGATGCATTTCATGATACAAATAAACGGACATGGCAGTCTCCTTTCAAATAGATTATGGATGCTTATTTGACTGGATGTTAATAAATTAACATGCGACAGTTTTCCAACATTAATTCTGAATATTTGTCCGCCAACAATATAGACAGTGATATCTCATTGTATGAACATATTTTTTTGGGAGGGGCACTTGACATAATACAAAATTTTGCTTCAGATGAACATCATCCACTCTGATTTGTGATGTTTAACATGTTAAGAAACCAAGTCATAATTTGAACACTATAGTAAATGAACATTCAATCATGTGCATAAAAAAATGTTCCACGTACGTAAAAGACCTACAATCGCTCTATTACTAACATCTATAATAGGATAGAAGGTGGATGGCCCTTAATCTTGCAGACAACAAACCTCAACTTTGTTCCTACATTTAGAAACAGAGCATGCACAATCCAGAAATAAATAGCAAGATCTAACATAGACAATGGCTCTCTAAGCGAGAGGAACTTTGGAGAAAATTTATTCAGGAAGGGTAACAGTTTCTAACATGAAATCCACAAAATGAATGGCTGAATAATTTTCATAAGAAACAACCTCCATGTTAACCAGACGATGAAAGAAAAATTAAAAATTAACCGCTGGAAACTACATGAATTTTCTATATACGAAAATTAACTTTACGTACACATGAAAATCAATAAATCAGGATACCGGTACTGAATCCACGAACCACTTCATCTTTGCTCGGTGAAAAGATCAATAGACGGAAAACCTGACTGGACTTTTGTCGAATACCTTGTTGGCATATCTAAATAGAATCTACACAAACAAAAACAATTTCAAAAACAATTTCAGGGATTAGAGAGAGAGAGAGAGAGAGAGAGAGAGAGAGAGAGAGAGAGAGAGAGAGAGAGAGGATTGAGAGAAAGAGGACCGACCTGGAGGGGCTGGAGGTGGAATTATTCTTGAGGTTAAGGACGACATCAATCTCGCATCCTAGTGCCATCCTCCTGTCGCCCCCTTCTTCTCCCATGTGTAGCTGAAATGTAGGGATGGAGGAGGTGGAGCCTGGCCGACACCTCCTCAGCCATGGCTCCCTTCCCTTCGCATCTCCTAGTTTGGTGCCCTCCCTTCGCTCTCCCTGTACCATCCATAGAGGAGACCAGCAAATAGGGGGAGAAGGAGAAGGGGACCGAATCTTAGGGGATTGGGGAGAGGCGGACGTGGTGATTGGGGGAGAGATGAGGACGAGGAGAACGAGGGGATTGGGGAGAGGCCGTACGCGGGCGCCGGGAGGATGGCGAGGCGGCGGCTGGAGGCGGCGGCGGGCGACCAGGGCGGGCGCGGAGGGGATTGGGGAGAGGAGGAGGCGTGCGAGGAATTGGTGGAGCGCTAGCGACGTCGGGCCGAGCGGGCTTTTAGTGACCCATGGATAAAATGCGGGTTCGTGCGAGGGCCTCACGCCCTGGACCGAACGGACGGCCGAGATCGCGCCACGTCAGCTCGATCGGACGGCCCAAAATCCAAACGCCTGTGAGAGCCCCATGGGGGTGCAGCAATCATACCGTGAGATTCAGCTCCAACGAAAAAAAAACGAAAAAAAGGATATAGGTGCATAGCTACATTTCAAGATGAAATATTTTCTTATTTATTCCCTAAAATTGTTATCTTCCTGCAAAATTATTTATCTGAAGATTATACTGACTACAAAGAAACATTTAATCTCACACCATAATCAGCTCAGAACTGGACAACCCAATTCCTGCATTATTGTACAAAATGATGATCGAGATATACAAAGTATGGGCTAAAAACGAGATGTGCTGTTGCGACACATTAATTTCAGACATCTCTCGGACTCCCGGTGACTTCATAAAAATTGTGGAACAGAGCAACATTACTCAGTTGTTTGCCTGATTTGGAGTTTCGATTGGTAGGAATACTCAAATCGCATACCTATGTACAAGTGACTGAATCAGGACAACAAATTAGAGGACTCCTATTTGTTTAGACTTTACGTGCTAAAAGCTGATTGAGTCTGTTTACTTATTTCCTCATTTACGACTCTCATAAGCAACTCAACCAAGTTATGGACCTGTTTTTGCGCCTAGACTATTGGAGAACTGTCCATGATCGTATATTGTAGTTTACTGCTTGAGATTTTAGTTTTGATCAGTCAGAGAATTGTGGAAGCTAGTATTAGTACATAAGTCAATGGAGAATTAATATATGTGCAGTTTGCTTGACTCCACGATACTAGCTTCTTTCCTCTCTCGATTAGCACACAAATCACCTACACTTGCACTTACACGGTAAGGAAAAGGAGATCTGAGAACTGGTGTTACCTTCGGACAAACGGTGGCCTCACATGGCCGGGGACGCAGGCCACACGGAACCGCGCAGCAGTCCATGCAGTCCGAGGAGTCGCACCGATGACGATGCTGACAGACAAGACCCAGTCCCCTTCTCAGAGGAGAAGTGTTCAGCCCTCAGCCGATCGCGTCGACGCCGTCCCGCCCTAGTGGCAGGTGTGCCGACGATCCAGCGATCCCAACTCCATCGATCACGCGTGTGACACGATCCACCGATCTCGACGGAGCACCGCACGCCGGCTAACCGATGCACACGCGCGCCGGCGATCAAGCCAGCCAGCCGCGCCGTCACGGTACGGTCGCTAAAGGAGCTGAGCGTGGAACCACGTTGCAGGGGTCCGGTGGCGCCAACAAGGCGGAATCCATCGTGGCTAGGGTTCGACGGGGAGCAACATGTCGTCGGTTCCGCGGCATGGCATCGGTGGAGGAGGGGGATGTGGTGCCGGGGCGGTGTTCAGCAGCGGGAGGACTCGCCGGAGCTGGCCGGGATCTGCCTGATGCGTAGGCGGCGGCAAAGGAGATCGAGAGGCGTTATGTGAGGAGAATGGACATGAGGCGGCGTCTGATGATCTATAGGCGGAGAAGAGCGTCTGGGCTAAAGTAGTGGTTTTTTGGGCCAGAACGAAATATGGGGCTACAAAATGAATATCCGTCAACCATGGTGGGCTTTAGTCATCGTTGAAAAAAAAGGTACTCATCCCAATCAACGATTGCTTATTTGCATCGGTAGATGTAGACTGTCGTATCATATAGAAGTAGTATCGTGCCTATGATACTACTACATTTTACTATCTTCACAATATATGGTATCATATACTACTATCATAGTTTTCTTATATTAATTGATTTGTACAATCTCAATATATGTACAAGATTTACTTGACATTAAATTTTTCTAGTAATATGTGTTATAATACGGTATCTACCTAGTATCCTCTCTCTCATCCATAATTACACTGTCACATCAGCATTTTGTATGCATGATAATACCTATGATACCCCCATTATGGGTAGTTTGTAGCGCAATAGTGGATCGTCCAAGATTGATGTGGTGGGGCAATATGGAGGAGTGACTCATAGTGTGTTGAGAGTTGTTGACCACTTGCAGCCGTACGCATGGAGTAGACGTACAAGTAAACAGAAACCGGAAACAGAGCGATGTAGATATGTACCGGAATCAAAAGAACACTTGAATCATGCAAATGATCGAGAATCAAGCGAATGAATAAACTTGTTCACTAATTGTAGTGTGCTGCTCGATTTACTTGTGAACATGAGAAGGTCGAAACGTGGAAACATCCTCGAATGTATAAAGAAAGTACATGACAAGATCATGTAATAAGATTTGTTGGACTGGAACATGCACATCAATAGTTTAGAAATGGAATTTTCATTTTAGCCGGAAATGAAAATTACGTTTCCATGTCATTTTTGGCAGAAAATGTTGTTCTGTTTCCGTCAAAAAGTTTTGGTTTCAATATTTGTTTTTGCAAAATTCTCTTTATGTTTCTATATTTTCATTCCGTTTCCGTTTTAATGCGGAAAAGTTGAAAACTTTCCGCTGTATTTTCATACCTAGCTGAGGCCGAGATGCGTTCTTCAAACTCTCATGTCCTGATCCATGGATCCAGCTGCAGGTAGGTTGACTCCCGGCTCAGCTTCCTCTGTTTGTTTTCTCTTGTTTCCATCTATGGGTCAGGCCGCAGCTGCTCCCCGGGAGGGCGGCAGGCTTGCATCGACGATGTGGGTGACGAGTTGAGGTGAGGTGGGTTTCTGTGCGTTGGATATGGATGAGATAGTCATCGGCACGGAGGCTTGGTTGTACTGGTCGATGGCTTCATCGATGGCTGTGTGATTGCCGATGGAGGTTAATTCAGTACGTACTCTGAAACGTCAAGACATTAATTTTGGCTGTGTGATTGCCGATAGCTGTGTGATTGTAATTGGTGGCCAATATGCCAAGGCATGCATACGTCAAAATCTAGCCAAAAATACGAGTGTTGCATGTTACGTGCTCTAGACATACGTACATGCACATGGTTACATTTCGAGCTGATTGGATTGGTTGTGTACCAATCACGATGGTTTCATTTTCGATTTGGTAAAACCACATCAGGCAGGTAGCTAGTATTTCTTTTCTCTCTCTCCTGGAAAATGCCATTCGACCATATTGGTGAACTCAATAACCTCATTATGTTTCTCCAAATAAATCTCTAGACATCCTAGAAATCAAGATGATCAAGGGGCGGTGCCGTCGTGTTGGACCATTCGAGATACACTACTAGGAAAATATCTATAGGCGGGTGGCATACCCGTGAAGCACTAGAAAAGTGGTGTGCCACAGTAAGTTGCTACCCATGATGGTCACGGTTGTCTTCTTCCCCTTCGCATGGGGAGAGTGTAGTTGCTCGGTCGACGTCAGCGCCCAACCACCACCGCACGTGCTCTCCATCTCCCTCCTTTTATCCCCAGCCCCGCGAGGAAACCCTAGCTTTCTCCTCTCTTCTGCTTCACATCGCCTCCACCAGAGCATCCCCTTTTGCCTCATTTCCTTTTCCACACGAAACAATATGACAGAACACCACTGAACCATGGTTGCGAGCTCCCATATGACCGTGCTGTAGGCCACCCCGCTACAAGGTGAGACCACGAAAAGATGTGCCTCATACCCCACATCCTCCGCGCCGAAGGAATCATTCCCGCACACTCCCAATCATCGCCAACTTCACCGATTCTTCGCTCTGGCCGTCGCACTCTGGCATCAATTGCGGCGACTGTAGGGCTCCTTCAAGATTTTTTTAGCACGGCTTAGTGCTCTTGGTAGTCTCCTTGTTCTCCCTCTCCCCCTCAGGTGTTTTGCCGGAGTTGACCAGCATTAATTCTTCTCCGCAGGTGCATGTCGCCGGCCCCTTGGCGCCGTCTCCTTCTGGTTCCCCGCGAAGTTCCGCGTCGAAAGCGCCCACTCTCGCGACCCCGCTTGCTCGGCAGCATGGCCATCCTCCTCCGCCATGGCTGCTTGTTGTACAGATCTCCGCCTCGTGCTGGTTCGGAAGGTTGCGCGGACCAATCTAGTCAACATCAAAGCAGCATCACAATGGTTTGTTCCTTGGCCTTGATCTATTGGTCCCACACTCCCATGCTCGAATTCCAGAGCATGCGAGTTAAATCGCCATTTTTTCCTACCCGTGTACATACCTGTTGTGTCACGGGTAGAGTTTTCTCTAGTAGTGATAAAATTTTTTGAGTGATTAGTAGTGATAATAGGAAAACCACATATCCCAGCACGCGGGCTAGATCGATCTCAGTGCGACGACGAGATGGATCTTTGCATGCATCCACGTCAAAGTCGTCGATCTGCGTCTTGTGGCTTCTTGCTCCTTTGTTGATCCTGGAGCGTGCCCATAGGTTGAAATGACTCAGCATGTACAGTGGTCGCTATCATACGTGTGTAAACAACTTAATTAATGGGATATATAGTCACGCGCGTGCAACGTTTTGGTACCAGCTGGGCGAGGTTAGCTTCAATCGATCGATCGATCAACTCCAGCGTGCACTAAAAAAACCGGTAATCCTGGACGTATGGAATACGGACAGAGCTTACGGATGGACGTGGAATGAGTTGGTTGGTGTAAATCCCGCCCCTCCCGTGATTATAGGGGCGGTAACCCCCTGATTACCACCCACGTATCCGTAGCAGCAATTCCGTAAAAATGATTCGGTAACTGTAGCATTATTATAGTGCCCCCGCGGGAGGGACGTCAACACCCGAAAAGTACACAACTGACCAGAACAGTTGAGCAAGGCAGATCAAAAAAAGAACAGTTGAGTAAGGGACTCGTTTGCTTTCTTCACGTAGAAAGAAAAGGGATGGATCAAAATAATTAAACATGAGAGTGGTGCGTGCGTGCGCGATGGATGCATGGCTTTCGTGGTTTGGACTTTGGAATTTAGACAAAGCAGCAGACGTTAAAATTGATTTTTTTTAAAAAAAAATGATGCACCTGTATCGATGGCAATGCCGTCGGAACATGATCTTGGCTATGCCGATGGCCAAATGGTATGTGCCGAGAAAAGATTGTGCCGACGGCCAAAATAGCATGTGCCGACGGCTTTCTGGTAGTCGCATCTTAATTGTTTCCTGTAGTGTCGCTCGTTAAAAAGACAAGCTTGCTACTACTACATGCACAAAGGTTTATTTCCTCCCAAATGTGTGAATTGCTACCAGCGTGATTGGCGTACTATGCTTTTGTGTAAGTATGTTTTAACATGCACAGAAGATAGCCAAACCGAAGAAAAAAGAACAAAATAAAAATAAAAATGAACACAAACTTGCTTATCACTCCGTGCACAAAGGCTTATTTCCTCCCCAATGCGTTGCCGCTGCAAATATCGCTCTTAATTCCCTTAAATCTCTCTTGGCCAATGCCCCTATCGTACGATTTATTCCGTCGGAGACCTAGCCGCCTACACCTCTAATCGTCGATGGAGACACTCGCCGACCACCACAATATTGCTGCCCACTGGCACGACCCCTAGTTTCCACCTCATCTAACCCATCACCATGAACACCGTCCCTTCGTTGGCTCATCCTCCCATTTCGCGTCATCCCCAAGTCGCCATATTTGATTGTTTATCAAATATGTAAGCCCCATAAGAAGAAAAAAGACATGCATTTTTTTATACGCCGTGGTCGCGAATAAACAAAGCAATGGAATTCTGGTCTGGCAATAAAACTGAGTATCTAGTCACACGATCATGACTCTTCACACCCCCGCCCATGCATGCCAAGGGTGTCAGGGTTGTTGCTCGTTGCCTCATCACCGAAGTCCACCTCGCCACACCGACACATCGTCCACTGATATGGTGGGCCCACATATCAGTCATGTGATTTATCAACTTGACTTGTGACTTTTTCCACACAGTCGATTGTGACCATGACTCCATAAGGACAAGATGCCATGGAGAAAACATCACCTTACATGGCAACTACTACCGACCAGACTGCTCTTTCATCCTAGGTTCATCGTGTCCGCCAGCGCTACCACCGCCTTCCTTTCCTAGCTTACGAGGCCATCGTCCCGCCACCCCGTGGTGTGAGGCATAGCTGTGCCACCTTGCCCTTCTGAATTACGTGCCACCCTGCCCTTGTAAATTACGTGGTCAAAAAAGAAGTAGAATTATGTGGTAAATACCCTCTACCACTACAACATGACCCCCCCCCCCTTCAGCAACGCATCGATGTGTTGCCAGATGTCCATATAAGCGTTGGCAACGTCTACACCAACGGATTTGGTATGCGTTGCCGTTGGTGCCGTTGCAAGGGTCTACAACAACACATATCCTTGCGTTGGTAAACGGCAGGATAAAGCGTTGTAAGGTAGCAACGTATATAGTTCTAGCCTAACAACACTTCATATGCGTTGGTGTTTGGCCTGCATGAATGTATTTTGGAACGGAAAAATATATATAATAGCTCAAAAATTATTGTTGTTTATATGTTGCCAGGAACCATTATTTGTCCTATGTTGAGAATACAAATGTGTATATCTGAAAATGACATTCTAAAACACAATATGTAACTATCTTGTAGTAGCAATATTCTCGAACTTGCTCTCAACATCTTAGATATGCATGATCCATTTCGTTTGGGAATCTACAAAAACAACACAAATTAACATATGTAATGCACCATTAGTGAGCCAAAATACTTGTTCATAAAATAGAACTACAATTTAAAAAATCTGCGACATAAAAAGGTTACAGGCCATGAGACAATTAATTTTCCTGCATGGCCAATTCTTTGAATCCACAAGGAAGTTGATGATTATCTGCTTTCAATAACAAGATCAAAGAAACCATAAGAAAACGACAACTCTTTCAGTCATATATACATACATCTCTTTATTCCAGCAGAAATCCCTTGTCTTTCCAGATCCTATTAATCTTTCCAGGATGCCACTCATTGAGGTCAGCCTGGTTCCTTTGATCTTTTCACTAAACTTGTTGTGGTTCACATAGTAAAAGGTTAAATGAATATTGCAGATAGAATAAAAATATGTGGCGAAGTTGTTGGCTAAAAATATTCTTTTGACTAAACCTGTTATAGTTCACAGAGTAAAATATTTAACAGAATTTAGAACAAAAGGATGTAGCGTACTAATTGGCTAAGCATTTGTGCTCTGCTGACTCAATGTGCATGCTTTCAGAAGTAAGATTGGTAGTAAATCTCTCCAGAAAATACCAAATTTTCATTACTTAGAAGTGTAGCTGAAGTTAAGAAAACAAAATTTACATGAAACTACATTCAGATATATATGGTAAACTTCAGCATGTATGCTTTTTTTAAACTGAACTTCAGCATGTATGCTAGTACATGTGTAATGCCTAGACTGATATATTTGGCACCATAAAAAACTCAGGACCAAAAGACGTCACCAGGTCATACCACTTTTATTACTTTATGAACACTTCTTCTGTACAATCATGGCTCTATAATAATTCTCATAGTTGTAGCGCACCAATACTGAATACCTCTCGCTTGAAACTGCATAAGTAGAAGCATGTTGTCATACAGAACAAACATACATAGCAGGACCAGTGTGTGTGTATAGTTGCAAGTTTTGATTGTCTGACAGACATAACTATATAGTAAAGAACTAGGAAGTTAATTAATTTAAAATCATTGTCTATTCCCTCATTGAGTAGAAAGAGTTCCCTGTAAGATATGATTAGAACTCGGCCCCTATTTTTGCGGCCAAGAAGTTACTACCTTTATCAGCACCGGAAGTTGCATACTCTTTCCGTCCTCAAATAAGTGTATGTTCATGTCTTAAGTCAAATAAGTGATTGATACAGTTTCCATGGTGTATTCTCGAAAAAATGTCTTAAGTCAAACATTATTAACATTGATTATCTCCCTGAAAAAGTATAGTAGGATTTATGGCACTAAGTTAACATCGTTAGATTCATCTTGACATGTATTTTAATAACATAGCAATTTGATGTCACATATATTTTTGTTTTCTGTAAAAATTTAGTCAAACTCGAAAAGTATTTGACTTCCAAAAAAGGAAAACGTATACTTATTCGCGGATGGAGGAAGTACCATTGACATCCATAAAAAAAATTCATCAAGGCAAGATGAATTGAGCTAATAAATACTTTTGTTTGCAGATGTATAGGTAACAAGCTGAAAGTAGTTGCAAGATAATTCTTGTAGTGTATATATTGGAAAGAGCACAATTGCCGTTTCCACAGGTAAAATAAAAGGATCACTAGGCACCTCATAAGCACGGTCTGAATAGTATTTGTTTATCAGCGAAAGGAACGTCATAGGTCGTATATGTTAATTAACAAACCATAAACAGAAGTTGATGTTAAACACAGCTTGCATATCGCAGTAATACCAACAAGATTGTAGAACCTACCAGGCTGTAAAATTTAGGAGAACAGATAGTGCAGTAAAATCTGAAACAAGGTGCGGTGACCTGTATGACCTGTTCTGATTAAGACTGACGAAGTTGGGTGAGGGCAATTGGCTTGGCACTCGAGCAGGGACCTGAAAATTAGTGTCCATGGCTGACGGACAGGAACGGCATTCGGCGCAGCTCAGATCCACCAAGCATACAACATAATAAAATAATGAACAACGGATCAAGTGAACCAAAGAATGCGGAATTGAATGGGGTGAGAGAGGAATTGGAAGATCTCCATCACGATAGTGGATTGCCGTACCTCCAGCGGCTCCACTGAACCCAGTGGTGCTCGTCAATGGTATTAGTATATGATGTACTGTGTTCGTCTCGCATCCGCAAATCTTCGGCATCTGAATCCAGTCGATGAACGAAGCATGTCCGATGGGATCCTGGAGAAGACGGCGAGATAGAGATTGATAGATGAGGGCGAAGTGGGCATGCTCGCATAGGCTAGTGAAGGCTGCTGCCAGCGGCGGCCGGCGCGGGGCGAATTCCTAGACTCGCACGAGTAGGAGAGGATTAGGATAGAGAGAAGTTAGGCACGTCTTATCTGTCCACTTGCACGAGAAGTGGGGGCGGAGGTGAGTAGTTTCCCAGAAATTGAAACGCATGGACGAGGCGTTGGAAGATATCCGTAGCTATATGCAGGTTTGTGGTGTAGTGCACTCTGTTTGAAATAAATAAATTTGGTGTATATGGGTATAGAAGTGGCTAACGTGGTACTAGGGTGCAACATACTAGATCGAGTATATACATGCATACATTTCGTGATGTTTCGCGTGATTAGTACTACACGTACATACTACTCGAGGACATGCAGTTATTAATTAAGGAGTCTGATGGCCGGTGACGGTTAATGATGTGATTTAGGAAAGATGGTAATTAGTAGCCGATGCATGCTTCCTAGCTCGTCTCACGCATGGTTTGCACTTTGCATGTGTTCATGTATGTTTTGACAAAACAATTGATGAAGTAGATTGGCATCCCAGCTTCAGGTAGGAAGAATAAATTGTTGATATGTGCTAGATACTACCTCCGTTTCAAGGAATAAGGCGCACACGTATTTCAAGGCGAACTTTGACCATATAAATTGAGCAACAAAATCTTAATTATATTATATGTAATTAGCACCGTTGGATTAAGTTGGTCTTGTTTCCTGCCCTTTTTTATTCTTGCCTAGAGTACATACCTACAATGGGCGTACATACGTCACCGAGCGTGCTCCAAACTCCAGAGAGGGAAGGCATGCAAAGGAGCATCTGTTTTCACTTTTTTTTTTCCTTACGACGGAAACCTAGCAACGAGAACTGGCGCCGCCACGGTTCCGAGTCTCACCTTCCTCAGTTGCAACTTATAACTAGCACGAATGACGAATCAAATCTAATGGCCTGGATAGTTTTTTTCTCGGTTGCAACTCCACTTGCAACTGAAAAAGAAAATCCAAAAAAGCTCAGTTACAACTCATATGCATATGGATCACGATGCAATCAAACGGTGTACGACTTGACTGAGCACGAGCAAATCCCATTGTTTAAAGGGTGTGTCTATGTCTAAGATTTTTTCTTAAGTCTCAGCCACCTCAGAAAAATGGAACTGCAGTTCAAAGAAAAGTGTAACTCGGTTTAGTTGCACACTTCAATTACACTTTTCTAAAAGAAAAGTACAACTCAAACATTTTTTTTAAAATGATTTAGACTAAAGAAAATCTCAGTTGACTGAGACATAGCAAAACCGATTGTTTAAATTATTAGTCAAAATTTTACCTCCAAGGACTCGTGGTGACCTTATATTTGAAGACAGGGGAAGTAGATACGGAGTAGTATGAAGCGAGGATGACAAACGCCACAGGATTGGTGATGTAAATGTCCAAGTTTGTTTTGAACGATGTACCAAGCGGGCAGTTGTATGGAATGGATGTATGAAATCAAATTAATTAGGCGTGCGTGCGTGCGCGCGCGCGATGGATGCATGGTGGCTGTAGATTCTTTTTTGAAAAATGCTTATTATCCGTCGGAGGCTCACGGGTTTCTAGCCTCCGGGTTCCTGGCCGTCTGATGCAACCATCCCGTGGACTTGATTGCTGGGCCCTACCTCCCTTTTCCTCTTGTACGCATCGTTATCCTCCGACGAATCGAGAAGCAGAGCCTCCATGAACGCGCCGCCGCCGGCCATCCCCGACGAGCCTGCCCCCAGCTTGCTCCTTCGCCGGCCTCCCCCTCCCCGTGTGCTCCTCCGCCGGCCTTCTCCTCTCCGGGCGCTCCTCCTCCGCCAGTCCGCCACGCCCCGCTCCCGAGCTGCTCGTCCACCAAAGTCCAGCGCGTCGCGCCCCGAGCCACTCCTCCACGGGCACGTCCCACCCCCCGAGCTGCTCCTCCGCCCGCGCTCGCCGCCGCAGTGCCTCTCTCGTCGGAGCACTGCTGTCACGCCGTTATCCCGCAGCCATGTCGACCATCGGGGCCGCTACCAACCCACACTGCGGCTCCGCCTCGAGCCCTTCAGTCTCCTGCTAGCCCGCAGCTGCCGCGTCGCTCGTCAGTCGCTCCCAGCCGTACGTGCCTCCTCTTTCTCCCATGCACATGCATATGTGCTGCAAACGATGTTGGGGGGAGATGCAAATATTGTGGGACGGAGCTGCAAAGGCTCGGGGGCGAAGCTGCATGTCGAGTCTGCGGAGTTGCCGCCGCATGTCGCGTCCCCGATCCGTATATGCGGTTGCTACGAATGGTCAGCGAAAGTGCTACAAACGGTCGTTAGGGGTGCTTCAAACTGCCAGCAGCGGTGCTACAAACTGTCAACGATGGTGCTGCAATCTGTCAGCGGCATTGCTCCAAAAGGTAAGAAATTATGCTCCAAACCCTCAACGATGGCGCAAGAAGCGAGTGATGGTGATGCTAGTCGGAGCTGGGATGCCATCGACGTTGCGCCAGCGAGTAGTTGATGATACTACATAGTATAAATCATTTGCTACAAATGCTCTATAGTTTTGTTACTTTGGTATAAATTTTGAGCAGAGGCATATGCACTCACACATGAAGCAAATTTCTATTAAAAAGATAGGAAAATGCTTCTTATCCCTCGGAGGCACAGCGCGCTCCGAACCTCCGCCTTAACAGTGCGCCACGCGTCCTCTGGGACCCACCATCTTCTCTCCTTCCTTATCTCTGTTTGGAATTGGAAATCCTGCGGAGCTTTTTGCGTGGATGGACATGGCCGCACCCCGCCGCCGGCTTGATCTCCACGAGCGCAGCGCCGCCGGCTCCCATCTCCGCGAGCGCCTCGCCGCCCAGCTCCCACCTCCGCGAGCGCATCGCCGCTGGCTCCCACCTCCGTGAGCGAGCCGCCCCACGGGGATCCTCCATGGCCTCCAGCCCTCCTCCACGGCGAGCTGCCCCGCCATGGCCCTTCACCTCTGCGAGCTTCCTCGCCGTCGCTGCCCTCCACCGAGCGCGCTCTGTACTGGGGCCGGCACCTATCCGGTGAGGTCGTGCGCCGCCGCTTCCGTTCCCGGCGGCGGTCAACCTCTACAGGAGCGCGGTGCTAGCTCCTTTCCTCACGACGGCCGGCCTCGACAGCGCCGCATCCTTCCTCCGCGGCGTCGGCTTTGTCCGCCGCGATGGCCGCCGCCTCCTTCCCCCACGGCCTCCACCGAGCTGCAAACGACATCGCCGGGAGCTGCAAATGGCATCCGGGTGAGCTGCCTTCGGCATGGCCGGGAGCTGCAACCGGCCTCCGCCGGAGCTTCAATAGGCATCGACGGGAGCTGCAAACAGCCTCCGCCCGGCTGCAAGCGGCCACCACCGGAGCCGCAAACGGCCTCCGACCGGGCTGCAATCGGCATGGCCGGGAGCTGCAAATGGACTTTGCCCGAGCTGCAACCGGCGTCCGCCGGAGCTTCAATAGGGCATTGACGGGAGCCGCGGACGGCCTCCGCCCGGGTTGTAAGCGGCCGCCGCGCCGGAGCTGCAAACGGCCTCCACCGAAGCCGCAAACGGGCTTCGGCCGACCCGCAATCGACATCGATGGGAGCCGCAAAGGACCGTCGACCGGCGGCGCGCCGCCGCAACCCGCGTCGGCGGACCCGCAAAGGAGCACCGGCGGAGGCCGGACGCCGCCGGCCGGCGCATAGCGACAGGGTCGGCAGACCGCAGTGACGGCCCTACCATCGGGTGGAGGCGGTATTGCAAGGAGAGGGCGTTGATGCTGCGGTGGTGCTGCCGACCGGAGTTGACGCGTCTCCGACGAGTTTTTTTGCTAGATGAACCATTTTATTTTATTTCTAGATGAACTATTTTTAAGCGGTACTTTTTTGCTGCGACAAAATAAAGTCCGAAGAATCATCGCAGCTCTTCTTCTTTTTTAGTCGAACCGTTTTTTGCTTCAATGAAGCAAAAGCGGGCTTTTTTTGCTTCAATGAAGCAAAAGTGGGATTTTGAGACAAAACTGAGCTCTTCTTCTATTTTTTAGTCGAACCGTTTTTTTGCTTCAATGAAGCAAAAGCGGGGCTATTTTTGCTTCAATGAAGCAAAAGCGGGATTTTGAGATAAAACTGAACACAGAAGTTGATCTAACGGTTCAAATTGATTTGATCCAACGGTGGAAGACCCGGAGGCTGGAGGGTTTGCAGCCTCCGGAGGATCCTCAGCACTTTCCTTCTTTATTGCCGTATATACTCCCGCGCGAGGCTGTCTCCGGACGATGGTAATGGTATCGATTGATTCGCCAGCTGTCTCGCGTCAAACCGAGCGATGGAGCGCGTCACACAATCGTGGTGGGCCAGCGCGGGGACGTGTTGACAGAGAGAGAAGATCGATCACTGAAAAGGGGAGGGCCGGCGTGCGTGCGCGCGGGGACCGGACGCGAAGCCGTGTAGCGCGCTCGGACCTCCGGCGTACGTGGACGTACGTGTTCACACGGAAGGCCGGCCAGCGCGGACCTTGGCCTTGGCCTGAATAAACGACCCGACCCTAAGAGAATTCCACAGCCTCTCCAACTATACGACCCTAAAATCTGTCATTGGCAACAAAGAAAGTCACCGGTTACTGAATCCACAACTTAACACTTTTTACCTTCACCTGGCTTTAGGACTGGGGGAAAGAGAGACAAAACGGTCTCAAAGATTCCAGCATTCCCAAGCAATGCTTATACAGGTATATATTTCGTTCTGGACAACGCCTGCCCATGCCTACAGTACTGTTTCAAATTTGTATGATCGACCGATGCTTTGTTAATACTAGTACATACATTCAGGTACAAGATATACATCGAGGGGAACGCATGGTCAGTGAGCGAGAAGTACATCCTAGCGTGCAACTCCCCGGTGCTGTTCGTGGTGACGCCCTTCCAGGACATCATGTCGAGAGGTCTCGTCGCCGGCAAGCACTACTGGCCCATTGACCGGAACCGCATATGCGAGTCCATCAAGTTCGCTGTCGGCTGGGGCAACCAGCACCCTGTCGAGGCGCAGCTCATCGGCGAGCAAGGCAGCCGGTTCGCCAGAGAGGAGATGGGCATGGACTACATCTACGACTACATGCTGCACCTGCTCACCGAGTACGCCAAGCTTCTCCGGTACAAGCCCACCATCCCGGAGAAAGCCGTCGAGATCTGCACCCACTCCCTGGCCTGCCCTGCCGACGACCAGCACCGGCCCTGCATGATGGATTCCATGGAGAGGCGAGCCGCCGACTCTGATCCGTGCACGCTGCCGCCACCCTTCACCACGGCTCAGGCCAAGGAGATGGCCGACAAAGAGGAGGAGTTGCTAAGAAACATTCAGAAGAGGGAGAAGGAGCATGCTGCTCGGCCTTGACGAGCAAATTTACAAAATTTGGTGAATAATATAAGGAGATAAGCAAATCCAACTTATTTCTCATAACTAGATGATCCATTGCTCCACCAGCGCAAATGACAAAATCAGGCCAAACCTTGAGGCGTCAGTTTTACCTCATTTTAGTGCCTATGCATGCCCCTATAGCGCCAAGGGCCAGCAACCCCAACTGTATGACGAACTCCAAGAAGAGCCACGACTCTTATCCGTGAAAGCAAGGAAAAAGATAGCGCGCTATAACAAAATAGCGTCGGCCGAAAAATACACGTACGCTAATAGCGCGCTATAGCACCGGAATAATGTAGCGTAGACTGTCTAGAAACGTTGTAGCGTGCTATTAGCGCCGAAATAGCGCTATTTTTTTTCATGCGTGAAATTTGCCGCCACCCTTCACCAGGGCGCAGGCCAAGGAGATGGCCGACAGAAGATTAGGCCTCTCACGCCACGCTTCGGCTCCGGGCAGTCAGAAGAAAAATGACCTTTCTCATTGCAGTTGAAACACTTTACTTTCGTGATGTCGAACTTGTGCTGTTTTTTCTGCTTCCCCTTTCCATTGTTCTGGCCATGATCAACACGACCTTTGTCATGGCCTCCACTCTGGCCGTCATTTGCCCCATCTCCTTTCTTTGATCTGACCCCATCACCGAGCTTCTTCCCTTTCATTAGGGTCTCCAGCGCGCGTGTCACGAGCATTAGCTGCTCGTTGTTGTTTTCGCCTGGCTTTGGCGGCGTCCGCTCTGGTTCTGCTCCTACGCCTAGAGTAGCCCGACATCCTCCTGCACTGTCATGGTCGTGACATCGCCCCATTGCTCTATGGTGTTGATGATGTTCCCGAATCGATCTGGGACGGCGCTGAAGAGCCGCTCCACCACGGCTTCCTCTTCGAGCTTGACGTCGAGGGACCGGATCTCGCTCACCAACAGGATGAGCTTCTTGGCAAACTTCGGGATCGTCTCCGTGTCCGCCATGTCAAGACGAGTCGTGCACACGCCTTCTTCACGCGATCCTCGCCGAGGCGCGCGCAGAGGATCAGCTCCCACGCCTCATCGCACTCCGCAACCTGCAACACGATATGATTTTGAACAGACTGGGAGAGCACGGCGAACGCTCCCTCGTCTGCAGCCTGGTCATACTCACCGGTGTCTTCAATCGCAGACCAGACACGCAGGGGCTTCATCAAGATTTTCATCTTTGCAGCCCACAGCGGGTAGTTCGTATCCGTCAAACTCGGATACTGCAATGGCACGTTCGTGACCCTCGATGGAGTAGGCAGCACCACAGCTCCGCCGTCTGCGTCGCTTCGAGCAGCCCTCCTCGCCGCCGCCGGCGTGTACTTTCCGCCGCCGCTGCTGCTCCTATGGCCATTGTTGGGAGACTTCTCCCCCATTGCTGCCGCCGAACTCCTCCGATCACCGCCGCCAAACGCCCAAGGCTCTGAACCCTTCGGCTCTGATGACAATTGTTAGTTTTTTTGAAGGCTATGATCTACTCTCTCTCACTCTCTGAATTTTCTGTGATGAACTCAACAAAAACACGAGGTGGAAGAGAAAACACAGAGACACAATCACAGGGAGAGAGAGCTGTTTTTGCGACGTGTGACTTCTGCGTCCTTTTCGTTCCATCCTTTTATTCCGTCAGTTAACAAACTGAACGAGAACAGCGCCACGATCCAAATTCTGCGCGTACCATCCCACGTGCTTGGATCCTGCCGATGCGACAAATAAGCAACGAATATGAATAAGCCGCAACGTGAACAAAGCACGCTTCTGACGCCTACCATGCAGTCTTCATGCAGCTAAACAAATACCGCATGAGGCTACTGCTTATGTAGCTACTGAAGCAAAAAAACAGAGAGGATAACTGACAAATACAGCGAGGTTAACACTAACACTCCTCCTGCTTCACCGAAGTAAAACATGGCATATCGGATATCACAGTTCTCACATGAGCTGCTGTTATTCGTTAGTCCGTGCACACGGACAGATGCAGGTACAAGATTACATTACCCAGAATCAAAGCTGCTAAGATAGCTGCGGCCGTACAGAAATTAAACTTGGTAGATAGCAGCAGATTACTGTAACCGAACTGAATGGAAATTGTAAGGTTGCAAGTTAACTAGAAGCATAAGGTAAATCAAAGTATCAAACTACTGATGAGTGCTCGAGCAGCTTGAATCAACAATGCTGTTAGATTATATGTTTCGGTTAAGTTAGACTTGTAACGCAAGCTAGGGTTTTAGGCTTAGTCGGTTGGCTCTACTATTTATATCCCTTGTACCCCAAACAGTTTTGTATCAATTGTGAGACATAATACAATCTTACATGGTATCAGACTAATCGATCCTGACCTATGGCGCCGCCGCCTAAGCCGCCGCCGCCGCCGCCTGGTTACTTCGACCAGCAAGCCAAGGCCGCCGCCGCCGCCGAGGCCTCGGCCTCTTCTACCCATCCCACGGCTACTCCTCTCTCCTACACAGACACCATAGCCGATGTCACCCCCTTCATACCTATTACTTTAGATCTTGCCCAACACAACTACTACCATTGGCGCCACCTCTTTGAGGTTCACCTCGGGCGCTGCAACCTCCGTCATCACATCGCCGCCGACGCCGCCCTCGTCCCGACGACGCTCGCTGGATCACGGACGATCTCGCCATCATCCAATGGATCTACACACGCGTGTCCACGGAGATTTTCAATCTCGTTTTCCGTGAGGCCGCCACCGCCGCCGCCCTGCGGGCGTCCCTGCGCCGGCTCTTCCGGGACAACGCCGACGCCCGGATCAACAACCTCCACTCCGCGATCCGCAACACCCCTCGGGGGACTCCTCGCTCGGCGTCTACTGTCGGCGCATCCGGACGATGGCGGATGAGCTCCGCGAACTAGGCGATCCTATGCCTGATCGCCAGCTTATCAACATCCTTCTCCAAGGGCTCGGCGACCGGTTCAAGACTCAAGCGGCCATGATTCCCTTCATGCAGCCTCGCCCTTCCTTCAAGGAAATCCGGTCCCTGCTGCAGAACGCCGATGGTGACCTCACACGGCGGGAGGCGTGGCCTCACGTCTTCGCCGCCTCCACCCGGCCGCCGATGCTGCCTACTCCTGCACCGGCAGGCCCGCCCACTGCCGCGGCAGGACCCCCGGTACCGTTTCCAGCCTCGGCCAGGCAGCCTCCTCCTGGCTGGCGTCCCAGCCCCAACTACAAGGGCAAGAATCCGATGTACTGGCCCCCGCGATCTGCCACTCCTCCGGCCGCCTCGACGCCCGCGCCGGCACCGCCGCTCCTCCCGCTTGGCGCCCGCCACCGGCGGTACCGACGCCTGCGCCGGCACCTGCCGCGCCGCCTACACGGCGCCCTCCTCATGATCCCTGGACCGGCATGGTTCAGGCTTGGTCCATGCCACGGGCGGCCCCCTCTCCGATCGGCGCTCCTCCGGCTTACACGGGTGCTCGGGCGCCGGGTCTTCGCCCCCACACCGGTTCCCCTGGACTCCTCGGCCAGCGCGCCCCGCCGAACGCCTACCACGCCGCCCCGGCCTACTACGACGGGGGATGCCATACATGCCATATCAGCACCCCCGGATGTTTCAGCCTTCGCCTGTCCTCATGCCGCTCTGCTCCAACTGCCTCGCTGCATCAACCGACCTCCGCTCCTTCACCGAGCTGGGACCAATCTGCGTTCTTGCAGGCCATGAACAACTTCGCTGCCCAGGGAAACTCAGGTATGGACTGGATTTTCGATTCCGGTGCTTCTAGTCACATGTCTGCTTCTAGTAATATGCTTGTCAAATTTTTCCACCACACCACTTTCATCCATAGTCCTAGGAAACGGCACTACTATACCTATATATTGCACCGGCCAAACCACCATACCTACACCCACCAAACAACTCCTCCTACGTGATGTCCTTATTGCACCCGCGCTAATCAAAAACTTAATTTCTGTTCGTCAGTTCACCCGTGACAATCTTGTTTCTATGGAATTTGATCCGTTTGGTTTATCTGTGAAGGACTACCAGACCAAAGCGGAGATCGCTCGGTTCAATAGCTCCGGTGACCTCTACACTCTCCATGGCGCCGCCACCCACGACCCACCCACCTCCATGGCGGCGTCCGTCGACCTCTGGCATCACCGTCTCGGCCACCCCCACCACGCTACCTTGTCTTCTATACTTAGCGAATTTTCAATAAATTGTAATAAGGATAGTCATAATACCTCCATGTGTCCCTCTTGTCAGCAAGGAAAACATGTTCGCTTGCCCTTTAGTTCCTCTACTACTCGTTAGTACCTTTCCTTTTGAACTTTTGCACTGCGATTTATGGACATCTCCCCATACTAGTGTCTACGGCTTTAAATATTATCTAGTCGTTCTAGACGACTTCACACACTTTGTCCGGACTTTTCCTTTACGCAACAAATCAGACGTACACACCATTTTCCTAAACTTTCAAAAATATGTCGCCACACACTTCTTTCTTCCCATTAAATTTATCCAATGTGACAACGGCAAAGAATTTGATAACTTTCAAAACCGAAACTTCTTTCTTCAACATGGCATTCTTCTCCGATTTTCATGCCCATACACTTCACCTCAAAACGGCAAGGCAGAACGCTCGCTTCGCACAATAAACGACATCATTCGCACCCTTTTAATCCACTCCTCAATGCCACCAAAATTCTGGGCCGAAGCCTTACGCACAGCCACCTACTTACTTAACATCCGGCCTCACAAGTCCAATACAAACTCTACACCATTCTACTCTCTTTATCTTAGTCATCCCAACTACTCGAACTTCGCGTCTTTGGCTGTCTTTGTTTTCCAAACACTGCCGCCATCTCCACCAACAAACTATCACCTCGCTCCATTCCCTGTGTCTTTCTAGGATACTGCGATGAACACAAGGGTTATCGCTGCCTCGGATCTCGTCTCTGGCCGCGTCCACATCTCTCGGCACGTCACTTTTTCCGAGCATATCTTCCCTTTCTCCACACGGACACCCTCCCAAACTCCCATTGACCCATCGCCTACCCTACATCATCCCATAGCTCACCCCGCTAGGTTTCCTCACCACTACACCGCTCCTACCGCCACCCCAGTGCCCTCCTCGCCTGCTGTGGCAGTCCCTTCAGCCGACTCCACTGCCGCGACAGCGGGGTCGGCTGCTTCCTCTGCCGAGTCCGCACCTCCACCCGATACACCCATCTCCCCCGCCGCTCCTTCTCCACCTATTTCACCATCTTCGACGTCTGACTCATCCGCTGCGCCTGACGTCGTTGTTCATCCTACTCCACCTCTACCACCCCATGCTGTTCCTACCCAAGCTCCCACAAATGATCACTCAATGCGCACTCGGGCCAAAACGGGATTTCACGTTCCAAAAGGGCCGCGTCTCAATCTTCATGCCACCACTTCTTCGATCTCCCCCATCCCTAAAACATACAAAAGTGCTCTTCTCGATCCTAACTGGGCTGCCGCTATGCGTGATGAGTTTTCTGCTCTCATTCACAATGATACATGGCGCCTTGTTCCTCGTCCTGTCGGTGCAAATATTGTTTCCGGCAAATGGGTTTTCCGCCAAAAATTTCTCTCCGACGGAACTCTCTCTCGCTACAAGGCTCGCTGGGTTTGTCGTGGTTTCTCTCAGCAGCACGACATCGACTACGACGAGACCTTCTCTCCTGTTGTCAAGCCTAGCACTATTCGCACTGTTCTTAGCATCGCCACTTCCTCTTCTTGGCCCATTCACCAACTCGATGTCAAAAATGCCTTTCTTCATGGTGCTCTCCAAGAAACTGTTTATTGTCAACAACCTTTAGGCTTCGAAGATTCCTCTGCTCCCGATCATGTTTGTCTCCTTCAAAAATCTCTTTATGGTCTCAAACAAGCCCCTAGGGCTTGGTTCCAACGTTTTTCAACTTACATTCAAACAATCGGTTTCACTCCCTCTCTCACCGATACCTCTCTTTTTGTCTATCACACTTCCACACACACAGCTTATCTTCTTATTTATGTTGATGATATCATTCTCACTGCTTCCACTAAGACTTTTCTTGATCATATTATTACACTACTTAACTCTTAATTCTCTATGACTGATCTTGGTGTGCTTCATCATTTTCTTGGCATCACTGTTACACGTGACTCTAATGGTCTTTATCTTTCCCAACGTCAGTACATTCTAGATCTTCTCAACCGCGCAGGCATGATTGACTGTCAGCCTGCTCGTACACCTGTTGACACTAGCGCCAAACTCTCTGCTGATGGCGAACCATTCTCAGACCCAACTCTCTACCGTAGCATTGCGGGTGCACTACAATACCTTACTCTAACACGCCCAGAAATATCTTATTCTGTCCAACAAGTCTGCCTATATATGCATGATCCACGAGTTCCTCACTACAATCACATGAAACGCACTCTTAGATATCTAAAAGGAACATTAGATTATGGCCTTCACATAAACACCACTTCACCTACCAGTTTGACAGCATACTCTGATGCGGACTGGGCTGGATGCCCCGACACTCGTCGGTCCACGTCTGGATACTGTGTTTTTATGGGTAACAATTTGCTTTCATGGTCTTCTAAGCGACAGGTTACGGTTTCACGCTCGTCTGCAGAAGCTGAGTATCGAGCTGTTGCACATGCAGTTGCTGAGACAGTTTGGCTACGACAGTTGTTGGCTGAACTTCATCGTCCCATCCAGCAGGCCACTATTGTTTATTGTGATAATATTTCAGCGGTTTACATGTCCAGCAATCCAGTTCAGCATCGGCGGACAAAGCATATTGAGATAGATATTCACTTCGTCAGGAAGAAAGTTGCTTTGGGCCAAGTTCGAGTTCTTCATGTTCCCACTACAGCGCAGTTCGCCGACATCTTTACCAAGGGACTGCCAACACAGTCGTTTCATGACATTCGTTTCAGTCTCAACGTGATTGAACCCCATGTTGACACTGCGGGGGGATGTTAGATTATATGTTTCGGTTAAGTTAGACTTGTAACGCAAGCTAGGGTTTTAGGCTTAGTCGGTTGGCTCTACTATTTATATCCCTTGTACCCCAAACAGTTTTGTATCAATTGTGAGACATAATACAATTAATCTTACAAATGCAAAGGAATCCATCACCCCCGTCATCCCTTGACAGCCAAGACAGGTGAAGTAATGAACAGAGTGGCTACTGGATATATGGTGAGTCACTCGTGACTCGTCCGTCCTGCAGCGAAGGGAGCAAAATGAATTGGATGTTCGTTGGATTGATGGTTCGGATTCGGCCTCGCCGGCCATGCAGAGTACAGGCGGACCTTCACGTACTCAGTCCATCCCATTAACCAGCAACAGAACCAGTGACATCTTCTGGTTCTTTTCATCTCCTCCTTTCCTGTCCGAGCGTCGACTTCGAGCCCTGTGCGCGGGTGGATGACGGTCGGATTGCGCGGCGGCGTGTGGCACTGGTGGAATAATAGGAATGAGCTTCGAGAAGGTGAAATGCCCGCTACAGGCTACAGCTGACGAGATCATCCGATGAGCCATCAGTCAGACGGAGTAGTTCATGGAGGTGTTCAGTCAAAGCAAGAAGAGAAAAGATGCAGACAAGTAGAACCCGCCGGTAGAGGGCCTTCTAGAGCTAAACTGTGACGCTGCATACTCTGGGTCAGACCCATGCAACATACGGAGTGGCCGTTAGAGATCACCATGGGTCCATGGCGAACTAATTTTGGCAAGAGCAGGAAAAGTTGAAGGAATCCATGATGTTTTCGGTGCAGAGTTCCATGCAATGGAACATGCTGTGGATACTGATGTGGACATCGGAGCTATCCGGGTGGTTTTTGAGACTGATTCTGAGTTTCTTGCCTTAGCTCTGAACAGAAGAAGTCACGAATTTTCTCAGCTTGCACTGTCTATTGATGAAATGAAAATTTATTTGAATGCCTGGTTCTCTAGTAATGAAGTGCGTGATTGTAGACGCAATGCAAACAAACTTGCACATGAACTAGCTAATCTGGGCAAGACATGTAATGCCAATCAGATTTTAGTATGGGATGATGATGTACCGGTATAGGTTGCCGAAGTTTTGGTGGCTGATCTGCCCATTTTATCATAATAAAGGCTGATATTTTGAAAATATTTTTTCTAGAAACTGGCTGGCCAACACGGCATGCATCCTTGCATATACAAATTAAAGACATACTCCCTCCGACTAGATTTAGGTGTCGGACACATAGTTCAACCATTTTTTTACATTTTGGTCCTCCCGCTTTCAAAGTCGAAACGATCGACTCCCGATCAATCGATCTGATCGTCCCGATCGAGCGCTGGCGCCGGCGGGCCGGTGGCCTCCCGCGATTCGCCGGCCTCCGTCGAGCTCGCCTAGCGCCGCCGGCCTCCATCGAACTTGACTGTCGCCGCCGGCCTACGTAGAGCTCGCGCTGCCGCCAGCCTCCCTGGAGATCGCCTCTCGCCATGGTTCCGCCGGAGATCACGCCGCCAGCCTCCCTGGAGATCGCGCCGCGCATGGTTCCGCCGGAGATCGCGCCGCCGAAGTTCGCGTCGCGCATGTTTCCGCCTCAAGGAGGGCGGCGCCGCTGGGCCAGTATCTCATCCCTCCTTGACGGCCACGCCTGCAGCCTTCTCCCGCAGGCCACTCCACCAAGCTCGCCTCTCGCCGGCGGTCGCTGCTCGCCTCCTGCGTCCATGGGTCCGCCTCGAGGAGGGCGGCGCCGCCGGGCTAGCTCATCCCTCCCCGGCGGCCGCGCCTGCAGCCTTCTCCCGCAGGCCACTCCGCCGAGCTCGCTTCTCGCCGCCGGTCGCCGCTCACCTCCTGCGCCCATGCGTCCGCCTCGAGGAGGCCGGCACCGCCGGGCAAGCTTCTCCTCCCACCCTGTAGCCGTCCCTCCGGCCTGCACCCTGCAACCTTCTCCCGCCGTCTTTCTTCTCGACGAGAAGGCATGGACGCAAGGTCGATCGCTGTCGCCTCAACTGCCGGAGCCGTCACTCGCCATTGTCCGCGTTGATGAAGCAGAGCAGGATGAAGCAGAGCAGCAGCTGGAGCATCCTGGATTCTGTAACACATTGCAATGTCTCCATTTGGTAGGTCCTCCAATCTGCATCACATGTTGATTTGGAGAGTACATGAGTATAATGTAAACAGGAATAGCATTTTGTTCTTTGAATCTACAACTAGTTCAGTGAGTATAATGTAAACAGGAGTAGTTGTGCAGATCCTGTAGACTGAATATGAATCACTAGTTCAGTGAATGAATCAGAACTGTGAGTCTCCATAAGCAAACAAAATTTCAATGTCTTCCATTCTGTATAAGCAAACGACATTCTTTCATTTTGAGCAGGCTCCTTAAGTAATCATATATACTTCAGAGATCAGTAGAAGAGGCAAAAGAGATTTCTGAAAACTTGACTGTTTGATGTTTATTTAGAGGATTAGATGCTGATTGTTTGAAACTGAAACATGGTGGCACTGGTTTATTGCTTCGAAGTTCTGAAGGGTATTGTCCGGAGTAGGATTTCATGTTACCTTGTCTGGTTGTAGTTTGCAACCTTATGGAAGTAAATAACTGCAAAGGAAAATTAAAGTTTGCACTGCATATAAATTCAGACAAGTGTTAACTGTCACTTGCATATAAATTCAAGTTTCAGAACTTTGAATGATTTGGAGTACTGCAATGGAGTACTGCTTGAAAGCACATTTTCTCATTCATATTATCACAGCAATATGCAGTAAGGACAAGATTTGAGTACCTTTTCACAAAAAATCATGATCATTCCAGTTTTAGAAATACTCCAGTAAGAAAACCGTAAAGTAGGTTGCTCCGATAGAACTCGTATAGCTCAGCTTTTTCAAATATTCATCACAGTATTCATCCAGTAAACCATAACGGTCATTGGAGTAGCTTTAATGGGATATACCTTTTCCGCTTCTTCTTGGACGACTGTCATGACCTGAAGCTGCAGTTCTCTGATCATGCATTACCCGATGCATTTAATCATTCTCTGAAACAATGGTTCAGTAACTAGAATCATGCAGTACCTGCAGAGAGAATTCACAACATTATTCGTACACTTTGTTATAATTCTATGGATTATAGCGTGATCATTTTTGTAGGCCATGGACAAGAGAACAAGAGGAGTACAATATAACAAGAGAAATAGAATAAACAAGAAGATGAGATTCCAATATGAGGATCCGATAATCCTCTACAATGAGTAAGTTTCAGTTCATACCTATTTTTTCTCCAATGAGGATCCAGGGAGTAAATTAAATATTCTCTCTTCATAGCTATATGCAGGAACAAATTATTGGCGACACACTATATAAGCTTATTTCTAAGAGGAAGAAAGTGCCCCTTAGTGCAAAAGATGTGTGGAGGTATAATAGAATGCGCCAGGAGGACATCTTCTCCAAACCCTTGATCCATTTGAGACAGAGATTCCCTCAGACAAGAGCAATTGATAAGACTAATGAAGCTCAAGATGGTGTCATTGATCTCAATTTGAGCCCACCACATCAGATGCAGGAGCAGCGGAGATGCTTGGATCGTGTCATTGATCTCAATTTGAGCCCACCACATCAGATGCAGGAGCATGAGAGAGGCAAGGATGATGTCCCGGATGTACCTGATGAGATGAGGCCAGAGCATGAGAGAGGCAAGGATGATGTCCCAGATGCACCTGATGAGATGAGGCCAGAGCATGAGAGAGGCAAGGAACTGAGAAATGAGGAGAGATTTGCTGCTTATTTTGCCTTGGAAGTAATCAGAAGAAGAGATGGAGGGTTCCAAACAGGAGATAAGCAACTCATTGCAGAAATGCTAAATACAAGCATACGAACAATCGAAAGGGTGTGGAATATAGCCCAGGAGCAGATTAAAAAAGGTCAACGAGTTGATGTGTCTAACAAAAAGAAAGGTCGTGTTGGCCGTAAGAGAATAGATTTGGGCCTTTCGAGGGTACCAACAATCCCACTTAATAAAAGGAGGACGATCCGATCTTTAGCAAAGGCCCTGGGTGTTAACCGCTCAACTTTATACTGCAGATTTCAGTGGGGTGAGTTGAATCGCCACACTAACACCCTGAAGCCGACAATGACAGAAGCAAACAAGATACAACGAATGCAATTCTGCGTCGATATGCTCAGTGAGGATTCTTTGCTATCTCCCGAGCCAGCATTCAAAGTTATGGACGACAGGGTCCACATTGATGAGAAATGGTTCATTCTCACTAGGGAGAGAAACACGTACTACCTACACCCCAAAGAACCCAAACCCTTGCGCACAGTGAAGAACAAGAACCAAATCGGCAAAGTGATGTTCTTAACTGCGGTTGCCGAGCCACGGTATGGTGCGGGCGGGGTAGTCACGTTTGATGGCAAGATCGGAACTTGGGCATTTGTAAAGGAAACTCCGGCTGCAAAAAGGAGTAAGAACAGAGAAAAGGGGACACTAGAGGTAAAAGCAGTGAAAGTTACCCGAGATGTCATGAGGGACTACCTCTGCTAGCTAGTGGTTCCTGCCGACAAGTGGCCTGATGAGGATGTAGGAAGAACAATCTACATCCAGCAGGACAATGCGAAACCTCACGTCCTCCCAAATGATGAGGGTTTTCGACAGGCCGTAGCACAGACTGATTTGGACATCAGGTTGATGCAGCAACCTCCAAATAGTCCAGACCTAAATGTTCTAGATCTATGCTTCTTCAGGTCTCTGCAGTCTCTCACCGATACATTAGCACCAAGCAACATCCGGGAGTTGATAGAGGGCGTGGAGGAACAATATAATAAGTACGAGGCCGACAAACTCTCACGAAGCTTCTTGACACTCAAGTCATGTATGATTGGCGTAATGGAAAAAGGAGGAGGGATAGGCTACGAAATCCCCCACTTGTATAAGGACCGCCTCCAGGCAGAACGTCGTCTAGGAATCTCTCTAACTATCAAGGCGGACCTGCTTGTAAAAACTAGAGATCTTATAAGAGCCGCTGAGGTAAGGAGCCATAGAATTTAACTTGTTTCATACTGCTCATAGAATTTGAATTTGAAATTTTAAAATTTATGCAGGTGCAGACTAAGCAACACTCACTGCCCATTCCAAAAATAAAGCAACAGAGCTCCAATGAAAAGGAAAATAAGAAGCGGAGCGCCCATTCGAGAGAACCTCATTTAGTGGTATGTACACCTCGTGTCATATGTTGGTGCCATATGTTGGAGTAAAATACTAAATGCGAAACACATGCAGGGAGCTGGTCTTCAGAATATGGGAAACACATGCTTTCTAAATGCAACTCTCCAGTGCATCACTCACACTGTCCCACTTTTCAGAAGCTCCGTTGCACCGACCACTACACTCCATGCTCATGTATGTGTGTAGTGTTCTGTGGGAGCTTTTTGTTGTGTTAAATGTCCATTTTCTCACTTTGCTTTCCATGATTTGTTACCACATAGATGATGAAGATGGGTTTTGTTTTTCTGCGCCCTTAAAGAACATATAGAGGAGTCAATTCAAAGGTCTGGGTCGGTTTTAATGCCAACAAGGTTTAAAGATAATTTAAGCAGTATCCTTTGAGTGGAGTTTATGTTTTCTCTTAACTTTGGATGATGCACATGACAAATGTTAAAAAAGATTGATAAATAAAGTCTGTCTATTCCTTGACAAGATTTGCCAGAATTAAATCCAGGTTTTATACCAGGTCAACAACAGGATGCACATGAGTTCCTTCGTTGCTTGCTAGAAAGTTTGCATAAGTGTACCTTTGACAATACTTGCGATGAGGAAAGTATTGTCAAGCAGGTGTTTGGAGGTCGATTAAAAAGCCAGGTATGTATACTTTGTCATTGCTAATTTTTTTCGTTGCACTTGTGTTCCAACTAACGCAATTATCTTCGTACAGTTGACATGCCATGATTGTGGCCATCTGCTCGGAGATATCAGAGCCCTTCCTTGATCTAAGCTTGGAGATTGATCAGGTTGATAACCTTGTTTCCGCCCTGGAATCTTTTACCAAGGTGGAGCGAATAGGTGTGTAGAGAACAAGCTAACCTGTGATAGTTGTAATGCTCAAGTTTGTAAGTACAAGCGGTTTGTGATTGATGAAGCACCTGATGTCATTGCATTTCAATTCAAGCGCTTCACCACACTTGATGGTTCCATTGAGAAGATTGCCAAACATGTGGCATATCCATCAGAACTTGACTTGAAGCCATTCCACAGTGATCCAGACATGGAGGTGAGTTTTTGTGCTCTTTACTTCTTTTAGGTTTATCATTACGCATATTTTGATGTTTTCCTTGTATTTTCACATACGTCAGGACCTAAAATATGATCTTTATGGCCTTGTATTACGTCTCCGACGTATCGATAATTTCTTATGTTCTATGCCATATTATTGATGATACCTACATGTTTTATGCACACTTTATGTCATATTCATGCATTTTCTGGAACTAACCTATTAACAAGATGCTCGAAGTGCCGGTTCTGTTTTCTGCTGTTTTTGGTTTCGAAATCCTAGTAACGAAATATTCTCGGAATTGGACGAAACGAAGACCCAGGGGCCTATTTTTCCACGGAGCTTCCAGAAGACCGAAGAACATACGAAGTGGGGCCACGAGGTGGCGACACCACAAGGCGGCGCGGCCAAGGGGGGGCCCGCGCCGCCCTATGGTGTGGGCCCCTCGTCAGGCCCCCGACTCTGCCCTTCCGCCTACTTAAAGCCTCCGTCGCGAAACCCCTGATAAGAAAAAAACCACGATACGGAAAACCTTACTGAGACGCCGCCGCCGCCGATCCCATCTCGGGGGATTCTGGAGATCTCCTCCGGCACCCTGCCGGAGAGGGGATTCATCTCCCGGAGGACTCTACACCGCCATGGTCGCCTCCGGAGTGATGAGTGAGTAGTTCACCCCTGGACTATGGGTCCATAGCAGTAGCTAGATGGTTGTCTTCTCCTCATTGTGCTTCATTGTTGGATCTTGTGAGCTGCCTAACATGATCAAGATCATCTATCCGTAATACTCTATGTTGTGTTTGTCGGGATCCGATGGATAGAGAATACCATGTCATGTTAATTATCAAGTTATTACATATGTGTTGTTTATGATCTTGCATGCTCTCCGTTACTAGTAGAGGCTCTGGCCAAGTTTTTGCTTTTAACTCCAAGAGGGAGTATTTATGCTCGATAGTGGGTTCATGCCCGCATTGACACCGGGACGGTGATAGAAAGTTCTAAGGTTGTGTTGTGCTTGTTGCCACTAGGGATAAAACATTGGCGCTATGTCCGAGGATGTAGTTGTTGATTACATTACGCACCATACTTAATGCAATTGTCCGTTGTTAGCAACTTAATATCGGAGGGGGTTCGGATGATAACTCTGAAGGTGGACTTTTTAGGCATAGATGCAGTTGGATGGCGGTCTATGTACTTTGTCGTAATGCCCAATTAAATCTCACTATACTTATCATGTCATGTATGTGCATTGTTATGCCCTCTCTATTTGTCAATTGCCCGACTGTAATTTGTTCACCCAACATGCTTTTATCTTATGGGAGAGACACCTCTAGTGAACTGTGGACCCCGGTCCATTCTTTTAATACTTAAATACAAATCTGCTGCAATACTTGTTTTTACTATTTTCTCTGCAAACAATCATCTTCCACACAATACGGTTAATCCTTTGTTACAGCAAGCCGGTGAGATTGACAACCTCACTCGTTTCGTTGGGGCAAAGTACTTTGGTTGTGTTGTGCGGGTTCCACGTTGGCGCCGGAATCTCCGGTGTTGCGCCGCACTACATCCCGCCGCCATCAACCTTCAACGTGCTTCTTGGCTCCTCCTGGTTCGATAAACCTTGGTTTCTTTCTGAGGGGAAACTTGCTGCTGTGCGCATCATACCTTCCTCTTGGGGTTGCCCAACGAACGTGTGAAATACACGCCATCAAGCATATTTTCTGGCGCCGTTGCCGGGGAGATCAAGACACGCTGCAAGGGGAGTCTCCACTTCTCAATCTCTTTACTTTGTTTTTGTCTTGCTTTATTTTATTTACTACTTTGTTTGCTGCATTATATCAAAACACAAAAAAATTAGTTGCTAGCTTTACTTTATTTACTGTCTTGTTTGCTATATCAAAAACACAAAAAAAATTAGTTTACTTGCATTTACTTTATCTAGTTTGTCTTATTTACTACTGCTAAAATGGCCAACCCTGAAAATACTAAGTTGTGTGACTTCACTAGCACAAATAATAATGATTTCCTATGCACACCTATTGCTCCATCTGCTACTACAGCAGAATTCTTTGAAATTAAACCTGCTTTACTTAATCTTGTCATGAGAGAGCAATTTTCTGGTGTTAGTTCTGATGATGCTGCTGCCCATCTCAATAATTTTGTTGAACTATGTGAAATGCAAAAATATAAAGATGTAGATGGTGACATTATAAAATTAAAATTGTTCCCTTTCTCATTAAGAGGAAGAGCTAAAGATTGGTTGCTATCTCTCGCCTAAGAATAGTATTGATTCATGGACTAAATGCAAGGATGCTTTTATTGGTAGATATTATCCCCCTGCTAAAATTATATCTTTGAGGAGTAGCATAATGAATTTTAAACAATTAGATAATGAACATGTTGCTCAAGCTTGGGAAAGAATGAAATCTCTGGTTAAAAATTTCCCAACCCATGGACTGACTACTGATACGTCTCCGACGTATCGATAATTTCTTATGTTCTATGCCATATTATTGATGATACCTACATGTTTTATGCACACTTTATGTCATATTCGTGCATTTTCTGGAACTAACCTATTAACAATATGCCGAAGTGCCGATTCTCTGTTTTCTCGCTGTTTTTGGTTTCGAAATCCTAGTAACGAAATATTCTCGGAATTGGACGAAATCAAAGCCCGGGGGCCTATTTTTCCACGAAGCTTCCGGAAGTCCGAAGACGAGACGAAGAGGGGCCACGGGGTGGCCAAACCCTAGGGCGGCGCGGCCCCACCCCCGGCCGCGCCGGCCTATGGTGTGGGCCCCCGTGCCGCCTCTTGACTTGCCCTTCCGCCTACTTAAAGCCTCCGTGACGAAACCCCCGGTACCGAGAGCCACGATACGGAAAACCTTACTGAGACGCCGCCGCCGCCGATCCCATCTCGGGGGATCCGGGAGATCGCCTCCGGCACCCTGCCGGAGAGGGGAATCATCTCCCGGAGGACTCTACACCGCCATGGTCGCCTCCGGAGTGATGAGTGAGTAGTTCACCCCTGGACTATGGGTCCATAGCAGTAGCTAGATGGTTGTCTTATCCTCATTGTGCTTCATTGTTGGATCTTGTGAGCTGCCTAACATGATCAAGATCATCTATCCGTAATTCTATATGTTGTGTTTGTCGGGATCCGATGGATAGAGAATACCATGTCATGTTAATTATCAAGTTATTATACATGTGTTGTTTATGATCTTGCATGCTCTCCGTTTCTAGTAGAGGCTCTGGCCAAGTTTTTACTTTTAACTCCAAGAGGGAGTATTTATGCTCGATAGTGGGTTCATGCCCGCATTGACACCGGGACGAGTGACGTGAAAGTTCTAAGGTTGTGTTGTGCTTCGTTGCCACTAGGGATAAAACATTGGCGCTATGTCCGAGGATGTAGTTGTTGATTACATTACGCACCATACTTAATGCAATTGTCCGTTGTTAGCAACTTAATACTGGAGGGGTTCGGATGATAACTCGAAGGTGGACTTTTTAGGCATAGATGCGGTTGGATGGCGGTCTATGTACTTTGTCGTAATGCCCAATTAAATCTCACTATACTTATCATGTCATGTATGTGCATTGTTATGCTCTCTCTATTTGTCAATTGCCCGACTGTAATTTGTTCACCCAACATGCTTTTATCTTATGGGAGAGACACCTCTAGTGAGCTGTGGACCCCGGTCCATTCTTTAATACTGAAATACAAATCTCGCTGCAATACTTGTTTTTACTGTTTTCTCTCGCAAACAATCATCTTCCACACAATACGGTTAATC
This sequence comes from Lolium rigidum, assembly GCF_022539505.1. Classification (NCBI taxonomy): domain Eukaryota; kingdom Viridiplantae; phylum Streptophyta; class Magnoliopsida; order Poales; family Poaceae; genus Lolium; species Lolium rigidum. The sequence continues at coordinate 280,263,808 of NC_061513.1, forward strand.
CTTTGTTACGAGCAAGCCGGTGAGATTGACAACCTCACCTGTTTCGTTGGGGCAAAGTACTTTGGTTGTGTTGTGCAGGTTCCACGTTGGCGCCGGAATCCCTGGTGTTGCGCCGCACTACATCCCGCCGCCATCAACCTTCAACTTTCTTCTTGGCTCCTCCTGGTTCGATAAACCTTGGTTTCTTTTTGAGGGAAAACTTGCTGCTGTGCGCATCATACCTTCCTCTTGGGGTTTCCCAACGAACGTGTGAAATACACGCCATCAAGCTCTTTTTCTGGCGCCGTTGCTGGGGAACTGAAGAAAAGTTACACCACAAAGATTTCTAACTCCCACGTCAACTGCGCACCAGCTCTTTTTCTGGCGCCGTTGCCGGGGAGATCAAGACACGCTGCAAGGGGAGTCTCCACTTCTCAATCTCTTTACTTTGTTTTTGTCTTGCTTTATTTTATTTACTACTTTGTTTGCTGCATTATATCAAAACACAAAAAAATTAGTTGCTAGCTTTACTTTGTTTACTGTCTTGTTAGCTATATCGAAAACACAAAAAAATTAGTTTACTTGCATTTACTTTATCTAGTTTGCTTTGTTTACTATCGCTAAAATGAGTAATCCCGAAGTTGAAGTTCGTTCATTTAAGCAACAAGGGGGAGAATGTTTAAAAGATGCTTGGTATAGAATTAGTGATGCCCATAATAGGTGCACTAAGAAACACTCCACTACTATTCTACTCAGGAATTTTTATGTTGGTATCTCTAGCTGGAATAGATATGTTCTTGATTGTCTCGCGGGAGGTAACTTCCTAGGTGCTCCCGCTTTAGAAGCTAGCTGCGTTATTGAGAGTTTATTTGGAACACCACCTGTTAATGAAACTAAAAGTGAAACCTCCCTTGAGGATGTTATAAAAAAATTGGAAACCATCGAGAAAAATTGTAGCGTTGAAACTAAATTGGAAATATTACTTGATAATACTGATAAACTTGATAAAATCCTAGGAGGAATTAATGAAAGAATTGCTACTCTAGAAACTTGTGCTATCCATGATAATCAAACCCATAGAATTGGTAAACTTGAAGAAGCTATGAGAAAATTGGGTTCAACTTTTTCTTCTCTTAAATTTAATGAGAAAGCTTATGTGGGTAAGGAGCAAAAATTCATGTATGTCTCTAAGGTGCCTAAACCAAAGAATTACTATAGGCCTAAAATTGATAAAACTCCCAACACCGCTGGTAATGATGTTGAAGCTTCGTCTCTTGATGTTACTTGAGTTACACTTTCTGCGCCTAGCTGAAAGGCGTTAAAGAAAAGCGCTTATGGGAGACAACCCATGTTTTTACTCCAGTATTTTTGTTTTATATTTGTGTCTTGGAAGTTGTTTACTACTGTAGCAACCTCTCCTTATCTTAGTTTTATGTTTTGTTGTGCCAAGTAAAGTCTTTGATAGAAAAGTAAGTACTAGATTTGGATTACTGCGCAGTTTCAGAATTCTTTGCTGTCACGAATCTGGGTCTATCTCCCTGTAGGTAGCTCAGAAAATTACGCCAATTTACGAGCATGATCCTCAGATATGTACGCAACTTTCATTAAATTTGAGCATTTTCGTTTGAGCAAGTCTGGTGGCCTAATAAAATCCATCTTTACGGACTGTTCTGTTTTGACAGATTCTGTCTTTTATTTCGCATTGCCTCTTTTGCTATGTTGGATGAATTTATTTGATCCATTAATGTCCAGTAGCTTTATGCAATGTCCAGAAGTGTTAAGAATGATTGTGTCACCTCTGAACATGTGAATTTTTATTATGCACTAACCCTCTAATGAGTTGTTTCGAGTTTGGTGTGGAGGAAGTTTTCAAGGATCAAGAGAGGAGTATGATGCAATATGATTAAGGAGAGTGAAAGCTCTAAGCTTGGGGATGCCCCGGTGGTTCACCCCTGCATATATTAAGAAGACTCAAGCGTCTAAGCTTGGGGGTGCCCAAGGCATCCCCTTCTTCATCGACAACATTATCAGGTTCCTCCCGTGAAACTATATTTTTATTCGGCCACATCTTATGTACTTTGCTTGGAACGTCGGTTTGTTTTTGTTTTTTTGTTTTGTTTGAATAAAATGGATCCTAGCATTCACTTTATGGGAGAGAGACACGCTCCGCTGTTGCATATGGACAAATATGTCCTTAGGCTCTACTCATAGTATTCATGGCGAAGTTTCATCTTCGTTAAATTGTTATATGGTTGGAATTGGAAAATGCTACATGTAGTAACTCTAAAATGTCTTGGATAATTTGATACTTGGCAATTGTTGTGCTCATGTTTAAGCTCTTGCATCATATACTTTGCACCCATTAATGAAGAAATACTTAGAGCTTGCTAATTTGGTTTGCATATTTGGTTTCTCTAGAGTCTAGATAACATCTAGTATTGAGTTTTGAACAACAAGGAAGACGGTATGGAGTCTTATAATGTTTACCATATGTCTTTTATGTGAGTTTTGCTGTACCGTTCATCCTTGTGTTTGTTTCAAATAACCTTGCTAGCCTAAACCTTGTATCGAGAGGGATTACTTCTCATGCATCCAAAATCCTTGAGCCAACCACTATGCCATTTGTGTCCACCATACCTACCTACTACATGGTATTTATCCGCCATTCCAAAGTAAATTGCTTGAGTGCTACCTTTAAAATTCCATCATTCACCTTTGCAATATATAGCTCATGGGACAAATAGCTTAAAAACTATTGTAGTATTGAATATGTACTTATGCACTTTATCTCTTATTAAGTTGCTTGTTGAGCGGTAACCATGTTTACGGGGACGCCATCAACTATTCTTTGTTGGATATCATGTGAGTTGCTATGCATGTCCGTCTTGTCCGAAGCAAGAGAGATCTACCACCTTCATGGTTGGAGCATGCATATTGTTAGAGAAGAACTTTGGGCCGCTAACTAAAGCCATGATTCATGGTGGAAGTTTCAGTTTGGACACATATCCTCAATCTCATATGAGAATAAAAATTGTTGCCACATGCTTATGCATTAAAGAGGAGTCCATTATCTGTTGTCCATGTTGTCCCGGTATGGATGTCTAAGTTGAGAATAATCAAAAGCGAGAAATCCAAAATGCGAGCTTTCTCCTTAGACCTTTGTACGAGGCGGCATGGAGGTACCCCATTGTGACACTTGGTCAAAACATGTGCATTGCAAAGATCCAGGTAGTCCAAGTTAATTAGGACAAGGTGCGGGCACTATTAGTATACTATGCATGAGACTTGCAACTTGTAAGATATAACTTTCATAACTCATATGCTTTATTACTACCGTTGACAAAAATTGTTTCATGTTTTCAAAATAAAAGCTCTAGCACAAATATAGCAATCGATGCTTTCCTCTTTGAAGGACCATTCTTTTTACTTTTATGTTGAGTCAGTTCACCTATTTCTCTCCACCTCAAGAAGCAAACACTTGTGTGAACTGTGCATTGATTCCTACATACTTGCATATTGTACTTGTTATATTACTCTATGTTGACTATTATCCATGAGATATACATGTTACAAGTTGAAAGCAACCGCTGAAACTTAATCTTCCTTTGTGTTGCTTCAATACCTTTACTTTGATTTATTGCTTTATGAGTTAACTCTTATGCAAGACTTATTAATGCTTGTCTTGAAGTACTATTCATGAAAAGTCTTTGCTTTATGATTCACCTGTTTACTCATGTCATTACCATTGTTTTGATCGCTGCATCCACTACATATGTTTACAAATAGTATGATCAAGGTTATGATGGCATATCACTTCAGAAATTATCTTTGTTATCGTTTTACCTGCTCGGGACGAGCGAGAACTAAGCTTGGGGATGCTTGATACGTCTCCGACGTATCGATAATTTCTTATGTTCTATGCCATATTATTGATGATACCTACATGTTTTATGCACACTTTATGTCATATTCGTGCATTTTACGGAACTAACCTATTAACAAGATGCCGAAGTGCCGATTCTTTGTTCTACTGTTTTTGGTTTCGAAACCCTAGTAACGAAATATTCTCGGAATTGGACGAAATCAAAGCCCGGGGGCCTATTTTTCCACGAAGCTTCCGGAAGTCCGAAGACGAGACGAAGAGGGGCCACGGGGTGGCCAAACCCTAGGGCGGCGCGGCCCCACCCCCGGCCGCGCCGGCCTATGGTGTGGGCCCCCCGTGCCGCCTCTTGACTTGCCCTTCCGCCTACTTAAAGCCTCCGTGACGAAACCCCCAGTACCGAGAGCCACGATACGGAAAAACTTACTGAGACGCCGCCGCCGCCGATCCCATCTCGGGGGATTCTGGAGATCTCGTCCGGCACCCTGCCGGAGAGGGGAATCATCTCCCGGAGGACTCTACACCGCCATGGTCGCCTCCCGGAGTGATGAGTGAGTAGTTCACCCCTGGACTATGGGTCCATAGCGGTAGCTAGATGGTTGTCTTCTCCTCATTGTGCTTCATTGTTGGATCTTGTGAGCTGCCTAACATGATCAAGATCATCTATCCGTAATTCTATATGTTGTGTTTGTCGGGATCCGATGGATAGAGAATACCATGTCATGTTAATTATCAAGTTATTATACATGTGTTGTTTATGATCTTGCATGCTCTCCGTTTCTAGTAGAGGCTCCGGCCAAGTTTTTACTTTTAACTCCAAGAGGGAGTATTTATGCTCGATAGTGGGTTCATGCACGCATTGACACCGGGACGGTGACGAGAAAGTTCTAAGGTTGTGTTGTCGTTGTTGCCACTAGGGATAAAACATTGGCGCTATGTCCGAGGATGTAGTTGTTGATTACATTACGCACCATACTTAATGCAATTGTACTGTTGTTAGCAACTTAATACCGGAGGGGTTCGGATGATAACTCGAAGGTGGACTTTTTAGGCATAGATGCGGTTGGATGGCGGTCTATGTACTTTGTCGTAATGCCCAATTAAATCTCACTATACTTATCATGTCATGTATGTGCATTGTTATGCTCTCTCTATTTGTCAATTGCCCGACTGTAATTTGTTCACCCAACATGCTTTTATCTTATGGGAGAGACACCTCTAGTGAGCTGTGGACCCCGGTCCATTCTTTAATACTTGAAATACAAATCTCTTTGCAATACTTGTTTTTACTGTTTTCTCTGCAAACAATCATCTTCCACACAATACGGTTAATCCTTTGTTACAGCAAGCCGGTGAGATTGACAACCTCATCTGTTTCGTTGGGGCAAAGTACTTTGGTTGTGTTGTGCAGGGTTCCACGTTGGCGCCGGAATCTACGGTGTTGCGCCGCACTACATCCCGCCGCCATCAACCTTCAACGTGCTTCTTGGCTCCTCCTGGTTCGATAAACCTTGGTTTCTTTCGAGGGAAAACTTGCTGCTGTGCGCATCATACCTTCCTCTTGGGGTTGCCCAACGAACGTGTGAAATACACGCCATCAAGCTCTTTTTCTGGCGCCGTTGCCGGGGAACTGAAGAAAAGTTACACCACAAAGATTTCTAACTCCCACGTCAACTACGCACCAACTACTTGGATGGTCATCCAAACCTTCTATGCAGGACTAAATTTTTCTTCGCGGAATTTATTGGATTCAGCTGCTGGAGGTACCTTTATGTCCATCACTCTTGGTGAAGCAACAAAGCTCCTTGATAATATGATGGTTAATTACTCCGAATGGCACACGGAAAGAGCTCCACAAGGTAAGAAGGTAAATTCTGTTGAAGAATCCTCTTCCTTGAATGATAAGGTTGATGCTATTATGTCTATGCTTGCGAATGATAGGACTAATGTTGATCCTAATAATGTTCCATTAGCTTCATTGGTTGCCCAAGAAGAACATGTTGATGTAAACTTCATTAAAAATAATAATTTCAACAACAATGCTTATCGGAACAATTCTAGTAATAACTATAGGCCATATCCTTATAATAATGGTAACGGTTATGCTAATTCTTATGGGAATTCTTACAACAATAATAGGAATACACCCCCTGGACTTGAAGCTATGCTTAAAGAATTTATTAGTACACAAACTGCCTTTAACAAATCTGTTGAGGAAAAGCTCAATAAAATTGATATTCTTGTTTCTAGAGTTGATAGTCTTGCCTCTGATGTTGATCTTTTGAAATCGAAAGTTATGCCTAATAGGAATATTGAAAATAAAATTGTTACTACAGCAAATTCCATCCAAGTTAGAATTAATGAGAATATAAGATTAATGGCTGAACTGCGTGCTAGGTGGGATAGAGAAGAAAATGAAAAACTAGCTAAAGAGGAAAATGTAGCTAAAGTTTGGACTATTACCACCACTAGCAATGCTAATGATTCATATGTTGCTGCACTTCCTACTATCAATGGTAAAATAATTGGTGTTGGCAATGCTTCTACTCCTAGTGCAAAGCGCGCAAAATTACCTGAAACTGCTAAAACTGCTGAAACTGCTTGTGATAAAGCTGCTGAAATTTTTTCCAACCTTGGGGATGATGATCCCATTGCTTTAGATTGTAATGATTTAGATTTTGATGATTGCCACATCTCTGAAGTTATAAAGTTCTTGCAAAAACTTGCTAAAAGTCCTAATGCTAGCGCTATAAACTTGGCTTTCACAAAACATATTACAAATGCTCTCATAAAAGCTAGAGAAGAGAAACTAAAACTTGGAACTTCTATTCCTAGAAAGCTAGAAGATGGTTGGGAGCCCATCATTAAAATGAGAGTCAAAGATTTTTATTGTAATGCTTTATGTGATCTTGGTGCAAGTATTTCTGTTATGCCCAAGAAAGTCTATGATATGCTTGACTTGCCACCATTGAAGAATTGTTATTTGGATGTTAATCTCGCTGATAATGCTAAAAAGAAACCTTTGGGGAGAGTTGATAATGTTCATATTATGGTTAACAATAACCTTGTCCCCGTTGATTTTGTTGTCTTGGATATTGAATGCAATGCATCTTGCCCCATTATATTGGGAAGACCTTTTCTTCGAACCGTTGGTGCTACTATTGATATGAAGGAAGGTAATATTAAATATCAATTTCCTCTCAAGAAAGGTATGGAACACTTCCCTAGAAAGAGAATGAAGTTACCTTATGATTCTATTATTAGAACAAATTATGATGTAGATGCTTCATCTCTCGATGTTACTTGATATACACTTTCTGCGCCTAGCTGAAAGGCGTTAAAGAAAAGCGCTTATGGGAGACAACCCATGTTTTTACTCCAGTATTTTTGTTTTATATTTGTGTCTTGGAAGTTGTTTACTACTGTAGCAACCTCTCCTTATCTTAGTTTTATGTTTTGTTGTGCCAAGTAAAGTCTTTGATAGAAAAGTAAGTACTAGATTTGGATTACTGCGCAGTTCCAGATTTCTTTGCTGTCACGAATCTGGGTCTATCTCCCTGTAGGTAGCTCAGAAAATTAAGCCAATTTACGAGCATGATCCTCAGATATGTACGCAACTTTCATTCAATTTGAGCATTTTCGTTTGAGCAAGTCTGGTGGCCTAATAAAATCCATCTTTACGGACTGTTCTGTTTTGACAGATTCTGTCTTTTATTTCGCATTGCCTCTTTTGCTATGTTGGATGAATTTCTTTGATCAACTAATGTCCAGTAGCTTTATGAAATGTCCAGAAGTGTTAAGAATGATTGTGTCACATCTGAACATGTGAATTTTTATTATGGACTAACTCTCTAATGAGTTGTTTCGAGTTTGGTGTGGAGGAAGTTTTCAAGGATCAAGAGAGGAGTATGATGCAATATGATCAAGGAGAGTGAAAGCTCTAAGCTTGGGGATGCCCCGGTGGTTCACCCCTGCATATTCTAAGAAGACTCAAGCGTCTAAGCTTGGGGATGCCCAAGGCATCCCCTTCTTCATCGACAACATTATCGGGTTCCTCTCCTGAAACTATATTTTTATTCCGTCACATCTTATGTACTTTGCTTGGAGCGTCGGTTTGTTTTTGTTTTTGTTTTGTTTGAATAAAATGGATCCTAGCATTCACTTTATGGGAGAGAGACACGCTCCGCTGTAGCATATGGACAAATATGTCCTTAGGCTCTACTCATAGTATTCATGGCGAAGTTTCTTCTTCGTTAGATTGTTATATGGTTGGAATTGGAAAATGCTACATGTAGTAACTCTAAAAATGTCTTGGATAATTTGATACTTGGCAATTGTTGTGCTCATGTTTAAGCTCTTGCATCATATACTTTGCACCCATTAATGAAGAAATACTTAGAGCTTGTTAATTTGGTTTGCATATTTGGTTTCTCTTGAGTCTAGATAACATCTAGTATTGAGTTTTGAACAACAAGGAAGACGGTATGGAGTCTTATAATGTTTACCATATGTCTTTTATGTGAGTTTTGTTGTACCGTTCATCCTTGTGTTTGTTTCAAATAACCTTGCTAGCATAAACCTTGTATCGAGAGGGAATACTTCTCATGCATCCAAAATATTTGAGCCAACCACTATGCCATTTGTGTCCACCATACCTACCTACTACATGGTATTTATCCGCCATTTCAAAGTAAATTGCTTGAGTGCTACCTTTAAAATTCCATCATTCACCTTTGCAATATATAGCTCATGGGACAAATAGCTTAAAAACTATTGTTGTATTGAATATGTACTTATGCACTTTATCTCTTATTAAGTTGCTTGTTGTGCGATAACCATGTTTACGGGGACGCCATCAACTATTCTTTGTTGAATATCATGTGAGTTGCTATGCATGTCCGTCTTGTCCGAAGCAAGAGAGATCTACCACCTTCATGGTTGGAGCATGCATATTGTTAGAGAAGAACTTTGGGCCGCTAACTAAAGCCATGATTCATGGTGGAAGTTTCAGTTTGGACATATATCCTCAATCTCATATGAGAATAATAATTGTTGCCACATGCTTATGCATTAAAGAGGAGTCCATTATCTGTTGTCCATGTTGTCCCGGTATGGATGTCTAAGTTGAGAATAATCAAAAGCGAGAAATCCAAAATGCGAGCTTTCTCCTTAGACCTTTGTACAGGCGGCATGGAGGTACCCCATTGTGACACTTGGTCAAAACATGTGCATTGCAAAGATCCGGTAGTTCAAGTTAATTAGGACAAGGTGCGGGCACTATTAGTATACTATGCATGAGACTTGCAACTTGTAAGATATAATGTACATAACTCATATGCTTTATTACTACCGTTGACAAAATTGTTTCATGTTTTCAAAATAAAAGCTCTAGCACAAATATAGCAATCGATGCTTTCCTCTTTGAAGGACCATTCTCTTTACTTTTATGTTGAGTCAGTTCACCTATCTCTCTCCACCTCAAGAAGCAAACACTTGTGTGAACTGTGCATTGATTCCTACATACTTGCATATTGTACTTGTTATATTACTCTATGTTGACTATTATCCATGAGATATACATGTTACAAGTTGAAAGCAACCGCTGAAACTTAATCTTCCTTTGTGTTGCTTCAATACCTTTACTTTGATTTATTGCTTTATGAGTTAACTCTTATGCAAGACTTATTAATACTTGTCTTGAAGTACTATTCATGAAAAGTCTTTGCTTTATGATTCACTTGTTTACTCATGTCATTACCATTGTTTTGATCGCTGCATCCACTACATATGTTTACAAATAGTATGATCAAGGTTATGATGGCATATCACTTCAGAAATTATCTTTGTTATCGTTTTACCTGCTCGGGACGAGCGAGAACTAAGCTTGGGGATGCTTGATACGTCTCCGACGTATCGATAATTTCTTATGTTCTATGCCATATTATTGATGATACCTACATGTTTTATGCACACTTTATGTCATATTCATGCATTTTACTGGAACTAACCTATTAACAAGATGCCGAAGTGCCGGTTCCTGTTTTCTGCTGTTTTTGGTTTCAGAAATCCTAGTAACGAAATATTCTCGGAATTGGACGAAACGAAGACCAGGGGCCTATTTTTCCACGGAGCTTCCAGAAGACCGAAGAACATACGAAGTGGGGCCACGAGGTGGCGACACCACAAGGCGGCGCGGCCAAGGGGGGGCCGCGCCGCCCTATGGTGTGGGCCCCTCGTCAGGCCCCCGACTCTGCCCTTCCGCCTACTTAAAGCCTCCGTCGCGAAACCCCTGATAAGAAAAAAACCACGATACGGAAAACCTTACTGAGACGCCGCCGCCGCCGATCCCATCTCGGGGGATTCTGGAGATCTCCTCCGGCACCCTGCCGGAGAGGGATTCATCTCCCGGAGGACTCTACACCGCCATGGTCGCCTCCGGAGTGATGAGTGAGTAGTTCACCCCTGGACTATGGGTCCATAGCAGTAGCTAGATGGTTGTCTTCTCCTCATTGTGCTTCATTGTTGGATCTTGTGAGCTGCCTAACATGATCAAGATCATCTATCCGTAATACTCTATGTTGTGTTTGTCGGGATCCGATGGATAGAGAATACCATGTCATGTTAATTATCAAGTTATTACATATGTGTTGTTTATGATCTTGCATGCTCTCCGTTACTAGTAGAGGCTCTGGCCAAGTTTTTGCTTTTAACTCCAAGAGGGAGTATTTATGCTCGATAGTGGGTTCATGCCCGCATTGACACTGGGACGAGTGACGGAAAGTTCTAAGGTTGTGTTGTGCTTGTTGCCACTAGGGATAAAACATTGGCGCTATGTCCGAGGATGTAGTTGTTGATTACATTACGCACCATACTTAATGCAATTGTCTGTTGTTAGCAACTTAATACTGGAGGGGTTCGGATGATAACACTGAAGGTGGACTTTTTAGGCATAGATGCGGTTGGATGGCGGTCTATGTACTTTGTCGTAATGCCCAATTAAATCTCACTATACTTATCATGTCATGTATGTGCATTGTTATGCCCTCTCTATTTGTCAATTGCCCGACTGTAATTTGTTCACCCAACATGCTTTTATCTTATGGGAGAGACACCTCTAGTGAGCTGTGGACCCCGGTCCATTCTTTTAATACTTGAAATACAAATCTGCTGCAATACTTGTTTTTACTATTTTCTCTGCAAACAATCATCTTCCACACAATACGGTTAATCCTTTGTTACAGCAAGCCGGTGAGATTGACAACCTCACTCGTTTCGTTGGGGCAAAGTACTTTGGTTGTGTTGTGCAGGTTCCACGTTGGCGCCGGAATCTCCGGTGTTGCGCCGCACTACATCCCGCCGCCATCAACCTTCAACGTGCTTCTTGGCTCCTCCTGGTTCGATAAACCTTGGTTTCTTTCTGAGGGAAAACTTGCTGCTGTGCGCATCATACCTTCCTCTTGGGGTTGCCCAACGAACGTGTGAAATACACGCCATCACCTTGTTGAGCATTCTGGCTCACCAAACTTTGGCCATTATGTGTGTACCATTCGTTCTTCACCAAGAAGTTGGCACTTGATGAATGACTCACTTGTAAGTGTCAGTAGTCATTTGCTCTTTCTTTTCATGACAAATATTTTCATCTTCTAAAAGTCATGTGTGTTGCAGGTTGATTCCATTACTGAGACAAGAGCACTACATCGGGAAGCATATATGCTCTTCTATGTTAGACGAGGGATTATTTCCTTGGTTCTCAAGCTTGCTAGAGCATACTGTGTTGATGCCTGTGACTGAACACCAAACGAAGGTGAAGAAAACAAAGACTGCATCTGCGACTAAATCTTTCAAAAGCGTTTCCCTGGGTCAGAATGCACCGCAGTTAATGAAGGGCGAGACATCTCGCACGAAGAAATTGCCTTACGAAGAGCCTAGACTCACACAATGTGATGATTTGTTGAATTTTTTCATAATCTAGTAGACAGACTATTATTACTCTTGCTCTTCTCAGTTATTAGTAGACTGACAAGATGCCATTCATGATAGAAACTCGCAGCTTCTGTGTTATCGATATGTTTATTGGAGTAAGAAACTCACAGGTGGCTACCTAGGATAGCTTTGGCAGTAGTAGCATACTGAAATAATTGACAGCAATATTCATTGTAAATATACTCCAGTAAGCAATATTCTCTGATTGGTTTCCGGTAAGCTTACTCCACTAAGCAATATTCACTAAGCATACTCGAGCAGAAGTTCTGCAAATATACTCAAGTAACGCAGTGCCGTGCAGCATATAATTCTAGACTGAACTCAAGACTGTAAAATTAGTCCATTTGCGTCAGGTTAGAGACTTTTTTAAGAAAAAAAAAAGAGACATTGAACTACTCCAGGCAAGCATCCTATATAACTAAGTAGTTCATCCCCACTAACCTATTTCTCTACACATGCAAGCTGTCCAAGTCAGCAAACATGCCATGTCAGCATCGCAGAATCAGTTTTCATCCAACAAATATTCTGGTAAATACTTTTTTCCTCAAAAGTAAAATTCTGGTGAAGCCACGTAAAACAATTTTTGCACAACGTCCGCCTCTTTTCTTGCCCGACTCTTCATCGCTTCCATTATTGCCATATGACCCTTCCTTTTCATCTTCTACTACAATTCCACTAACGCGATTAATTAAGAGGAAGGATCTAGGGACTTCCTCACGTCTCTTCATCTTCCCCAAGAATAAGTAACTGGAACTGGAACAGCGGATGCTTTTAACCAGTTTTTTCTCGCCTTCATGAAGTGGAGCTGCTCTGTTCCCGTCACCCCACGTCTGCTGGCCGAAACGTATGCAGAGCCCTCCCGTCGCCCGCGGCCGTTTCAACTTTTTCGCTTACCGATCACGGCGTCACGAGGTCTCTACTCTTTGCCCCACGCTCAATCTTAGAATCATGCCGCGCTTTCAATATGCGATGCACCCAGTACTGGTGCTCCACTGACTCCCGTTCTTCTTTTACAGGGTTCTTGATCGACAACTCAGGTTAGCGTCTCTCTGTGTGTGAAATAGTGTGTACTGATTTCGGTTGTCATAAGGCACACTGCATAGATTTATTCATCCGGATCCCCTATTATAGTTCATACACAGGACAGCAACATGGCTCATGGATGGCGTTCTTCAGTGTCAAATTGCTGAAAACGGATACAGCCATACAGGTACCACCAACTCCATGGACCCCCTTTTTTATTTTCTTTTTACACACTTTACTAAAACTCTATTGATAAAAACACTCTTTCTTTCACTTTCAGTTCGACATGGAATTATTGTTACTTCAAATTTATATTCATCCGAGCAGCTGAGAATAAAAGCATGACAAAAAAAAAAGTACCAAATTCACGCGCTCTGTTGGACTAGGTGATCAATCCTTCCATTTTTTTGGATGTCAGGTTATGAATCTATTGCTCTAATATACTATTGTATCCTTTCTCCCTGGCTTCATTGCAGGCCTTGATCACTTCTGTTCATACTACAAGTCGAGGTCAAATTCCAAGTAATCTGATTTTCTCTGATATTTAGTTATATGTACCTTCTCATGTCACCATTTGATTACGGTGATATTAAGAATTTGTCCACACAGAAGAAGTGTAGACAATGGAAGAAGACAAGTGCATTTATCTGTACGTTTTGATTTCTCACTTCCCATAGATTTTCTTTGTTGTGTCCCTAAAGTTATGATGCGGCCAAACAAAGCTATGTCATGGCTACGCCGAGGGCAGATGGCCGTCGGCATACGGGACGATTCCTGTAGTGCATTGGTACTAACAGAATGAAATGAAAAAAAAAATTTACAGGTTGATGGGGCTGAGTCGGATTGTACACCCAAAATTGATCATGGAATTCCAATAGATAAAGGCACAAATTTTTACAGTGACAAAAATTTATTTACTGGCCTTATATGTTAAGCGGACTCACAAATCTACGTTTCTGATGTTTTATCTCAGATTTCTCTGATGCTTAGCCTCGATAACAGTTTATTACCTTGACATGACACCTTCCTATATGAATCCACGTTTGTAGATCATCAATATAGGTGCACATATTCCAGGATAGGAACGAATGATTCCTAAAATTTGGAATTTCCAACCTATCACTAATTTCAGCTTTACACGGTGATTAATTCAGGCCCCTTCATTCCTGTGAGGTTAAATTTGCTCAATACCAGACTAAAGTTTGGATGAAGTTGATTCACGATTTCTCTCTTTGTAAGATTTTTGTACTATTATTTTCATCTTCTCTACCTGTTCACTTTGATTTTCCCCAAATTTAACTTTTTACCATCTACACGCTACACTAATGCAACTCTATGAATATAACATGTTTCAAACACTTTATATGTTCATAATTGTACTTTTACTTAATTGAATATCCTCACAATTTAGTCCAACGATGATCGTTATAAATTCTCGCAGCAACGCGCGGGGTATTTTCTAGTTCCAGTAGAAATTAAAGCAATAGCCTAAGCAAGCTTTCCAGTACAATGACTAGCCGTAGTTCACATCAAGTGTGGATATCATCCAATGATATCAGCCATAGTTTACAATGTACAGAAACAAATCTTTCTGCAGGGATTGGGATTGGGATTGGTGGCATAGGTGAAAACAAAAAAACAAATTGCAGCATCCAAAGACAAATAAGCTTCATGGATTTGGACTCTGAGAGCAAATTAAGAACACACGGACCTTATTCCGGCGAAATCTGCAGAACTAGGAGCCGGCAATGTCGAGCTCGTCCGGATCGAGCGTCACCACGTCATTGGAGCTCTGCCGCCGCCACAAGCACATCCACTTCTGCTGATTGGAGATCCTCCACCAAAGATCTCCACTGGAGCTCCGCCGTACCGCCACCACCGCCACTGAGACATATGCAGAGCAAAATCCCCATTTTTAGCTCAAGCGGGCGATGCGGCAGCAGCATCCGATTGAAGCTCCATCACCTCCGCGATTAGATCCCCGACAGCCACCGCCACCACTTGAGCTCCTCCGGGCCACCGCCACCGCCACCGCGAGAGATCAGGGCGAAAATCCCCGTTTTTAGCACCACCTCTGTGCGCAATAGAGGACGAGGGCGCAGCAACGCGACAGAGGGAGAGAGAGCTCGCGACGGGAGAAAAGGAGAGGGCGGCGACGTCGCACGCGAGGGAAAGGGCGTGGGATGGAGGGGGAGAGGCGCAGGGTGGTGGGCGCCGTCGACGGGAGAAAGAGGAGAGGGCGGTCGTCGCGAGGAAGAGGACGATGGCGTGGGCGGAGGGGGCGGAAACTGGTCGGGAAAAGAGTAGGGTGGTTACTGCAAAAATGCCGATTCGGCAGGTAAATCTAGTCGGAGGGAGTAATAAAATTTGGACAAATGTGTTGTTGACTGCTTGATCAAAGTGTACTAGGAAGAAAGTAGTGTTTTCCTTGAACAATTAGACGGTAAAATTTGTTTAGTTTACGGAACAGCTCCTTTGGGTAAATTATGTAGAGATTTAATCCCGTTTTGGATATTTTATCAAAGGAAATCAACTTAAGCTATATGATCCAAGGCTAATGAACTTTTGGATAAGTAACCAATTTTTTCACTAACATTTCATGTCATCTCAATCGTAGCTTCGCCCCCTCAGAGTTTTTCTTCAAAGTCTGCTACTATCGGAGAGGGTTTAAGAATCAATTGACAAGGTTCTCACTGACGTCTCATGGAACAATGTCTTGAGAAACCAAGAGAATAATGCAAGGTGGGCACTTGATGAGAAATCAAGATGATTACATTGAAAGGGCAAGAGTGGCAATAAAAAAACCATAAAGAGGAAATGATGATCATGGATGCAGAGGCGA
The DNA here is from genome assembly GCF_022539505.1 of Lolium rigidum. Taxonomy (NCBI): domain Eukaryota; kingdom Viridiplantae; phylum Streptophyta; class Magnoliopsida; order Poales; family Poaceae; genus Lolium; species Lolium rigidum. The sequence continues at coordinate 280,279,515 of NC_061513.1, forward strand.
AGGCGTACTACACAATATATCATCTACACATCTTACAATAAATGGGGATTGCAATGGTGGAGTCGACGGCCCCAACACAGGCGGCACGCAGTAGATGAACCATCACGGCCGGCCATGGATGAGCCAACGTCTTTCATTTAAGAGAGTGGATTTTGTACACGCAGAGATGGGTACGTGAGCTATCATGTCCGTTTGTTACAGTTTGAGATTCGTGCCACTATTTTCAGGTCTCACATATTTGTGCACTAGAAAAATAGGTCCCATCACACTGTACTTTCCGCCAGTGCCCTGAAATCCAGTTGGAAGTAGCCTTTTCGGCATACCACTGTACCATTCGTAGGCCATGCACCTTCTCCCTCTCGGCAGTCTCGTCAGCCCGCCCTTGGATGCCGCACCAGCGTGGTGACACCACCGCGCGTGCACACGGCCTACACGTTATCCGAGTTCGCCGTAAGCTCACCTAGCGCATGTGTCGCGCTCTCCCTGGCTGGAATGGTGGCACCAGCAGCGGCGTTCTCCGGCAGCTGCACAAGCTGGGCAATCACGGCCACCTTGACTAGCTTTCCTCTGTATGAATCTGAGCTCGCGATGACAGCTACGGCGCCGGCGGCCTCCTCTTGGATGCTCGAGCCTCGTGACTCGAGGAAGCCGACGAGCATTGCGACACCATCGTCCATGTCGATAGCGATGACACGCATGCAGGCCTCGTCTTCGGACACGAGCTCGCAGGTGGTGGCCAGCGCCTGGGCTCGCTGGAGTAGTCTGGACGGGGCCGCCTATCCTGACCCTGGAGAAGAGGTTGAAGAACCTCTTCGACGACGCCCGCGTCGGCGCCAGGTCTCACTGCGAGGATGGCCTGGAACGGTGCCGGCGCGCCGGAGGAGGAGGCCATCTCGTTGAGCTGCCCCACGTGCACCTCCAGCTTGGTGCTGAGGCATCATGCGCACACACATGCCTCCGACAGAACATCGACGTGACCGAGGCCGGCAGCTGCACGATGCTGCTAGCTGAAGCTGATGTACACGGACGCCGGCGGCCGTGAGTCGAGCCACGAGATGACGCGGCCGGCTTCAACGTCAGCATGGTTGCCGCAGCCGGTCCTGGTGTATCACCACCCTCGGGAGCCCGACAAGCTTGAGGGGGAGGCCTGCCGCTGCCTTGGTAGCGCCCTCGAAGGCGGTCGGCGCACAACTCTTGGTGTTGGCCGCCATCGCCACCATGGTTGTCGCCATGTGTTGGAAAATGTTTTTGTCAGGCACAATGGAGGCTGTGGAAGGCTGATGCATAGCACGGACTGGCACGGACGGCGGCGACCGTGCGTCGAGCCACGAGCCACGTGAAGTGCAGCACCAGCCTCGGGATGCCGAGGGCATCACACGCCTAGCTAGCCATCCACGGGTTGCAGGAGTCAGCGACGAGGAAGTCCGGTCGGCGCAGCAAGGCCTGGAGGTACACCTCCAACGGCTTGGTCATCTTTCCAAATGGACTCGAATACATGATCATGTCGACCATCTCGTCGGCGATCTCCAGCCCCTAGGCAGTCCGAGCTGCGGGCCATGGAATTGGAGCTCGAAAAGCTCGACGGCGAGGCTCGCCGCTCGCCTAGTTGGTGGCGCCCTCGAAGGCGGCCATGTTGCGCGCGGTGTTGATGGGCGTGGTGACGACGGAGACGCGCGGCCTGCCGGCGGCGATGAGGTGTGTCGGGTCTACCATGGGGATGATGAGACCCTGCGCCACCGTCGGAACACCAGGATGTGGCCATGTGCAACAAGAAGATGAGGAGCGTTGAATTACTGTACATGCACATGCGTGGTACTGCTCACTCGTTCTCTGTCCTGCTGGTTCCTCGCGTTCAGTCTCACTCCATGGCATGGCAGAGAGCCTGGGACCCGTTCAATCAATTACGGAGTAGTAGTTGCTTTACAGAGATTGATAGCTCGTGCACCCATCCGTGTGTACAAATGCATTTCCCTTCATTTAAACTCTATGATTTCATTTAAACTCTATGATGTCATTTAAACAACTCTATGATATGTAATATGTGTGGCTGGAATATATATGTGTAGCATTTTGACGGGTAGGGGCATTGAATTTAGGCATATGGAGAGCACCGCTGGAGATTGCTCTCTTAGGGCAAGTACAATGTGAGATGCTTAGATGGATGATTAAAAAATAAAGCAAACGTTTTGCTAAGCGTTGGTGCTTATTTGTACATGGAAGATGATTAAAAAAAAGATTGTCTAAAAGGCTACCGCATATGAACCCAATCAAACCGATTTGGTATCCGAAATACGGTGACAATGTTGAAGATGGTCTAAAAGCATCTCTAGCCGCGTCCTCCAAAGTGAGCCCCAAACGACGCCGGATTGAACATTTGGGGGACACCTCCGCTTTGTACCGCGCTTGGGGCGGGTCTCTCCCCAGCCGCGCCCTCAAACGCATCCCCCAAACTTGTTTATACATTAGAGATTTTTTTGTTTTTGGTTATATTTTCATTTAAATAGAGAGGAGGAACATTACACAAACTAATACATAATTTGGAACATGGTTAAATCATTGAGAAAATCTAAGTAGTGTTAGCCTCGCACATTTCGTGTATTCGCTGCCAAGAAAGAACACTCTCAAACATTCTCAGTCACTCAAACTGAAAAATCCAGCTGTCTCTGAGAGTGCCCGGTTGTTGTTCTTCGATACGCGGGAAGAACATCCAGAAATGTACACTAGTGGCTTCAATTGGTCGGCGGCCATCTTCGCTGCAAACACTCGCCATGTTCAATCATCGTCCTATTCGTCGTCACTGTGGTAGTGCCGGTGGCAGGACATGTCATCGCACACCTTCACACTCATCTCCTCGCTGCCTTGGTAGCAGTATGTGAGCACGCAGCCGGCTTGGAGGTCGTGGGAGTGCGCGAATTTCTCCCAACCGGTGTGGAGGTACATCTTGCCTCGCCCGTGGAAGAGCACGTCCATCGGCCACCGGCAAAATCCGCAGCTAGCCTCCCACAACGACAACGCGGCCGGCTCGTTGCCGGCAACAAACTCGGCAAACTTGTTCGGTAGCCTCTGGATATCGAGTGGGTCGCCATTGAGAATGACGATGAACTCGAACTCCCACTCCCCCTCGGAAGACGACGACGGCGTAGGCGACGACGACCGTGTAGGCGTTGCTGCTCCAGCACGGCCGCGATCTCGACATAATCCTCGACCTTGACCTCTACTAGCCATGGAATTTCCCTCGACTCCTGATATGGTGGCGGCTAGGGTTGGGGATTGCGGCGCTAGGGTTTGTGTTAGGGGCGATGCGTGAGCATCCTTTTTATACGCCGGAGGGAGGCGAGGGAGTGGTGGCGCGCATTAACACGGCACATAGTACTAGGCAGTACGCGCCACCAGCCATTTCACCGTAGTATGTGCCGCCGCAGGTCCCTGCTTGGGCGCACCGGTTGTGGGCGCCTCCGCTGTTCATGGATCTCGTCTCCGACGACAAAGAAGACGTTGGAAATTAGGGGGTTTTTATAAACTATTTTCTATCTAAATTATGTTCGAATGAATGAACTGTTTATCGAATTTTCGCGCATTTTTATACTTCATTTGAATTCAGTCTGATCTGCGTTCAGTGGGCGCAAATGGTCAGCGCGCACCTAATGGGTTGCGCCACGTTGGCTTCGCAGGCCGAGGCACCCAAATTCTATATGTGCGTCGACCCAACAAACAGAATCGAACTATTTAGGTCGCTGGTTTAGGGCGAGCTCCGGTGGCGATGCTCTAAGGTTTAGCATCAAATTTTTTACGCACTTTTTTCTTTACCAGGGTATCTAAGGTGGCTGAAAGATTTTTAATGAAGCTGCTTACTTGCTTGGTTAATATATTGTGTTTCAAAAAAAAAAAGAACTTGGCGTTGTACAAGGCGCTGACGAGGAAAATGACATGATACCACCTCTCAGTCAACGGCGATTCTGCCACTCATTTTGTTGGGTATTTGTTTATTTTCATAACTAAATGTACTCCCTCTATCTCTAAAAATAGGTGTTGGAACTTTTTGTAGATTTGAATATATCTATAACTAAATTGTGTTTAAATACATCTAAATCTAGATAAAATTGATACATCTATTTTAAAACGGAGGTAGTACTTATCTTGAGGGCATCTCCAACAGGGCGACGCATTTCAGCGTCCGAAAATGTCCGCGCGCGTCCATTTGCGTCTGCCGAAATGGTCGAAATCGACCGCGCGTCCGTTTGCGTCGGGGGCGGCTCCAACGGCACGACGCATTTTTTCTCGAATTTTCATTTTTTATAACATGAAAACATAATTTACATAGTTGAACATATGGGAAAAAACCATAAACGCCCGCGCCTTCTGCTTCTCCTCGTCGCTGTCGAGCACGACGAGCTCCGGTACCACCCATGGCCAGTTGGGAACCAGCGGAACGTACGCCGGGCGCGTCGGCGGTGCTAGAGGTGGAGGAGCCCAGTATTGTGGCTGTGGCGGAGGTGGATGCACCCAGGGCTGTGGCGAAGGTGGAAGCGCCTGATGGCGTGTAACTCACACGTTCGTTGGGAACCCCAAGAGGAAGGTATGATGCGCACAGCAGCAAGTTTTCCCTCAGAAAGAAACCAAGGTTTATCGAACCAGGAGGAGCCAAGAAGCACGTTGAAGGTTGATGGCGGCGGGATGTAGTGCGGCGCAACACCAGGGATTCCGGCGCCAACGTGGAACCTGCACAACACAACCAAAGTACTTTGCCCCAACGAAACGAGTGAGGTTGTCAATCTCACCGGACTTGCTGTAACAAAGGATTAACCGTATTGTGTGGAAGATGATTGTTTGCAAGATAACGAGTAAAGAACAAGTATTGCAGCAGATTTGTATTTCGAGTATAAAAGAATGGACCGGGGTCCACGAGTTCACTAGAGGTGTCTCTCCCATAAGATAAAAGCATGTTGGGTGAACAAATTACGGTCGGGCAATTGACAAATAGAGAGGGCATAACAATGCACATACATGTCATGATAAGTATAGTGAGATTTAATTGGGCATTACGATAAAGTACATAGACCGCCATCCAACTGCATCTATGCCTAAAAAGTCCACCTTCAGGTTATCATCCAAACCCCTTCCAGTATTAAGTTGTAAAACAACAGACAATTGCATTAAGTATGGTGCGTAATGTAATCAACAACTACATCCTTAGACATAGCATCAATGTTTTATCCCTAGTGGCAACAGCACAACACAACCTTAGAACTTTTTGTCACTGTCCCAGGTATCAATGGAGGCATGAACCCACTATCGAGCATAAATACTCCCTCTTGGAGTTAAGAGCAAAAACTTGGCCAGAGCCTCTACTAATAACGGAGAGCATGCAAGATCATAAACAACACATAGGTAATAACTTGATAATTAACATAACATAGTATTCTCTATCCATCGGATCCCGACAAACACAACATATAGCATTACAGATAGATGATCTTGATCATGTTAGGCAGCTCACAAGATCCAACAATGAAGCACAATGAGGAGAAGACAACCATCTAGCTACTGCTATGGACCCATAGTCCAGGGGTGAACTACTCACTCATCACTCCGGAGGCGAGCATGGCGGTGAAGAGTCCTCCGGGGAGATGAATCCCCTCTCCGGCGGGGTGCCGGAGGAGATCCCAGAATCCCCCGAGATGGGATTGGCGGCGGCGTCTCTGGAAGGTTTTCCGTATCGTGGCTCTCGGTACTGGGGGTTTCGCGACGGACGCTTTAAGTAGGCGGAAGGGCAACGTGGGGGGCCACACGAGGGCCCCACACCACAGGTCGGCGCGGCCAGGGCACTGGGCCGCGCCGCCTATGGTGGCGGCGCCTCGTGGCCCCACTTCGACTCCTCTTCGGTCTTCTAGAAGCTTCGTGGCAAAATAGGACCACGGGCGTTGATTTCGTCCAATTCCGAGAATATTTCGTTACTAGGATTTCTGAAACCAAAAACAGCAGAAAACGACAAGCTGGCTCTTCGGCATCTTGTTAATAGGTTAGTTCCGAGAAAATGCACGAATATGACATAAAGTGTGCATAAAACATGTAGATATCATCAATAATGTGGCATGGAACATAAGAAATTATCGATACGTCGGAGACGTATCAGCATCCCCAAGCTTAGTTACTGCTCGTCCCGAGCGAGGTAAAACGATAACAAAGATAATTTACGAAGTGACATGCCATCATAACCTTGATCATACTATTTGTAAACATATGTAATGAATGCAGCGATCAAAACAATGGTAATGACATGAGTAAACAAGTGAATCATAAAGCAAGGACTTTTCATGAATAGTACTTCAAGACAAGCATCAATAAGTCTTGCATAAGAGTTAACTCATAAAGCAATAAATCAAAGTAAAGGTATTGAAGCAACACAAAGGAAGATTAAGTTTCAGCGGTTGCTTTCAACTTGTAACATGTATATCTCATGGATAATTGTCAACATAGAGTAATATAACAAGTGCAATATGCAAGTATGTAGGAATCAATCCACAGTTCACACAAGTGTTTGCTTCTTGAGGTGGAGAGAGATAGGTGAACTGACTCAACATAAAAGTAAAAAGAATGGTCCTTCAAAGAGGAAAGCATCGATTGCTATATTTGTGCTAGAGCTTTTATTTTAAAAACATGAAACAATTTTGTCAACGGTAGTAATAAAGCATATGAGTTATGTAAATTATATCTTACAAGTTGCAAGCCTCATGCATAGTATACTAATTGTAACATCCCAAGTTTCAACAATAATAAATAAGAAAGAGAAATTCCCCAAAACCAAAATTTGCAATTAACAAAAACTTTTTATATGCATATAGTGCCACATATAGTTTCTTGCATTTGAGTGATTTCTTTTGTGCAATTGCCATGATGAGTGTTAGTATGTTTAAACATTGCTTTGTGAACCCTAAGCAAGATCACTAAACCCTAATTTGAGGGGAATTAGAGAAAATGGGAAAAACCCATTTCTCACTCACATACACTTTATGCAAAATAGCAAATCCTCAACCAAGGCCAAGATTGCTTGCTCCCTTGCTTCTAAAACATTTCAATATGATAAACTAACACCATTGCATCTTTGGATCATGAATCAAACACAAGAATTTCGAAATTCTCACATACATATGATAATGGTCACTTGTCACAAAAATATTATCTTCACTACTTTACCCCTCTGGTTTTCTCAATTCTTGAACTAAACTGGGTCAACCAAAGCCATGTCATCCAAGACCATGTCAAGGTGAGTAACTTTGATGTTGACCACCATGGCTAGAGTTGACTAGGTTGACCAGAATAAAAGTGACAAGTAGGGATGCTGAATTAAAGTGAAGATCATGTCACTTTTGACATTTTGCAAATCAATTCCAAAATGAGTACCACCACCACCAATACTTCACTCTAATTATATAAATGAGATTCACCAAAAATATTTTCAAAATTCTAATAAAAACTTCATGCGGCCATTGTGTCGAACAGGTGGCAGGCATGAATTCAGATTTGAGCTACACCCTTTTATCCACCAGTTTCTTCACTAAACCCCTTTAACCCTTGATCATTGCACTCTCTTACCACCCCTGCTTCACCCTAGTACATGCCCTGGTCGATTAAAGTGAGAGGAGGAGGAAGAGAAACCCTAAAACAATGCCATGTCATGTACCCCGGCCACCTTTGGGCATCCCTCTCTCTGGCCTCCCTCTCAACCTTTCCTCTTGTCTTCGAGCATCTCTGAAGCACAAGGATCACGCCAGTACAGCTCGATCGATCGCCAACGCACCCCATTGGCCGGAACGCCCGCGTCCAAAACCTTGCCAGCACACGCCCGTGCACGCGGTGAGCGCGCACTGGCCGCGCCAGGACGCCGTGCACTCGAGCGCAACCGTCCTCCTCCTGCATCCCTACCGCGGCGTTGAGTAGCTACTCCGCGCCCTCTAGCCGCTAGACATGCTCAAGCACCCGCAGAAGCCTTGTCACCGTCGTCCTCGCCGGCGAGGTACCGCAGGTACCGTGATGATCATCACACACGCCCGAGCCATCCAGTCGTCCTCTCGCCACGACAGCTAGCTCTCGAGCATCGCCAGGACGACGCCTACGAGATGCCGTCCTCTCCTTGCCCTTTCGATCGACGGAGAGGCCACGTCGTCGACGCTCCTCCACAGCACACCCGGCCACCTCGCTCCCTCTATAAATAGCGACGATCGACACCTCCTCTCTTCACACAATCCACTCCCCTCACCTCACTGAGTCTCCTCCACCCATCAATTTCATCAGACCTCGCCGGAGCTGCTCGAATCGCGAGCTCAAGTCCGCCGGAGCCCGCGGAAGCTCTGCTTCGATTGGCGCCTCCCCGAGCGCCGCCGCTGCCCCAAGCTCTTCCTCATCTACTACACCTTCCCCACGCACACTGCCAGACTCCTGCAACGGCCTGGTAGGCTCTCCCACCCCCTACTGCCGCCGCCGCACCGTCGGGTTCTCGTCGGAGACGACGACGAACCACGGCCCTTGGATCTTGTTCTAATCCTACGGCCTAACGCGCGCATACCGTTTCGCTGTTTAAAGAGGCGCCGACAGGTGGCCCCCACCTCGTCAGTGCGGCCCGAGCGCACCAGATGCGTGTTGGGCTGCGAAGTGGAATTTAAACCCGTTTCGGCCCAGTAACGTTTCCCGCCTAGCCCACGAATTCAAATCTAGTTTAATCTTTATTCAAATTTTGCTCTGCTGAAGGTTTAGTAAATTTTGAATAGTTTGAAATCTGCCAAACCAAATTTAGCAAACTTTATACCGTTGGAAAGCCCATGAATTTAGCTATCCAATGCCACTGGCCCCACCCCCAAATTCGTAGTAGAATTAATTCGATAAAAAAGACAAGACAGGGACTTTTGAACTTTCAAACTTTATTTAAAGTTTAACCAGAATAGATTTTGAATTGATTCCAACTCTAATAAATCACAAATGATGTCCTCTAATTGATTATGCAATAATATAGACATGTTATTCGTATGATCATGGATTAGATCAAATAAAATAGCTATGTAGTCAATTCTAGAACAATTCAACTTGGAATTCAAATTTAACAAATACTATGAGAGCTACTCTCTCATTTAAATTTTGATCCTAAGTAATATAATCAGGGGGAAAGACTTAGGCTAATGAACCCTTGAGAATTATTACTTAGAGATTTTAATGCATTTAAATGTTAAGTTTTAAAACTATGTGAAGTATAACACTTCAATTAAATTATACTCACATATAATAGATATGAAATGTTGACTTTGGGTCAACCTATATTTCATACCTTATTATTATATGAAGAGATTAAATCTTAATCAGATGTAATGAGAAGAAATGAATTTCTCTAAGGATCTACATACCAAATTTAAGAAATAGGAATAATGAGAGGAAATTATTTTCTCCTAAATAAGAATGCATCAAATAACTCACCATGCCATGTTTGATTGATAATAGGACTAGAGTGTGAACTCTTTTGAGTGTTTCTAGTTTAGTATGTGTTGACTGCCAAAACCCACCGGCGGGCAGCGGCCTTGTCAACACTGTAGAGCCGGGGGGAGCCTAGAGCTGACCGCCAAAAACTCACCCAAGCAAGCACGTGCTCATCAACACCGTAGAGCTTGTGTGAGCCTAGAGTCGCTACTGGCCGAGACCCCTCCGAGCGACGGCCCGCAATGCTCTTCCTGTCACACGCGGCGTT